>NC_038256.2:29905186-30218609 GCF_000004515.6 Glycine max | reverse complement strand
GCATACTTGTTTCTTATACATGAAAAATCCCCAATCTCTAGATGTGTTCAAAACATTTAAAGTTGAAGTTGAAAATCAACTCAACAAAAGAATCAAGAGTGTCAGATCTGACCGTGATGGTGAATACTATGAACGATAGGACAGTTCAGGTGAACAACGCCTGATGCCTTTTGCCAGGTACCTAGAGGACCGCCCCCCCCTCTTAAGTTATTGAGGCCACTTTTCCAACAAGTGGTATCAAAGCAGGATTCTTGTTTAAAGTTTAAAAACTTCAAGAATAATTATGGCCTCATCTAACTTTCCATTTCCTGAGGGAAATTCTATTAATAGGCCTCTTATTTTCAATGGTAAAGGTTATCACTATTGGAAAACCTGTATGCAGATCTTTATAGAAGCCATAGATTTAAACATATGGGAAGCCATTGAAATTGGTCCCTTCATTCCTACAATGATAGTGGGAAATGCAACTATAGAAAAACCTAGAGAGCAATGAGATGAAGATGAAAGAAGAAGGGTTCAATATAATTTAAAAGCCAAGAATATAATTACTTTTTCATTGGGCATGGATGAGTATTTTAGAGTTTCAAATTGTAAAAATGCAAAAGAAATATGGGATACACTACAAGTAACCCATGAAGACACAACTGATGTTAAGAGATCTAGAATAAACACTCACACACATGAATATGAACTGTTTAGAATGAATCAATATGAGACCATACAAGATATGCAAAAGAGATTTACACATATAGTTAATCATCTTGCATCATTGGGAAAAATATTTTCTAATGAAGATATCATTAACAAAGTGTTGAGATGTTTAAGCAGACAATGACAACCAAAAGTAACTACAATTACAGAATCAAGAGATCTCACCAACATGTCTCTTGCAACTCTTTTTGGAAAACTTCAAGAACATGAAATGGAACTTATGAGACTCAACCAAAATGAAGAAAATGACAAAAAAAGGAAAGGAATGGCACTTAAAGCCTCATCTTCTTCTATTCATGAGGAAAATGACAAAGAAGGCTCAAATGAAAAGAACTTAGAAGAAGATGATGATTTCAGTCTCTTTGTGAAGAGATTCAATAAATTTCTAAGAAACAAAGGAAATCAAAGGAGATCAAACTTCAATCCAAAGAAGAAAGGAGAAGATTCTTCCTTAGTTCCAAAATGTTATGAATGTGATCAACCTGGGCACTTGAGATTTGATTGTCCTGTCTTTAAAAGAAGAATGGAAAAATTCGACAAGAGAAATTTCAAAGAAAAGAAAGCATGCATCACTTGGGACAAGAGAGATTTTCTAAGAGAACTTAATTGT
Organism: Glycine max; assembly: GCF_000004515.6. Taxonomy (NCBI): domain Eukaryota; kingdom Viridiplantae; phylum Streptophyta; class Magnoliopsida; order Fabales; family Fabaceae; genus Glycine; species Glycine max. The sequence continues at coordinate 30,217,288 of NC_038256.2, read as the reverse complement.
CAAATGCTCTCTCAACAACTATTGGCCAAACACTTGCAAATCTATTGAGAATTCATCTAAGATCTTCAATTTGTATCATCTACTCTAAATGAGAGAAATCTTTCTATTCATCTCATAAACTTACTTGTGATCAAGAGACTGATTGTTTCTAAGATTGTGAGAATATTGAACACAAGGGTGAGGAATCCCAAGGTGTGTTCAAAGTTTGCATGCATGATACCTTTGCATCACCCTGTCGGTGTCACGCCACCACTACGCCATTGCGTGCATGCCATCTCACCACACCCACACCTGAATCTGACTAGATCTACCCAATCTTGTTGCCAACCATAACAATAACTAGGAAAATGACCCCAATCTTGATCGTCAACATTTGCACGCATGTGTCACCGCCACCTAGGCCATAAATCCAGCACGAACCTCATCAAGGTAGTTCGATGATGAGGGTTGATCATCGTGGGGTTGTTCGGTTTGAATGTGGGGAACAAGAGGGTTGAGAAAAATTTGGTGAGTAGGCAAAAGAGGAATTTTACATGTTGGTAATGCTAATAGTAAAGTTAGTAGTGACGGTAGCATCTTCTATTTGGAAATATGACTTAGTTTTTGTCTAAAAGGTTTCTATTAGCACCCCTACTATACTATTCAAACCTCTACCCTTACAAAATTACCCCCTACCATGCTTCCTTTTTAACCACCATTTACTCTATAGAAACTTGACTTGACCCTCATTTCCTCTTCTTTCCAATGTCTTCCCTTTATTCCCTCAAGTTCTTCCTCATCTTCATGCTCTCTCCCCCATTCCCCTAACCTTTCATTCTCCATCAACACACTTCATTTTTCTTTTTAGGGACCTTTCCTTCTCATGGCCTCTTTGAATAAGCTTCTTAAGAAGCACTTCTAAGAGAAGAAAATAAAAAATAAAAAAAGGAAATGAGCTTCTTATAAGCTAAAATTAGCTCTCCATTAGCTAATTTGTAGAAGTTTTTCATATAGTTTCTCTAAAAAATGAGAGGGCATCTACAAATTCGCAAATGGAGAGTTGGAGAAACTCATTTTATTTTTTCTTTTTGTTTTCTTCTACTAGAAATGCTTCTAGAGAAGCTTACCCAAACATACCATCACTCATTGTGTTCACCATCAAACAAGTTACATTATTCTTTCCTCTATATATTTTGCTCCAAGTTAGAGCCCCCTCTATGCCATATTAGCATGTTGCATAAGACATCAAGCTAAGAAGACAATGAACATCATTGTTTTGTAAGTTTCCCTATATCTCTATTTTTTTATTGTATAACTACATTGAACTTATATGTCTATTTTGTGGACAAGGTTTCTAGGAATTGCTCGGGATCTTCAAAGCATATCAGATATGAGGGAAATGACCCCTAGTGAGGAGCCATATTGATAAAGGCCAAATTTTAGTTGTTTATGGCATTAAATTGTTACCACTTATCCCTTGGTTCTAATAGTTTTCTTATAAAACTACCCTTAATCTAGTTGTTATATATATATATATATATATATATATATATATATATATATATATATATATATATATATATATATATATATTGTACATTTACTAATATTTTTGTTTAAATATGAAACATTCATCAATGATTTTGTAGGTTTTGATGGTTGTTTGTTAGATCCAGAAACAAAGCCCAAAGAAAGGGCAAAATGAGAAGAAGGGGAATTTCTCTGCACTAAATGGCTTTTTTCTATAAATAGCCATGCAGGGGAAGAAGAAAAGAGAATCTAACAACCTGAAAGCTGAGAGAAAAACAAAGAAGAAGTGGAAAATTGGAGTCAAGGTGCTATAGAGTTGTGACCATGGATCACTTCCTTCGTCATTTCTCTTGTTAGTCTTGTGCTCTGCACAATGATCAGTAAGTTTTTCTTAAGGATTGGATGTAATCTTTGTACCCTTATGTATCCCTTTTTATATTATATATGTATGAATCTTTTCTACTCATTATTGGTAATTTCATTCTACTCTTAATGCTTGATTCTATTTGATCACTAGTATCATGAAATTGGATTTTAAGTGAGACTGGAAAGTAATCTTAGAATTTGAACCGAATGATTTTACTCTTTATGTTACCTTGCTAGGAATAGAGCATAACATTTTGATTGCAAAAAGCACGAGAATATAATTATAATGCTGGGATATTTACTGCATATGCGAGGGATCGATATTTAGTAAAAAAATTTAGGTTCCAAGTGCGAGGAATCGACTTGGGATAACTCTGTGTGCATCAATAATGTTAGAAAATGATTATGCATGTTAATCTTATTAAGATACTAAGGTTATGAATGATGAAATCTATTCCTATGTTTTCTTGAATTAATTTAAATCGTTTCCGCAATTTCCGTATTTCTGACGCACTGAATTTCATTATTTTCGTATTTTTCTTATTTCCGTTATTTTAACTATTATTTTACTTTCAGTTAGTTAAACCAAAACCAAGTGACATTTGATTGAATTTGTACATAACTATTAAACTGATAACCTTTGTCCGAATGAATTAAGTAAATCAAGTCGTTGTGGAGACAAACTTTTTTATAAATGACCTACAATGATAATTGGTACGCTTGCCAAAAGTCTTGACAAGTTTCATCCACTTAGTTCTTTCTGATTTAAACTTTTAGTTTGATAAGCTATTTCCTTTGTAATTTTCTCTTGATTTTGTATAAATTCCCTCTTTTATTTTTTCTTACCTTTATACTTATTTCTTTCATTTTAACCTTGTATAAATTTTCTCTTACTTTCATTTTCACTAACCTTGGTGCTTACGGGTTGTTGTAGGGTGTTCTTTTTTCCTTTATGTAAGGTAAATTTCTTGCAGATAAATCACATTTGATCCAGAAATTACCAAGACTGAAAGGAAGAATTGAAAGAAAAAGAAACAAGCAACCACTATAACACCAGGTAAGTCTTTTTCTTTTGATTTTCTATCAACTGGTAAGCCACTTGTAGAAAATAACATGGCTGATTGAGGAGGAGAAGGAAATAGACCACCAAGGAGGACTCTTGGTGACTATGCTTATCAACAAGGACCAAAGCATTACAACAACATAGTCATTCCTCCTTTCAACAATAAGGTCGTGGAATTAAAGCCAGCACTGCTTAGCCTAATTGGCTCACATCCCTTTGCTGGAATGGATCATGAGGATCCATACACACATCTGTCTACCTTCATGTAACTATGGGAGCTTTTGACGAAGATGTTGAAGCTGTCTACCTCAGAGCTTTTCCCTTTTCATTAGCAGGTAAGGCAAAAACATGGCTCCAATCACATCCGAACAAAAGCCTCAACACTTGGGAAGAGGTGGAAGAGAAATTTATAGCAAGGTTCTTTCCTCCTTCAAGATTTATCAGTGCAAAATCTGCCATCACAATGTTTTCCCAAGGATCTGACGAACCTCTTTATTGCGAAGATGCCCAAACCATAACTTTGATGATGTTGCACAACTGCATGTCTTCTATAGTGGTTTGAAACCTCAAACCAAGATGATCCTTGATGCCTCAGCTGGAGGCACTATGATGTCCAAGAGCCTGGAGGAAGCTATTGTAATCATTGACTCCATAGCAGCTGTTGAATCAAGTGGCCTCAGAATAATTAATAAGGGGGGTTGAATTAATTATGAACGTGTCTTGACTAATTAAAAATCTATCCTTCTTAATGTTACTAGATTCAAATAGGCTTTTACTACAAAGTTAAGAAAGTACATAACAGAAATAGAAACTTAACCAAAAGTAAAAGCGATAATTAAAAGTACACAGTGAAAATTAAAGAGTGTAGGGAAGAAGAAGACAAACACAAGATTTATACTGGTTCGGCCACAAACCGTGCCTACATCCAGTCCCCAAGCAACTTGTGGTTCTTGAGATTTCTTTCAACCTTGTAAAAACCTTTACAAGCCAAAGATCCACAAGGGATGTACCCTCCCTTATTCTCTTTGAATAACCAAGTGGATGTACCCTCCACTTGAACTGATCCACAAGAGATGTACTCTCTCTTGTTCTCAATATAACAATCCCTAAGTAGATGTATCCTCTACTTGTACCACAAAGGATGTACCCTCCAATGTGTTCGGACAAAGAATTCTCAGGCGGTTAGTCATTTGAAATCTTTTTCTTAAGGGGAATGGAAGAATCAACAGAATTCTCAGGTGGTTAGTCTTTTGAATCTTTTGTAAGGGAGAAGAGAGAGACAAAAGAATTCAGGCGATTAGTCCTTCGTTCTTTTGGCAAAGGGAGAAGAGAATGAAAAAGATGAATAGCACAAGTTTTTGATCAAAGAACTTTTCTTGGAAGAGAAAGTGTTGAACAAAAACTCTTAGAAAGATCAAGAGAAATGAATTAGAAAGTTCTGTTGAAAGTGTTGAAAGAGATGAAAGAAGATATTGAGAGATGTTGAAAGATTGATTAAAGGATGTTGAAAGAAGATAATGTAAAAGATAGATGATTCAAAGATGATTGATAATTGATAATTGATGATTGATGATTGATTAAAACTCATGCCATGGTCACATATTTATAATCTCTTGATGACTCAAGTCAATGCTTGTGACTCTTGGCAATTTCTTTAAAACTAGTCACTTAAAAAGTTGTGACTTTTGAAAAAATCTTCAGAAACAAGTCACTTGAAGAATTGTGACTTTTGGAAATGTATTTTTCGAAATTAGTCACTGGTAATCAATTACACATCAACAGATGTGACTTTTCATTTTGAATTTTGAAAATTAAAATGTTTAGAAGCTCTGGTAATCGATTACAAGTGTTGTGTAATCGATTACACAAGTTTAAAATGATTTAAAATTGTTAAACACAAGTTGTAACTCTTGAAATTTGAAATCTTAACGTTTTAAAACACCGATAATCGATTACTACCTTATGGTAATCGATTAGCAGAGAGTAAAACTCTTTGGTAATGATTTTGTGAAAACTTCTTGTGCTACTCAATGTTTTGAAAAACGTTTTTAGTACTTATCTTGATTGAGTTTTCTCTTGATTCTTGAATCTTGAGTCTTGAATCTTGATCTTGATTATTCTTGAATCTTGATTCTTGAAACTTGATTCTTGAATCTTGAATCTTGATTCTTGAAACTTGATTCTTGAATCTTTGGATTTTGCTTGACTCTTGATTCTTTGGCATCTTCAAAATAACCTTGGAAGACATTGCTTCCACAGCAGCTAGTAATTATCAAAGTCATCATGATAAGCTCTGACTGAAAGAAAAGGTATAATGGAGCTTCACACTCAGAGTGAAATTCTAGCTCAAAACAAAATCTTGACGCAACAAATTGAGGCCTTAACAAAGCAGATAGGCCAAGTTCCTCAGCAATATCACCAAGGTGGACCACAGAAAGCACATCAAGCTCACCAAGTTCAACAAATTTTGAGATGTGATTTCTGTGGTGGTAACCAACAGAATGACCAATGTTCAGTACCTGGTGATGGAAAAAAAAGAAGAGAAGGCCCATTATCTGTAGAACCAAGCCAGAACTCAACAAAACCTTTAAGGAAGCTACCAAGGCTATAGGGGTGGCTCAGGTTCAAATCAGCCTTGTGGCTAGAGACCATAAAATTCTGGTCCCACTAACACTTCTTTTGTAGGTCCTTCTAACAACTCTTATGGAGGTTTTTCACATAGAGGTCCACAACAACAACAAGCTTGGCCAAATAGAATGTCAAAAATGGAAGATACTTTAACACAATTTATGCAGGTATCCATCGCAAACTAGAAGAACATTGATACATCTATTAAAAATTTAGAAGTTCAAGTTGGAAAATTGACAAAACAACTATTTGAACATGGAAGTGGATCTTTCTCAGCAACCACACAGGTCAACCCAAAGGAACATTGTAATTTAATTACAACAAGGTGGGGGACTATGGTTGGTTTGAAGAATAATGATGAGAAAAAGAATAAAGAAGGAGCTGAAGAAGAACATTAGAAAAATGATGCAGTGGTGACCAGTGAAAAAGTGGTAAGTGAAGAAGAGAAGAAGAAATCAAATGAACAAACCACTAATAATGGTAAAGCTATAGTAAACCATTCACCAGTTGAGCATCATCCTTATCAGCATGCTCTGTCAAAGAAAGATAAGGAAAAATAGTACAAGCGTTTTATAGATACTTTTAAACAATTGCATATTAACATTCCTTTTTCTGAGGCGTTAGAGTAGATGCCAACATATGCTAAATTCATGAAGGATTTGATTATGAAGAAGAAAAGAATTATGGATGGTGAAATAGTGAAGCTTCAGCCACAATAATAACGTCCAACTCAAAAGACGTTAAAAAAGCGCTCTTGGGAGGCAACCCAGTGTTTTATATTTTTTCTTAATTTGTGTTACTTTAATCTTATGTCTTATATTTTTGAACTTTACTTTGAGTCTTTATTCACGAATTATTTTTTAAATTTCTAATATTTTTTGTTAGAGCTATCATTGCATGGCTTAGGGACAGACCTATTTTTTAGGAGAAGTATGAAGACATGCCGGATCTTGTTGATTATTTCATCGGAGGAGTGTAACACCCTAAAATATTACTAATTATAAATTGATATTTAATTGTATTTATTGTGTTATTTGACTATTTAGTTGACTTGAATGAATTGAGGTATAGCTTGAATTAGTCATGTGTGAATTTCTTGATGTGGATGTTGAGTTATGTTGAGTTTTGTTGAGCTAAGTTGAAATTGTAAATTTTCGAATTTTTGCCAAAACCTACCTCAGTAAAATCGCCATCTTGGATTCATTAACCTTTGGATCATCTTCAATGTTTTTTCTTGGGGTTCACAAGACAAATATCCACAGTTTCACCGTTGGGATTTTCAAAATAACATATGGAGTGTGAGATATGATTTTTTTTTTCGAAGCAGAAAATTTGAGTTGTGGACAAGCTCGCCCAGGCGAGTGTTGCAGGCTTCAAATTACGAACCAGCAGCGGAGAACAGCCATTTCTTCCTCCTCCCTTCCCCTAAACCCTCCCCAACACCCCCAAGATCCTCCTCCACCACCCACGACCACCGGTGGCCGCCGCAAGCCATCGTTGTGTGCCGTTGAACCCCTGCACCAAGAGGAACACTTTAATTGGAGCAGAATCCTCGAAATCCTTCTGAAGGATTCGATGAAGAAAGTTTCCCCAATCCTCCATTTCGTAGCTTTCCTGAGGTAATCTTGATTTCTAAACCATTCTCCTAGTTAATTTGAGTTCCCCTTAGTGTCCCATGTGTGTTGGGTACTGTAATAAGCTGTTTTTATACTTCCTTTGAAAAACCCTAGAAAATGAGACATTGTAAAAGTTATCCTTTTATGATATGGGTGTTATTTTCGTGACCTTCACTGAACCCTAGTCACATTGGCATGATCGAAATTTCAAAACAATGTCTCCTTTTAGTAGAACCCGAAACACCCTAAGCTCTTTTATGTTTTGACAGGGGTATTTGACTTTGAATATTGTTGTTAACTTTATTTCTGAAATCTATGCTAAATTTCCTTCAATTTGGTATATATAAACTTTGGACTTACGAGCGTGAACAAGAGAGACCTCTGAGTAACGTAAAGAGGAACTAACGAAGTGCTCACAATAGGTGAGGGGAGTTTATTATAAATTTACTGTTTTTACACCATGGTTAGGGTCAGGGAACCTAGCTATGGGAATATATGCTTGTCCCTGTTGCATGCTGACTCTTTTCTAGAAAATCATATTTTCGACGAATGGAATGTGATATATATATTGTTGATGAATAAAAATTATTGTCCTTATTTGACTTGTGTTTTTTGAAGATTTGGGGAGTGTGAATCTCAAGCATGAAAGATATATGTATATGTGGGATGCAACTTACTGTTGATGTTGCTATTGATGACTTTAACTGACATGTGGTGGTGTTGATATGTATGATGATATTGATATGAGGTGACGTTATTAATGATGATCATGTCAACATGAATTGATGCTACTGTTGATGATTATTGTGACACCCTCTACCACTCACATATATATTAATAAAGGAATAAAAATTCAAATATTAATTAAAAGTATTTTTAAAACATTTTTAAATACAAGTTTTTCAAATGGATAAAAGGCTCACATTCACTTTCTTCTACATCATATTCAAATTTGTCCAAATAAATAATAAAGTCATCTCGACTCAAAGAAAATCATATAAGTCTCATACAATTAATATAGAACCTATATCCTAATGTCACATCCTATCAGAGCGTGGTGTTCCCGTGTCCTCTAGCATGAGGTTCTTCATAGTCATCCACCTATTCATCTGCTCCCCCGAACACAAGTTCAAGATCATCACAGGATCCAAACACAACAACACACAGGGAGTGAGTTATCACATTCCTAGCTAATAGAGAAACAAGACAATTAAATATACATATTATATAAATGAGATACCACTTGCTTAAACATAGCTCACGTAACTTCACCACTTCATCATTCAAAATTCACTTTTCAATTATCAATCACATTACACAAGAATCCCACACTTTGATCAAGATATAATAACACATCAATTAGCAAGCATATGCAATAGTTATGCTAAGACTCAATCCTATATGCAATGTGGTACCATGTCAGTGAAAAACCACCCTGGGGCGCTTAGGAGTACATAACAAGACACACCACACAATGGGTTTGTCAGGTCACTCTCACTAAGTAAGATCATAGGGAGACCAGTCAGGGTCACGATGTTTTGCGAGAATGCTCCAACCATATGGGATCAGCATAGGCTTAAAGGAGCACTCAAACCCGGTGACCCCCAAGGCCTACACTCCGAAGAATCCGTTAGGGTCTCTCCCTCCTGATTCAGGTCCAACCCCTAAAATAATTTTTGCATGCAGACACTGCTCATGAATTATACAATACCCACGACCTTACACTCGTGTTTTAAACACGTTCAACACAATCGCACTATGATTTAACACTGGCTCCTAAATAGGAAACCTACATTTTCTCTTTAACACTGCGCATCAACGCTTTTCTCAAGATAACACTGGTCGGGTTATTGTACAATTCATAGCTTACAACACAAGTAATTTCACATCAAGTGTTAACTACACACTTATCCACAACTAGAACTCATTCACAATTTCACTTCTCATAGTGTGACAATCCACCATCACATGTTTACACGTATCTCACAAATTAACACATGTTCAACTTTACACTTATACTCAATCTCAATAACAATATTATAATCTCAAAGCAACATATTCTTCTACAATTCATCACATACTCACAATTTGAATCATCATTTCATATCCTCAATATAACAATTTATATAAAACACTATCACAACATTAGGACTAAAACCCCTTAACTAATATTACACAATTATATCAAAATCATAGGTCGAAACATACAAATATCAAGAGCACAATTTATCAAGCAATCTTCATTAGGACATCAATATTTTATTTATAATCAAAGGAAAAATTGTAATTTAAAAAAACATTCCAAAATAAAACCCCAATTTAATCCTCTAAGGATCCCTACACATGTTCTCACTAATCCCCAACCGTGAATAACTCATCCCTTACCTCTGAGCGGACTCACGTGTCTTCAGCCAGGGATAGCAACATCTCTAGTGGTTCCCTGAAATTCTTTCAGTTATTCCTCCGACTGCTCCGATAGAATTCCCAAACGTCAGAGAGACGGAGAAGAGATTGAAACCTCCACTTATACTGTCTTCATGCGATTCCTTTTTCTCCCTCCACGAATATTGTCTCGCAAATCCCAACGGTGGAAGCTTGCGGCATTGAATTTCTAACAACATATCCAAATTTCACAATAATCCAACGGTTAACGAAACCGGGATCGTAGTTTTACCAAGACAGCTCTGGGTTTCTGCGGGAAAGAAAAAGGCTACAATGCGAAGGTTGTTTCTCTCAGTTCAGACATGATATTGAAATTCCTAACGGTGAGAATGCTCGGAATTCTGTTGCGAACATGATACTAAAATTTCACGACAATCCAACGGTGAGCGGGTTCGAGATCGTCGTTTTTCTGAGACTGGTTTGGTGGGCTGCGGGAAAAAGAAAGGGTTTTGAGAGGAGAAGGGGAAAAACGAAAATGAGGCCAAAAGGAGGCAGCTGACTTAACATAACTATTTATACCTAGGGTACTCAGCCTATTATTTGCTCTATATTTATTTATTTATTTTTTTACTAAAAAGCTTTTTAAATTTATTTACGAAAAATTGGGATGTTACAATTATGTTAACATGAAATGAGGTTGTTGTTGTTGTTGACAATGTCATTGAGATGAGATGATGTTTATGTTGAGGATGATATTGAAATGAAATGTTGATGATGTTGGAAATTCATTGAGATAATGCATATTGTGTATGATCGTGGGGGGGTGTATTGACCTTGTCGGATGTCCATGGTGGGGGAAAACAAAGTGGTTAAAGAGTTTAAGCATCTCTGAGGAGATGGCTTAGGATCTTTAATTCATCCATGGTCAGTGTACTTGATGGTGCCCACGTTCATACGTTGTATGTGTGTATGCACATGGGGGGTGCATTGACCTTGTCGGATGTCCCTGGTGGGAGAAATAGAGTGGTTAAAGAGTCTAAGCATCTCTTGCGAGGGATGGCTTGGGATCTTTAATTTGTCCATGGTCAGTGCACTTGATGGTGCCATGTTTCATACGTTGCATGTTGTGTATGTTCATGGTGGGGTGCCTGGACCTTGTCAGATGTCTCTGGTTAGAGAAACAAAGCAGTTAAAGAGTCTAAGCATCTCTTGAGGGGGGGTGGCTTAGGATCTTTAATTTGTCCATGGTCAGTGCACTTGATGCTGCCCATGTTTCATACTTCATATGAAACAGTACTTGTAGTTTCTAGTGAGGAGAAATACTTGTTGGATGTGTGTATTGATTAATGAATGTTGTGTAAGCTCATGATGTTTGCCTATTCTCTCTTACTAATTGTGGTTATCTGGTTTTTAGTATTGGTCTTTTTTATAATGAACTCACCCTTGCAATTTTGTATCGTGTGGTTGATACCTGTGATGATTGCGAACCTTGTTCGTGGGAGCAGAATGACAGTAGTAGGGTGCAGGAAGTGGGATTCTATTGAGGAGCCGTCGTGCCGACGTGATGACGTTGGGATAGATTTTGGGAGAAAGTTTTGTTTTGTTAACCAACTCCTCCATAGTTGGTTTCATGATTCTTTTGTTGAATTAAAGATGTAAATCACAGATTTAATTATATGTATATTCCATTATGGGTATGACGTGTACCGAGTTACTATTCCTATATATATATATATATATATATATATATATATATATATATATATATATATATATACACTTAAGTAATGGTGTGTTGTTTGGTGAATGTATGTCGAGAAAAAAATATTACTTTTATTTTTCATAAGCAAATTAAGGGAGTTTTCATTTAAATAATTGAAATTCTCGAGGTTTATAGTGGTGATATCGTAGCGACGAGGCGGGTCGTTACAAGGAGACTAAGCTCCTCAACCATGATCGTCAAAGAGACTGAGCTCCTCAACCATGATCTTCAAAAATTTGTGAACTTGTCTTTATATTTATTTATCACTTTGTATTAAATTTCAGTACTTTATTACCTTATTTATTGTTTTGAGTTTTTTGAAAAACTTGCGCGGTTTTATTTTGCTAATTTGTGCGTGCTTTGATATTCTGTTAGTATAATTATAGATTATAACTCTTTTTGGGACTTAAACAGAAATGTTTTCTTAGACATAACATGATTTGGAAAGAATCAACAACCAATATTTTTTAAACTTATTTTTGGATCAAAACACAAAAAAAAAGGATTTTTTTTTTGGAAAACATTAAGAATATAAACAATGAAGGACTTTCCCAAAAACCAAATGAACTCAGATATTTTTGCATGGACTTGATAAAAGAACAACTTTTGAAACACTGATTTGATTTGATTATGGAAACAAGCCTTAAGCTTTAGTGACTGTGAAACCAAAGATTTTACATTGAGTGTCTTGATTGATATATTCTACAGTTGATTTTGCATGAATTTCTAATTGTCATAACATATGATCTATGGATATGATCTAGGCATTCTTTCTTTCCCTACATTTTGTAGAAGCAAGCTTCATGCTGATGAATCAAGTTGATTCAAGAAGTTTTGATAATGACAAAGATGTTGACAAAAAGCCCAAAGAATGATTTCAAGAATAAATCAAGAACAAATTCAAGAATCAAGAGAAGTTTGATTTCAAGATTCAAGAAAAAATGAATTCAAGTTCCAAGAGAAGAAATCAAGAAAACTTCACAAGGGAAGTATTGAAAATATTTTTTCAAAAAACAAACATAGCACAGTTTTGTTTTTCAAAAGAATTTTCACAAAAATTTCTAAGTTACCAGAGTTTCTACTCTCTGGTAATCGATTACCAGTATCCTGTAATCGATTACTAGTGGCAAAGATTGATTTCAAAAAGTTTTCAACTGAATTTGCAACGTTCCAATTGATTTCAAAATGGTGTAATCGATTACAAGATATTGGTAATCGATTACCAGTGCATCTGAACGTTGGAATTCAAATTTAATTGTGAAGAGTCACATCCTTTCATAAAATGCCTTGTGTAATCGATTACAAGGATTTGGTAATCGATTACTAGTGACAAGTTTTGAACAAAAATCAAAAGATGTAACTCTTCCAATGGTTTTCAGATTTTTCTAAAGGTTATAACTCTTCCAATGGTTTTCTTGACCAGACTTGAAGAGTCTATAAAAGCAAGACCTTGATTTTCATTTCACATACAACTTACAACACAAACAACTTTTCACATATTCTTTTACGACCTTTGAATCTCTTCGAACATCTTCTTCTTCTTCTTCTTCTTTTTCCTTTGCAAAAGTCTTTCTAAAGTTTTCTGGTTTTCCAAACCTTGAAAATAGAAGTGTGCTATATCTTTTATTCTCTTCTCCTTTTGCCAAAAAGAATTCGCCAAGGACTAACCGCCTGAATTCTTTTTGTGTCTCTCTTCTCCCTTTTTCCAAAACAACGAAGGACTAACCGCCTGAATTCTTTTGTGTCTCCCTTCTCCCTTGTCAAAGAAATCAAAACGACATAGTCTGGGAATTCTTTTGATTCTTCCATTTCCCATAAACAAAAGATTTCAAAGGACTAACCACCTGAGAATTCTTTTGTTTCCCCCTTCACAACGTTTCGAAGGACTAACCGCCTGAGAACTTTGTCTTAACACATTGGAGGGTACATCCTTTGTGGTACAAGTAGAGGGTACATCTACTTGGGTTGTTGTGACTGAGAACAAGAGAGGGTACATCTCTTGTGGATCAGTTCTAGTGGAGGATACATCCACTAGGTTGTTCAAAGAGAACAAGGGAGGGTACATCCAATGTGGATCATTGCTTGTAAAGGACTTTACAAGGTTGAAAAGAAATCTCAAGAACCGCATGTCGCTTGGGGACTGGATGTAGGCACGGGTTGTTGCCGAACCAGTATAAAATTCTTGTGTTTGTCTTCTTCTTCCCTACACTCTTTAATTTCCGCTGTTCACTTTAATTAGCGCTTTTACTTTTGGTTAAGTTAATATTTTTGTTCTTTACTTTCTTAACATTATAGTAAAAGCCTAAGAAGGGTAGACTTCTAATTAGTAAAGGTTCATTAATAATTAATTCAACCCCCCTTCTTAATTATTCCGAGGCCACTTGATCCAACAAGTGGTATCAGAGTAGGTATCGTGTAGAAAGTTTAACAACTTCAAGATTCATGGCCTCTTCAAATTCTTTGTTTCCTGAAGGAAATTCCATCCATAGGTCACCTATCTTCAATGGTGAGGGTTACCACTATTGGAAAACCCGTATGCAGATTTTCATTGAAGCCATAGATTTAAACATTTGGGAAGCAATAGAAATAGGACCATACATACCCACTGTAGTAGATGTAAGCACTTGCACCACAACACAAAAACCTAGAGATAAGTGGACTGAAGAAGATAGAAGGAGAATCCAATATGATCTTAAAGCCAAAAACATTATTACTTCAGCCCTAGGAATAGATGAGTATTTTAGAGTGTCAAACTGTTCAAATGCCAAGGAGATGTGGGATACTCTCAAACTTACACATGAAGGAACCACTAATGTAACAAGATCTAGAGTCAATACCCTTACACATGAATATGAATTGTTTAGGATGAATCCTAATGAAAACATCCATAGCATGCAGAAAAGATTTACACATATAGTCAACCATCTTGCCTCTTTAGGAAAAATCTTTCCTAATGAAGATTTAATTAATAAATTTTTAAGATGCTTAAGTAGGGAATGGCAGCCCAAGGTAACTGCTATTTCTGAAAGTAAAGATCTTTCCTCTATGTCTCTTCCTACTTTGTTTGGAAAATTGCAGGAACTTGAGATGGAACTCCAACGTCTTAATCAGAATGAAGAAACTGACAAAAAGAAAAGAAGTATAGCACTTAAAGTCTCTTCATCAATGCAAGAAGAAAATGAAGTAGATGAATCAGAAAATGAAGAAGACTTCTCACTCTTTGTAAAGAAGTTTCAAAAATTTGTCAAGAAGAGATGAATCGAAAGGCGTCAGAACTTCAACAATGGAAGAAGACTCTCAAGTTCTTAGATGCTACAAATGCAACCAACTTGGCCACATCAAAGCAAATTGTCCTTCAAATGAAGAATGGCATGAAAAAAATGATAAGAAAAGGTATGATGAAAGAAGGACCAAGAAAGCCTACATTGCATGGGACGACAATGACTCATCCGACGGTTCAGAGAAGGAGATCAACCTTCTAACCAAGGACTATAAGAGTGATGAGAATATATCTCAAGAAGATTAAACCAAAAAAGTAAAAGTATGACTTCCATCTTTGAAGATCTAGACATTTCTATCATGAAAAAGGTAACATCAAAACCATTCTCTTTTTAAAATTTATTTTAGTTGAAATTTTCCTTTCAATTAATTTGATTATGATGACTAACAAATTTTTATTTGTTTGTCTTGATTGATTTGAAATTGGGAGTATGTGGTTAAATGTTCTTGATTGAGTTATTTTTTCTTTCTCAAAGCATGAAGTCTTCTTTTAAATATTTTGATAATATTTATGATCTTTATTCTTCAATACTTGTGTTGATTATTGTGATATAATTGAATATATATATATATATATATATATATATATATATATATATATATATATATATATATATATATGTTCCCTTTAAATAATTATGCATGATTTTGAATATGATATGTGAATTACGTGATTAAGATTCATTCATAAAGTATTTTTTAATATAAATTTTCTTTAAGAAAGTATTTTGATATTCATTCAAATCTTTTTTCCCTCAAAAGTCAGTCAGCATTTAGTTTTGGCTAAAATGCTCTCTGGTAATCGATTACCACATTAGTGTAATCAATTACAGGCAGTTAAGAAGGGTGTAATTGATTACCAAATATTGTAATCAATTAAAATGCGTCCCTGCCCCTATATATTCAAAATTCAAAATCAGAAATCTGCAACTTCTCACTTTTTCGAAAACCCTTGTTCCCAATTCTTCCTTCTGCCATATCTCACTCATTTCTTGTCCAAATCACTCCCCACAAAGCCCAAACTTCATATTTTTTCATTCTCTTTCATTTGAACCGATTAAAATTACAAATAACCTCTTCAAATGGCGAAACCATCAAAGAAGCGAAAGGGTTCTTCGAGTCGAAACTAACGACATTTCAAGACTCAGGAAACGCAAATTCCCTCCTCCATTTCCTCTTCCTCATTGTTCTCATCCAAAGAACAACGAATACGGTACACAAATCTTTTCTCTTCCCGTTCCATTATTGATCCAAAATTCATTGACATGGATTTCTTTTCCAATGAGAGTTTTGAATGCATTCAGGCATTTGAAAACTCCAATCTCATTCCTTTCATATCTTTAAAATTGCCTGTTTACACTGAATTAGTTGAAGCCTTCTATTCTAACATAGAAATCCAAGAAGGCACTTTAATTTCTGAAGTCTATGGGATAAAAATGGTCATTGACAAATCCCTATTCTATGACTTGACCCAATTATCCAGTGAAGGTGTACCATTTGAAGGTACACTGAATGATGATTGGAAATTTGATTTCTCTGTGCATGATGCCCACCGGTTGGTTTGCACCAACCAAGCGGATATGACCGGAAGGCTTCTTCCTAGTTCATTGGCTTTTGAAAGCTGCATCCTTCATTATCTCATTGTGCGTATCTTGCTTCCAAGATCTTCAAACCTTGCACAAGTTTCTAAAGATGATCTTATTGTCATGTGGGCTTTTCACACAGGTCGACAAATTGATTGGGCACACTTAGTCTGATATCGCATGCATAAGGCATTGCGATTAAATGCTCCATTGCCATATCCACACCTAGTCACTCTCTTCCTTCAACACTTTAACATCCCTCTTGATTCTGAACCTTATGTTCCAATCAAGAGATCCTTTCTAATAGGCGCTATTGTGATTGCATCCTTTGGTTACCGAAAAGAGCATGATGGCTCTTGGGTGAAAAAGGGTGCTCAACCCATTGATGAAGAAGGACATTTACAAGGTGGAGAAGATTCCTCTATTCTTCAAAAGATTTTGGAAAGGTTCGATGGTCTTCAAACCTTTGTTGGTGAAATGTTTGATACTTTGGAGTTACAAGTTGACATGCGATTCAATGAGATGGAATCAAAGATTACCAAGGTCGAAGAAGATGTCTCTTACATCCCGTACAAGCTTTGATCTACAACCACCACCGCCACCATCATCTTAGTTTTCTATTATGATTAATATTATTATTACTTTGATTTCTAGCCGTGTATTTGGATATATTATTATAACATTTGAACAATTTAGTATTTCTTTTATTTGCATAATATGACTAAACAATTATGAATTATGTTATATGACTATGTGGTTTTTATATATTTGAACTATTCATGTTTCTTGCTTCATGATTGGTTTAGATTTTTCAATGAATGTCTTGTGAATGATTAGTTATTTATGTATGTTTTATATTTATTACGCACTTTGGCTTTTTGTTGATGCCAAAGGGGGTGAGAAATAGGGATTAAATCAAGAACTCACATAAGTAATTAACTTAATTTCAAGTAAAGCTTAAACTCAAAAACAAAGGGGGAGAATATGGAAAATTAAGTGAGTGATCGACTAGGAAAAGTATGTGTATGTGTTTCTTGATTTCAGGGTTGTCATCATCAAAAAGGGGGAGATTCTAGAAGCAAGCTACATGATGACGAATCAAGTTGATTCAAGAAGTTTTGATAATGACAAAGTTGTTGACAAAAAGCCCAAAGAATATTTCAAGAATAAATCAAGAACAAATTCAAGAATCAAGAGAAGTTTGATTTCAAGATTCAAGAAAAGATGAATTCAAGTTCCAAGAGAAGAAATCAAAAAAACTTCACAAGGGAAGTATTGAAAAGATTTTTTCAAAAAACAAACATAGCACAATTTTGTTTTTCAAAATAGTTTTCACAAAATTTTCTAAGTTACCAAAGTTTTTACTCTCTAGTAATCGATTACCAGTATCCTGTAATCGATTACTAGTGGCAAAGATTGATTTCAAAAAGTTTTCAACTGAATTTGCAACGTTCCAATTGATTTCAAAATGGTGTAATCGATTACAAGATATTGGTAATCAATTACTAGTGCATCTGAACGTTGGAATTCAAATTCAATTGTGAAGAGTCACATCCTTTCATAAAAAGCCTTGTGTAATCGATTACAAGAATTTGGTAATCGATTACTAGTGACAAGTTTTGAACAAAAATCAAAAGATGTAACTCTTCCAATGGTTTTCAGATTTTTCTAAAGGTTATAACTCTTCCAATGGTTTTCTTGACCAGACTTGAAGAGTCTATAAAAGCAAGACCTTGATTTGCATTTCACATACAACTTACAACACAAACAACTTTTCACATATTCTTTTACGACCTTTGAATCTCTTCGAACATCTTCTTCTTCTTCCTTTGCAAAAGTCTTTCTAAAGTTTTCTGGTTTTCCAAACCTTGAAAATAGAAGTGTGCTATATCTTTTATTCTCTTCTCCTTTTGCCAAAAAGAATTCGCCAAGGACTAACCGCCTGAATTCTTTTTGTGTCTCTCTTATCCCTTTTTCCAAAACAACGAAGGACTAACCGCCTGAATTCTTTTGTGTCTCCCTTCTCCCTTGTCAAAGAATTCAAAACGACATAGTCTAAGAATTCTTTTGATTCTTCCATTTCCCATAAACAAAAGATTTCAAAGGACTAACCGCCTGAGAATTCTTTTGTTTCCCCCTTCACAAAGTTTCGAAGGACTAACCGCCTGAGAACTTTGTCTTAACACATTGGAGGGTACATCCTTTGTGGTACAAGTAGAGGGTACATCTACTTGGGTTGTTGTGACTGAGAACAAGAGAGGGTACATCTCTTGTGGATCAGTTCTAGTGGAGGATACATCCACTAGGTTGTTCAAAGAGAACAAGGGAGGGTACATCCATTGTGGATCATTGCTTGTAAAGGACTTTACAAGGTTGAAAAGAAATCTCAAGAACCGCAGGTCGCTTGGGGACTGGATGTAGGCACGGGTTGTTGCCGAACCAGTATAAAATTCTTGTGTTTGTCTTCTTCTTCCCTACACTCTTTAATTTCCGTTGTTCACTTTAATTAGCGCTTTTACTTTTGGTTAAGTTAATATTTTTGTTCTTTACTTTCTTAACATTATACTAAAAGCCTAAGAAGGGTAGATTTTTAATTAGTAAAGGTTCGTTAATAATTAATTCAACCCCCTTCTTAATTATTCCGAGGCCACTTGATCCAACACATTTTAACCCATTGACCAAACAACTATCTCCATGTGTATTATTTTATCATTTGTAAGCTCTTTGAGCCAAACACTTGATATCTTTATGGATAAATAAATGTCTGAATCATGTACAGATTTGTTATAAATATCTGAATAAAAGTGATAATTTCGTTGAAATGAAAAAGGATAGGAAGTGATCATTCGTTTAAGTTAGTAGCTAGATTTTTTTGTCTGCTCTCCTATTCTCAAGGTATGTTTGAATATAAAAAAAAAAACCAAGATTTCCATCAAAACTAGGCCCAACCTTAAAAGGACCTATTGATCCATGATGATTATGCACATTATCTTTGATTTGATGGGAAATGACTTGCAAAATTTATTTATGGCATATCAGTGATTGGAATTAAGATGAAACACTTGCATGTGTAAGAATTATACACATTTGATGAGGTTTTCCTCTGTATGAATGCATCTAGTGTTTCCTCTGATGTTCTTTAGAAACAAAATAAGAAATTATCTTAATCTCATTTTTGGTTCTATGAATTCCATCTTTGTGTTTTCATTTCTCATTGTTGCATTTTGAAAAATGTTGTTCTGACCAGTTTGAGGATCGATTCTTTACAAAGTATGTTCATAATTTTTGAAGCATACCTATACTATTGTTATTTGTAATTTTTCTTTACTTTTCTAGAGGACAAGCAAGATTCTAGGCTGGGGGAGTTGATAAGTGCCAAATTTCACTTGTTTTTGGGATTAAATTGTTAGCATTTATCCTTTGATTGTAATAGTTTTCTTATAAACCACCCTTAAATCAAGTTCTTTATATATATATTGTACATTTACCAATATTGTTGTTTAAATATGAAAGATTCATCCATGATTTTGTATGTTTTGATGGTTGTTTGTTAGATCCAGAAACATAGCCAAAATGAAGGGCAAAATGATCTTTTCATGAAGGTTTCTGACCCTAAATTCGCCCAGGCTAGCATCCAGCTTGCCTGGGCTAAGATATAACTTCAGCCCTAAGAAAGCAACTCGCCTGGACTAGCTACAGGTCACTTGGGCGAATTTCTCTGCACTAAATGGCTTTTTCTATAAATAGTCATGTAGGGGAAGAAGAAAAGAGAATTCAACAACCTGAAAGCTGAGAGAAAAACAAATAAAAAGAAGAAGTAAAAGAGGAAAATTGGAACCAAGGCGCTGCAGAGTTGTGACCGTGGATCACTTCCTTCGTCATTTCTCTTGTTAGTTTTGTGCTTTGCACAATGATCAATTAGTTTTTCTTAAGGATTGGATGTATTCTTTGTACCCTTATGTATCCCTTTTGATATTATATATGTATGAACCTTTTCTACTCATTATTGGTAATTTCAATCTACTCTTAATGTTTGATTCTATTTGATCACTAGTGTCATGAAATTGGATTTTAAGTGAGACTGGAAAGTAATCTTAGAATTTGAACAGAATGATTTTACTCTTTATGTTACGTTTCTTGGAATAGAGCATAATGTTTTGACTGCAAAAAGCACAAGAATATAATTGTAATGCTGAGATATTTACTGCATATGTGATAGATCGATATTTAGTAAATATTCATAGTTTCCAAGTGCGAGGAATCGACTTAGGATAACTATGTGTGAATAATTAATGTTAGAAAATAATTTATACATGTTAATTTTATTAGGATACTAAGGGTATGAACGATGAAATCCAATCCTATGTTTTCTTGAATTAATTTAAATCGTTTCCGCAATTTCCATATTTCCAATGCACTGAATTCCGTTATTTCCGTATTTCCGTTATTACCGTAAATCCACTATTTTACTACTCTTTTACTTTCAGTTAGTTAAACAAAAACCAAATGACATTTGATTGAATTTTTTACATAACTATTAAACTGATAACCTTTGTCCAAATGAATTAAGTACTCAAGTCCCTATGGAGATGAAATTTTTTATAAATGTGAAACATACAATGACAATTGGTATGCTTGCCAAAAGTCTTAACGCATATACAAATATAGAGTGGGTACTAAAGCGAGCACAAGAGGATAACACTTCAGGAGCATGCACATGACTAGGGAGGAAGACTCATCATTGATTTATGTTTTGTATTTAATTAGTTATATATTTTGTATTTTATTTTTATATTTTGTTACTAATGGTTGTGTTATGCATGTATGCTTATATTAATAAGATTTTCTCTATATTCTCTCATGCATCTTATTTGTCAAGTTTTTTTCAAAAAATAGTTTAGGAAATGTTTTAGTTTTGTTTTGTTAAAAAAATAACAAATAAATAAAAATAATATTTTATCAATTAGTTAACAAAGACAAATTTATGATGTGTAATAGGGTATGCAAAAATATATTACACAACAAAAAACTGTTTTTTTTATGTATAAACACTCAACTACACATTAGTAACAAGGTTTTGTTCTATATATAGTCAACATACAAAATGGAAACTTGTCTTCCATGAGGGACATTTTCATCAATGTATAAAGTACCAATTTTTATGGGAGTAGCAATTAGGTGGTTCTAACTCCTTGAAATTTCAATAAGTGAGAATAGATGTTTGATGTATTTCTTGTATTACTTAATTACTTGATTAATTTGGATTAGTTGAAGTGTAGTGTGAATTATCCTTGTGCATTTGCTTGGTGTGGATGTTAGGTTATGTGGTTTTTGATTATTCTATGTTGGAACAACTCATTTAGCAACACCAGCTTGCAAAGCATAATCCCATCCAAAAAGAATAATTCACTTAGTGACACCAGCTCAGTAAGCACAATTCTCTCGAGAGGAAATAATTCTCTTAGTAACACCAGCTTGATAAGCGCGATTCCATCCAGAAGAGGAATTTCGCATAGCACAAATGTCTCTCACTTAACGAAAAAAGGTAAATTTCACTTAGCGCGAATGTCTCGCTTAGCAGCAGAAGTTAAATTTTTCTTAGCGACACAAGCTCGCTAAACGAATCTTGTAGGTTATAAATACGTCTAGCTATGTAAAAACATGTGATCCCCCCCAACTTCTCTGCAAACCCAAACCCAAACTCTAAACCTCCTCCTTCCTCCACCCACGACCACTGGTGATTGCCACAAGCTGTCACCGCATGCTACCGGACCACTGCACAGAGTGGAAGCCTTTAATCGGAGTGAAATCTTCAAAAACTAATTCGTGGGTTGAATAAAGAACAAAGCCCTCAACCCTCCATTTATGATTTCTTTGAGGTAACCATGATTTTTGTGCCTTATCCTAGTTAGATTAAGCTTACCATTGTATCTCTTGTGATTTGGTTACTGTTATTGGATATTTTTACGTTTCCTTTGAAAAATCCTTGAAAATGAGACATTGTAAAAGTTGACTTTTTATAAAATTGATTTTGTTTTTGTGACCTTCGTTGAACCCCAATCACATTGGCATGATCGGAATTTCAAAATGATGTCTCCTTGATGTGAACCCACAAAAAAACACCATTTTAGCCCTTTTTAAGATTGAATGGGTATTTGACCCCAACTATTAAAATTGATTATGTCTTTGAAATCTATACTGAATTGTCTTCAATTTGATATATAGAGCCCTACGTTTGGACTAACAGACGTGAACCTAAGAGATCACAAAACAACATTACGAGGAGCTAACGGGGAGATATAGATAGGTGAGGGGCGTCTATGGCTTGTTTGTAGTTTTTGATACCATAGTTGGGGTATGGGAACCCAATTATGGGGTTGTATGTTTTTCCTTGTTGCATGCTGGTTTTCAAGAAAAAAAATATGTTTTAAACTAATGGGATGCAATATATTTGTTATTGATGAATAAAACTGTGAATGATGTTGTTGTTGTATTGATTGGAATTTTTGGGAAAACTCTTAATTATAGAGGAGACTCTCTGCCCAAATTTTTATATATGTTCTCTCGTTTACTCCGCTTACCAAATTTTAAATGGGCTTAAGTGTTGTTTTGCATACTATAGATCCTCCCTTTAATTTAGAATTTCCCTAAAATATTAGTCTCGTTATATTACACATTGTTATTATATGTGATTTATGATGTCTGATGACATGGGGAATATGAATCCTAGGCATGAGTTTATATGTATATATGTGGAATGTGATTGCTTGTGATGTTGATTATATAGAGATGAGATAATGTTGATGTTGATAATGATATTGAGACAAGTTTCCATTTTGATGGTTCCAAATGCCTTTTTTGCTATAATTAGGCATGAAGTGGAGCTAAGGAAAAGGTTCCAACATTGAGGATTGAGAGAAATTGAGAGACCGTGATCAACCTCTACATCGTTCTTTGTACGGTGTTCTTCGTGTGACCATCGGTTAGTTTTGTTTTTAAGATTTGAATATGATCTATGCACCCTTAGGGGTCCCCTTTGTTATTATGTGCACATTCATCTTCTCCATCTATCATCGACGATCTCATTTTTTGTTGTAAAGTTCAATCTTAACCGATCACTAGTATTGTAAAGTTGTCTTTAAAAAGATTGAAAGTTAATAAACAAAACCAAGATAAAACCAACTCATAACTAACTTCTTTTTATCAAATATCACTTGAGATTGTTTCGAGGACCAACGCCTTAACGATTCTCTCCGCTTTTCAAAATTTTAAACATCATTTCAAGGTCCAACGCCTTAAACGAATTTTTGTTCGCAATTAAAAATGAATCTTTCAAAAACACAAAAATCAATTTAACACAAACATTCAGACATAAAGAACTACGTAGGTCTGAATTCCTCATCGCACCTGAGGATACGTAGGAGCAAGGGCAACACCCTTGTCGACCCCCAAAAAATAAAAATATAAAAAGGGAAAAGAAAATAATTTTGAAGTCATGTTATGCACACTCGATCAAAGGTTGTCGTCCCTTGTGATGGGCACATGGGGTGCTAATACCTTCCTCATGCATAAACAACTCCCGAACCCTTATTTTCAAAATTCGCAGACCTTCATTTTGGTTTTTCTAGCGTTTTCCTCGAATAAATGTTGGTGGCGACTCCCGCTCATTTTCCTTTTTGGAAGATGCACCTTTTGGCTTTTTGCCTGCACTCCCGTCAAAGGGTAGGTTGCGGCAAATGGCAACTCCACTGGGGAATGGTAGAGAGTTAAGCTATTCAATCAATGTGCAAAGTTTTATCGGGACTTCTTCTTTATTTTCCCTTTTCTCTTTTATCTTTTGTTTTGTCCATATTTGTGTATAAACTTTGCTATGTTATTGTGTTTGGTGTGTGTCTGTCTATCTATTACATTCGTAGTTAGAAATATTTTTTTTCTATGCACACGTTGCACCTACACCTTTGCACACACATTGAGATATTAGGCCCTATGCTCGGGTCTATGTGAGCCATAAGGAGTGGAGGTCGATCTGCGGTCATGCTAGGTCTCCGACTCGCTTGATAACAGTGAAGCCTCATCTAGAGTTTTCCTCTTTTCATGATGCATTGTCACTAATAGTCCCTATAGCCATATTGTATTACCTAAGAGGATGATATCTCTAGAAGCCAGTAAAGTTACATGAATTGCACATAGGAAACTCACTTTGGCTTGTTCCTTGATCACATCTGTGTTTATCATTTATCATATTCATGCATTGCATTATCATACATCTTCATTTAGCATGATTTTGTTCTGCCAACTGCATACATTCTATTTTCATCGTTCACATGTTATGTTCACTCATACATGATCCTTGCATTTTCCTCTGCAAAAAAAAACACAAAACAAAAAGAAAGGATAAAAAGAAAGTCACAATGAAGAATGAAGTTTACACCACATCCTTAGTTACATGGGTTGGGTACCATGATGATAGCTATAAACAAACCATCTTGGGATTATACACAGATGATACAACCTTAACGTGACATGTGCTTATCATGGGGGAGTTCCGGAGCATTCCATTGAGCATTGTATGACTCTGAAATATAAGGTGCAAAGTTTGATTGATGCAAGCTGGCTGAGATTCGAGGAGGAGAATCGCTCGTGAGTTCTGATGTCGTCAAGCAATACTCTTTATGATGCTTGGAGCAATTTGAAGGTTGTTGTTAGATGTCTCCAATGACTCATTAGGATTTTCAGGTTTATGCCATTACTGTAAACAACAGTCAGAATGCTAATAATATGGATAAATTTGATGTCCTTGTCTTTCATTCTCTCACAATTACATCTTTGCTTATTTAACTTTCATTGGAATGTGAATGTAAGTCGTTGGTTTGTTTGCTTAAGTGACCTGCACTCCTGAGTTGATCTCCAAGTCTGTTCAATCAGAAATTGCTCGTTCTCCATGTCTGTGAGGGTGTCGCAAACGACGAGTAAAGTAAAAAGTTAAAAACACAATGTTTGATTGACTATGTTCCAAATCAAAAATAAGAAGTACAAACATTCATGTGACCTCATTTTATCATTCTTAAAAGTTTTCTTTTTGAGAGAAAAGTGAGTTATCAAGAAGAAGAGTCATTTGACTTAATTTGTCAATTGAAAATCTTTTAAATATTTATCGTCCTTGAAAATTCTTTTTTGAGAACCTGCATAGTTTCTTTCATTGCTACAAGGTCATGACAAAAGACAATATTAGATACCTCAGAGCCCTACACTAGGGCAATGAGTGGCACCATGCATGAGCCTCAAGCAAACCTAGAGGCAGATCAGAAGTTCTCACTCGGTAGGTCGCAAACCCGAAAGGGAGGCCTAGGCAAAAATTAGGGTTAATAAAAAATAAAATAAAAAGGAAAAAAAAAACAACCAGGAGCATGTTTATTAAGGGATCGGTCCTAAAATCCAAACTGCAAAAGGATCAAAGTCAAGATTTTAAATGACACATGGTCGTGTTTCAACATCCCAAACACTAATTTATCCCTTGCTACCCCCTCCAAGTCGAAGCATATTTGTTTTCTAAAAAAAACACACAAAAAAAACAACAAAAACAAAATAGAAACCCCAAGTAGGAACCACCGCTAAACCGACGGGAAGAGCAATGCAAACTACACATGCATGAGGTTGGGCAACAATGAAAAGAAAAAGAAAATAAAATCCGCCAAAGGCGAGTGAAGAAAAAGAGAGACAAAAGATCTCCTAATTTTATAAGGAAGGCACAAAAGTGCAATAAGGATTAATGTATAAGACAAAAGGAATAGATTCCAACCTAAAAGTTGAAATGAACAAAAGTACAAGCAACGCTCTTGAGGTTTTTACACAATATAACCCTTAAATACTCTTTGGGTCTCTCTGATCTTTTCTTTCATAGCCTTCTTACCCCTAACCACGTTACAAGCCCAATAAAGCCCATGTGGATCGAGGAATGACTAATTTTGCTTTTAAGTTTGAATTCTGGAATGGAATCCGCACATGCTTGTGATTGTTGAAAAAATATATATATAAAAACCCCTGAGGTTCGTACTTGCACATTTGAGAAGAAAACTCATTTGACCAGGAGCTCATGGAAGATGCCCAAAGATAATTGTGATAGTAGGGTGCATCTAATGTTAATCTCTCATGCAAACTCTTTGGGATTCCTTGCGAATCCAAGGGTAGCTTTGTTATATAAATTCTTTCATGATCAGCCCATGTCATAAAGTTTCAGCGGAACCGACAGACACTTGGCATCACTCTATGACCTTAAATCAGGAATGTTTCACTTGGTCACATACCAAAGTGTGACAATCCATTGTCATCCTTCAATGGGGCGAACAATCAATCCTAAAGCCTTATCTTTCCTTGTTGCGCAAAATAATAGAAGGTTTTAAACAAAAAAAGAAAGGAACAAACCCTAGGATCAATATTTCAGTTGATTGATTAAATGTCAAATGGCTCCATTGTCGTCACTCCAAAATTTTCAAGTGACTAAATCAAACAAAACATACACTCTAAGGGAGTCCTTGAAGAGATTTGCAAAAAGGTAGGATGAGGTCTCATAAGTTATCACGTCTTTCAGAAAGAGACAATCAATCTCTGTTTTCCACAAAAAGAAAAAAAGGCAAAAAATCAAATCAAAATCAAAATCACAAAAATAGGAAAGAATGTCATGAGCATTACACAATTTTCATGATTCAAAACCTTTTACATTTTACTGCATTTCAAGATGAAGGTTGCATGCCTATGCATCCCAAAAATCATGTTAGGTTATAAGTGCATAGATTTCTCTTTATATACCCAATTCCTAAATCTAATGTCCTATCTTTCGAGATTAGGATGAGAGGTCCTCTCAAAGAGTCAACCTTTTGTTTTCTCATAAGGATATGCCCTTTGGTACTAGTACCTATTGGCTTGTTTTGTAGGACTCAACATCCTTTCCTTTATCTTTCACAGGACTCAAAGTCCTCGCTTTTATCTTTCACAAGACTCAAACTCCTCACCTTTATCTTTCATAGGACTCAAAATCCTCGCTTTTATCTTTCAAGGGACTCAAAGTCCTTGCTTTTATCTTTCAAGGGACTCAAAGTCCTCGCTTTTATCTTTCAAGGGACTCAAAGTCCTCGCTTTTATCTTTCACAGGACTCAAATTCCTCATCTTTATCTTTCATAGGACTCAAAGTCCTCGCTTTTATCTTTCATAGGACTCAAAGTCCTCGCCTTTATCTTTCATGGGACTCAAAGTCCTCGCCTTTATCTTTCATGGGACTCAAAGCCCTCTATGTTTATGCTTTCATAGGAATCAAAGTCCTCTGTCATTTACATTTCAAAGATTTCAATGTCTTCAGTCATTTATGCTTTTAAAGTCTACAATATCTTCATTTACATTTCAAAGACTGCAATGTCTTTTGTCTTTTACATTTACAAGTCTTCAATGTCTTCTGTCTATTCCACTTTATAAGACTTCAACGTCTTCTGTCTTTTATAGGACTCAATGTCCTTGTCTTTGTGCTTCTTAGGACTCAACGTTCTCTGTTTCTATGCTTTGAATAAAAAAATAAAAAAAATGTATGATATAAAAAGAAATTAAAAAAAAGGAACTTCAAATGTCTTTCGCTCTACAGGACTTCAATGTCCTCCGTTTTACGTTTCATAAAACTTCGATGTCCTCATGTTTTTTCGATTTCACTTCCTTGGTTTTCGCCAGTTATTCGGTCGAATAGCAAGATCGCTCGAACGAAATTAGTGTCCTTATCTTTACTTCCCCTTTATTTCCAAAAAAAGGTAAGTAAAGAGGGGCAACTATCAGACCCTAATTTCGTTCAGGGACTATCATTCATTGGTGTTTTGATTCTTGCTTGCCGAACTGCGTTGTTCGACGCCATTTACCGCACAAGAAGAAAGATCGTTCAATATTTTGATCAAGAATGCGAAAGATACCAAAATGAGGGACAAAATGGTCTTTTTTCAAAGTTTTATGGACCCTAGCTCGCCCAGGATAGCCTCTGGCTCGCCCGGGCATTTAGAAGACTTCAGCCTGAAGGAACCAGCTTGCTTGGGCGAACCAATTACTTCAAGTGTAAGTCTTGGCTCACCTGGGCGAGTTCCAGCTCGCCTGGGTGAGCTGCCATGATGCCAAATGCCTTTTTTGCTATAAATAAGCATGAAGTAGAGCTAAGGAAGAAGTTCCAGCATTGAGGATTGAGAGAAATTGAGAGAAATAAGGGAGAAGAAGAAGAAAGAAGAGAAAACAAAGTCAAGGCGCTACCTAATCACGACTGTGATCAACCTCTACATTATTCTTTGTCCGGTGTTCTTCGTGCGACCATCGGTTAGTTTTGTTTTTAAGATTTAAATGTGATCTATGCACCCTTAGGGGTCCCCTTTGTTATTATGTGCACATTCATCTTCTCCATCTATCATCGATGATCTCGTTTTTCTTTATAAAGTTCAATGTTAACCGATCACTAGTGTTGTAAAGTTGTCTTTAAAATGAATGAAAGTTAATAAACAAAACCAAGATAAAACCAACTCATAACTAACTTCTTTTTATCAAATATCACTTGAGATCGTTTCAAGGTCCAACGCCTTAAACGACTTTTTGTTCGCAATTAAAAATGAATCTTTCAAAAACACAAAAATCAATTTAACACACAAACATTCAGACATAATGAACTATGTAGGTCTGAATTCATCATCGCACTTGAGGATACGTAGGACCAAGGACAACACCTTTATCGACCCCCAAAATATAAAAAGAGAAAAGAAAATAATTCTGAAGTCACGTTATGCACACTCGATCAAAGGTTGTTGTCCCTGGTGATGGGCGCATGGGATGCTAATACCTTCCCCATGTGTAAACAACTCCCAAACCCTTATTTTCAAAATTCGCATACCTTCATTTTGGTTTTTCAATCGTTTTCCTCGAATAAACATTGGTGGTCACTCCCGCTCATTTTCCTTTTTGGAAGACGCACCTTTGGCTTTTCGCCTGCACTCCCATCGAAGGGTTGGTTGCGACAAGATGGAATGATGTTGACATTGATAATGTCATTGAGATGGATGTATGTTGTGTCTACACATGGCAGGTGCAGCGACCCTGCTGGATATCCCTAGAGAAGGAAGTGGATTGGTTTAAAAATTATAAGTGTCCTTGGAGAGGAAAGAGGATTGCTTAAAATTTTTAACTATCCAAGTTCAGTGCATCGTTGGAGCCTATGTTTCATACAACATAATTGCATGGAAATAGTATAAACTTGTCATTAGGTTCTTGTGGTTCTTCATGAGGAAAAATCCTGGTACTTGGGGGGTATTTCACTTGGTTTAGAACTCTCTTAAGACTCATGTTAATCAACCTATAAGGGAGTGGTCTATGCATGATAGGGTGACCTCGATAGTGTTTGCCAAGTTTTCCTAATTGAGAGTGTCATCAGGGCACGCTTAGGCTATCTTCTTTCGAATGGTACCACATTGCATCTTAGAGTTGAGTTAGGTGCATGCATCATTCCTAGCATAATTGATTTGAATTATTGAAAAGTTGATGACTAGCTACTTAAGTGTATGTTGAACTCATAAATTATTGAGAATGATTGTGATTATGTTATTGTTTTCTTTCTAATCATTGTTATATGATAGTCATTAATCTCTTACAATAAACTCGCCCTTGCATTTTGTACCGCGTGGTTAGTTCTTGTGATGATCTCGAACTTTTGTTCGTGGGAGCGAATGAGAAGCAATAAGTGTCATTGGAGGGAGGTCTTTTATTGGAGCCGCCAAGCCGATGTAATAACGTTGAAGTTTCTTTTGGGAGAATTTTGTTTTGTTACATTATGAGGCACTTTCTTAGTTGGTTCCTAGATTTATTTTATTGCGCATGTAAATTCTAGATTTAGGTACATGTAAAAACTTAATTATATCTTGACATGTGAATGATGTATAACAGTTTAACACACATACACGTGTTTATGCGTTATTTAATTAAATGTATATCACGGAAAAATTTAACATTAATTGTTTTCATAATCAAATTAATAGAAGTTTTACTTAAAATTAGAACTTCAGGATTTAGGGTAGTAATATTGTTGCAACGAGGTGGGTCATTGCAATGGCACAACTAAGAACACATGATTAAATTGAAATGGGAAAGCCCAGCCCATACTTGCAATCTCATCCGGAGACCACAAATAGCCAATGATAATTGTTTGTTTGTTGAATCTTTGTCAATTTATCAAAATGCTGGTGATTTAAAAGCTGAAGTGTTTAGATTAATTTTTATGAATGTGTGGTGAGGATAAATTCTTGTGAAACATTGGTTGATGATGATGTAATTATTGATGAAATTGGACTTGAATTGTTGCTAAATTGCCTTAGGTATATTGTGCATATGATGGACGTACTTCTGATGTATGCTAATTTTGTTGTTAAGAAAAAAGTACTACAATGAAAGAGACTAAGGAGATTACTATATAAACATTAAAATGAGGTAACATGAGTGTGCCACTGCTAGAAAAAGTGCCTTTTACGACGTTGATTTTACACCGGTTGTATGAAAACCGATGTAGTAAATAAAGCGGTGGCATTTTCGTAAATAAGTGTAACTTTTTAAAGACGGGTACCTTAAAACCGGCTTAAAAAATGCTTTACAACAGCGGTTTTAAAAAACCATTTTTGAAAACATGTGTTTTTCACCCTCTATATTGACGTGGCACGTTATAATTGGGTCAACTTAGAAACCCTATATCTTACTTTTTCTATACCCTGACTTTTCCATTCTCATTGCCGCCCCACTCGCCTCTTCGTGTTCCTCCCCGCTCTTCGATAACGACGACCCATTCCACTCACCGCAAAATGAACTCCGCGATAACTCCTGTGCCATCGTCATCGTCGACCCTGACTCTTCCACTCCGTGATAACTCCGCAAAATGACCCATTCCACTCACTGCAAAATGACCTCCGCGATAACGGCGTCCTTGACTCTTCCATTCTCACTGGGTTGTCACACGCAAACTCGAACCCAATCAACCCGATCTCATCATCGCCTTCGATCTAACCCACGAGATCTTCACGGAGATCCCCCTTCTCGACACCGGAGGAATCAGCGGAGGGTTCGAGATCGACGTGGCAGTATTAGGCGATTCCCTCTGCATGACTGTGAATTTTCACAATTCAAAAATCGATGTTTGGGTGATGAGAGAGTATAACCGTGGTGACAGCTGGTGCAAGCTGTTCACGCTGGAGGAGTCGCGTGAGTTGAGATCATTCAAGTGCGTGAGGCCCTTGGGATACTCGAGCGATGGGAATAAGGTTCTATTGAAACACAACCGGAAGAGGATGTGTTGGTATGACCTGAGAAAGAAAGAGGTTACCCTTGTTAGAATTCAGGGTTTGCCTAATTTGAACGAAGCCATGATTTGTTTGGGAACCCTCGTCACACCGTATTTCTTACCTCGTGAAATTTGTAGGAAGTTGCAGACTTTAGGATGCGAACATCCCAGGTACTTACTTATTCACATGCCTCATTTCATTCTGTGTAGCTCAACTCCTTCCTTCACAAAACAAACAAA
The DNA here is from genome assembly GCF_000004515.6 of Glycine max. Classification (NCBI taxonomy): domain Eukaryota; kingdom Viridiplantae; phylum Streptophyta; class Magnoliopsida; order Fabales; family Fabaceae; genus Glycine; species Glycine max. The sequence continues at coordinate 30,185,531 of NC_038256.2, read as the reverse complement.
CCATGAGGAATAATCGATATTCGATAAAGCTAACTCTTTGACGAATTCATTTCAATGATATTCAACTCGTTTCTATACTCTACCTACTACATAATTGCTTCAAATTTATGTATACTCTGCTGAATAGTATATGCACCGGTAAAGATTTTACATTAACATTTAATTATAGACTAACGTGTATGGTAATGGTAAGTTTGTTTACTTAAACCACATTTGTTTCACGGATTAAAAGTCTATCCCGGAAAATATACGCATGGAGTGTAACATTCCCATGTTTGTTTAAAGTTATTCCCACATATTGTTGATGTGTGAGAATGTCATAACTTTTTTTTTAGATCCCACCAGAGCTACTTCGCACAACTAAGCGGGTTCGTCACCAGCTAACATAATAACACTTTCCATTTATTTCTTTTTTTTATCTTTCACTTTGTTTCATGTGCAGAAAAAAATGTTGGGTTTCATTTCCAAGTGTCTGATTCCTGCTGATTGCATTTCATGATCTCCAAGGAGTTTTTTCAAAGGACTGCGCATGTGTTTTTCTGAGTAGCTAGCTATCTTGTGCTGGTTTTTGCTGCACCCCGATGCTAATATGACTCCTTTTTTTTAGTTCCATAAAAGAAGCTCCTTTTCTGTTAGTGCCCAGGTGAGATTTTTTTTGTATCTTTTTGCAACCTTTTATCGTGTCTTCTTATGGATTAATATGGGTCTCCCTCGGTTTTTTGTTTTTGGAGTTGGGGGTTGAGTGATAATGGAAATAAGCAAGTATATAATTTGGATTCAATTGGAGATGTATGAATGCAGAATTTTATGTCATGAGGAACTGCTTGTTGATTTTGTCATGTGGGTTTTGAATTAGGTGGAGTCTAATGATGGTTCAGCTACAGTAGTGGCACCTGGTGAATCTGTGACAGAGTCTCTGAAAACAAATTGTGAGATGTGTCTGATTTTAATTGTAATAATTCCTCTGACACATGAGTTTTACTCGTGAGGTATGCTGATGATATACATAGGATTTAGAAAAAACATTCTCATGATGTTGTTGTTCTAAATGCACCTATTTGATTCTCATTTCACTAGTTTGGTTTTTGCTTGGATTTGTTCCATTTTATTTATTTTTCTATCTATGCATGTGATCAGAGACATACTTATGTTCCTTAAGGCTGATACGTACCTTTTTTTTTCCTTTCCTTCTTCTTTAACCATGTAACTCATACCTTATATCTCCTATGCGTTTTGACCTTCTCACGATTAATATATAGTATATGTCGTGTTTTTTGCCTGCTGGAGTAAATTTACCATCTATATGTAGGCCTTGTCATTTCCTACTTTTGACACTTTTTATGATTCCATCAACTCTTCTTCATCACTTCTTTTATCTACATACATTGAAAACCAATTCAGAAAAATATGGTTTTTGAGATTTATAATTTGGTTTTTCATTAGTTGAGTGAACCATTAATTCTTTTCTTATTGGTTTGTGCAGGTGGTCATCGGATGGTTGCATGCCCCTGTAGGTGAATAGTTAGTTAAAATGAGAGGAACAATGTCAATGGGTAATTCTCCTCATGCCGTTGAAGCTCGACACCGTTTGCCTGCATCAATGTGAGTTAACTTAACTTCATTTCTTCTTCCCTGCTTCTGCTTTCTCTTGTCAGGATCACAAACAAGATCAGGTGTTTTTTTTTTAACATAGAAGATTCCCCACTAGTCACTCCAAATCATCATGTTTCCTTATTGGGACCTATTATCATAATGGAATGAGAATACACACTAACGTATCATAATGATATACTATGTTCAATTATAAATTTTATATATATATATATATATATATATATATATATATATATAAAAGATTATTAACCTTATGTAATAATTATTTAAAATGTCTTATTCAAGATAATTTTTAAGTGTGATATTGTAAAAAAAACTTTAGGCCTATTTTTTTGGGCCCAATTTAATTTTAATTAGTTGAAGCTTGCATGAGAGGCTTTAGAATTAAGAAAGAAAATATTTGGGGTTTTAGAATAATAACATGCATTTAATTTTCATAATAATTGTTATGGTGCTCTCGATAAAAAAAATGTAGTTGGTTGTTTGGTTTACATGCAATAATTATTATTATTACTACAATGCAATTTTAGATAGTGTGAATTATTATATTTGTTGAAAATCAATATTAATATTCTGTTATGTTTGGTAGTTTACTACATTCATTTGTTTCTTTATTCTGAAAATTCTATTGATTTTATTTTGATCTTCTTTTGGAAGACTTCATATATATATATATATATATATATATATATATATATATATATATATATATATATCAAAAACTATGAGGTGGTCAAATCTTTGGCTCAAATTTGATTCTCAGCTTGTAATTTTAGCTTTTAGTAATAACGATATAGTTCTTTGGAAACTCAAAACTAAATGGAGTAATTGTCTTTTTGTGTGCTGACAAAATTGTCTCCTTTGCTATTTTTATACCAAATTTTTTTTGGACAAATAGCATTCCACGAATTATTAGTGAGGATTTTTTTTTTTTTTGTAGAAATATAGAACAAGGCTTTTGTTTTCTTTGATTTGATTTTATATAAATCCTGGGCACATGGTCTTTGCATGCCAAATTTCATAAAATTAAAAAAAAATAGAAGTGGGAAATAAAATAATTTAAAGGAACGATTTAGGGAAACCAAAGAGAAATCAGTGCTTATAATATATTCATTTAGTAACACGTTTTTTACATTACTTTTAATGTGTTTCTATTGTTGATTAAAATTAAGTAGAAATTACAAAATTTTATTTTTTATTAAATGAGTTTCACCTGTAATTTTTGTGAATGTATGTATACATGATTTTGATGATGTCAAAAGAAGAATCAAACAAGGCTCATTTTGCTTCAAGATTAATACAAGATTGTTTCAACAAACAAAGCCTTGATTCAAGATTTCTTCAGGATCAAGCCTTGCCTCACAATGAAAGGTTTCAAGTCATTTAAGGCACATGTAATCGATTACCAATACATGTAATCGATTACCAATGGTTTGAAAGTGTGTAATCGATTACACATCATATGTAATCGATTACCAGAGACTCTGAACGTTGGGAATTCAAATTTTAAATGAAGGGTCACAACTGTTCAAGAAAAACAACTGTGTAATCGATTACTAGAGAGGATTTTCAAGGAATATCGCCAACAGTCACATCTTTTCATTAGATTTGTGAATAGCCATCAAAGGCCTATAAATAGGTGACTTGGGCACGAATTTTATGCAGAGAGTTTTGCTTGGCAAAAATGTCTTATCCTCTCAAAAGACAATGAGAGAGATTCTAAAAGAACTTCATTGTCAAATGCTCTCTCAAAAGAAATCCTTGACGAAACACTTGCAAAATCTATAAGGATTCTTACGTGATCTTCATTGTAATATTCTTCTCTTGAAGAGAGAATTCTTCTTCCATTCTTCTTATTCAATGAGATTGGTTAAGAGACTGTGAGTCTCTTGTTGTAAAGGATTCCTGAACACAAGGGATGGGTTGTCCCTGTGTGGTTCAGACATTGTAATGGATTTTACAAAGATAGGGGAAATCTCAAGTGGGTTGCTTGAGTACTGGATGCAGGCACGGGAAGTGGGTGAACCAGTATAAAATTGTGTTTGCATTCTCTCTTCCCTTATCTCATTTATGTTATTGCAATCAATTTTGCCTTGCATGTTTATAGAACATTATTAAATTGATTGGTTTTTCTTCTTCTGCATTCTAAGCCTATCCCTCTTAAGATTATTGAGGCCACAAGGTCCAACAAGTGGTATCAGAGCAGGATTCTTGTATAAAGTTTAAAAACTTCAAGAATAGATATGGCCTCATCCAAATTTCCATTTCCTGAGGGAAATTCTATCAATAGGCTCTTATGTTCAATGGTGAGGGTTATCATTATTGGAAAACCCGAATGCAGATCTTTATAGAAGCCATAGATCTAAAGATATGGGAAGCCATTGAATTTGATTCATTTATTCCTACAATGGTAGAGAGAAATGCAACTACATAAAAAAAAAAACTAGAGAAGAAAGAAGATGATGATGAAAGAAGAAAAAAGAAGGTTCCTCTTTAGCCCCAAAATGCTGAGTGCGATCAACTTGGGCACATGAGATTCAATTGTCCTGTGTTTAAAAGAAGAATGGAAAAATCCGACAAGATGAATTTCAAAGAGAAGAAAGAAAAGAAAGGATATATCACTTGGGAAGATAATGTCATAAATTATTCAAGTGATTCAGAGAAGAAAATCATAAGTCTGGATATCATGATGAAAGACTATGAAAATGGAGAAGAGCAAAGTCGATACATTGATAGCAATTTCTCCAAACACATGGCATGCATAAAAGTTTATTCACATTTCTCCCCAAAAAAAGTGAATATGCGATTTATGGAGACAACAAACAAAGGCCACTTGATCAACAACCCCAACAAGTAATATCAAATGATACCAACAAGTCACTTGTCTTTGATTGATTACTTTTGATACTTGTTTTCTTCTTGAGTTTAGACTGTTCTTCATGATTGTGATTGAATTTGATTGATTGTGTTAGATGATTGATTGATTGTATTTTTTATTGTGTGTTTGATTGTATTGTCTTTGATGATTGTTCCTGATTGAGTTTTTTTATTGTTTTTAAAGAATCTATTAAACTTTTCAAATTGGTTTCATGTTTTAAGAAAACTATTTCAAAATTAGAAAAGGATATTTTGAAATTGAAATTTGAACTTGAAAATTGAAATTTGAAAAGTTAAATTTGAAAATTGAAAATTAAAATTTGAAATTTGAAATTAAAATTTGGAAGTTGGAAGTTGGAAGTAGAAGTTATTGGAAGTTGAAAGTTAAAAATGGAAGTTGGAAGTTGGAAGTGGAAGTTACTGGAAGTTGGAAGTTGGAAATGAAAGTTATTGGAAGTTGAAAGTTGAAAATGGAGGTTGGAAGTTGGAAGGGAAAGTTACTAAAAGTTGAAGTTGGAAGTTGGAATTTGAGATTTAAAATTTAAAATTTAAAATTTAAAATTTGAAATTTGAAATTTGAATTTTTTAAATAGAAATTATTGTGTATAGTTAGTTGATTGTTAATTTAATTAATTTGATTTGAAATATTTGATGATTGATTGTATTTGATTGTGTTTGATTGATGTGTTATTGTACTTGTTTTTGCTTGATTAATATTGAATGATTGGTTTAATGCCTTTTGGTATCACTTGATTCTCATACATTACAACAAGTGGTAACATCTTTCTCCTCTCTATTCATGATTTGTTTTTTATGTTGACAAAGGGGGAGAGAAAGATAAAAGATAAAATAATAAGAAAAAATTATCTATTTTTTATGAGACAACTTTTTATATATGAAAAATATGAAATCTTCAATTGTCTCATATAAGAAATCATTGTAAAACCAAGGGGGAGTAAACTATATGCAAATAGATATTTTCTTTGTTGTTGCTCCTAACCTACAGGTGGTTGTCATCATCAAAAAGGGGGAGAATGTAAATCATGAAGATTTTGATGATGTCAAGAAGAATTAAGAATTTGCTTGAGAAAGGGGGAGAATGTAAATCATGCAAGCTTTGATGGTGTTGAGAAGAAATCACATGTTTGTCATCATCAAAAAGGGGGAGAATGTGAATGTATGTATACATGATTTTGATGATGTCAAAAGAAGAATCAAACAAGGCTCATTTTGCTTCAAGCCTTGCCTCACAATGAAAGGTTTCAAGTCATTCAAGGCACATGTAATCGATTACCAATACATGTAATCGATTACCAATGGTTTGAAAGTGTGTAATCGATTACACATCATATGTAATGGATTACCAGAGACTCTGAACGTTGGGAATTCAAATTTTAAATGAAGGGTCACAACTGTTCAAGAAAAACAACTGTGTAATCGATTACTAGAAAGGATTTTCAAGGAATATCGCCAACAGTCACATCTTTTCATTAGATTTGTGAATGACCATCAAAGGCCTATAAATAGGTGACTTGGGCACGAATTTTATGCAGAGAGTTTTGCTTGACAAAAATGTCTTATCCTCTCAAAAGACAATGAGAGAGATTCTAAAAGAACTTCATTGTCAAATGCTCTCTCAAAAGAAATCCTTGACGAAACACTTGCAAAATCTATAAGGATTCTTACGTGATCTTCATTGTAATATTCTTCTCTTGAAGAGAGAATTCTTCTTCCATTCTTCTTATTCAATGAGATTGGTCAAGAGACTGTGAGTCTCTTGTTGTAAAGGATTCCTGAACACAAGGGATGGGTTGTCCCTGTGTGGTTCAAACGTTGTAATGGATTTTACAAAGATAGTGGAAATCTCAAGTGGGTTGCTTGAGTACTGGATGCAGGCACGGGAAGTGGGTGAACCAGTATAAAATTGTGTTTGCATTCTCTCTTCCCTTATCTCATTTTTGTTATTGCAATCAATTTTGTCTTGCATGTTTATAGAACATTATTAAATTGATTATTGTTTCTTCTTCTGCATTCTAAGCCTATCCCTCTTAAGATTATTGAGGCCACAAGGTCCAACAATTTTATATTTTTAATAAATTTTAATTCATAATAAATATTGTGAGAAAATGTATTGCATAGTGTTACTGGCCGTTTATCACTCTTCATTTCATAATGTAGTGCAACTTGCACTTGATCATGTTGGCAAGCTTTTGCTCAATTAATTAAATGTCAATATCAAAATGACATACATGTAATGAGACGCCAACATGATTTCAAAATAAGGGTAAGGGTAATCCCTAGTTTGGTGCCATTTTAATTACAATGTTACAATCAATTCCCTTGTATTATTTAAGTGGAATGTGATAACACAGAGGCCAACATGATTGGTAGTAAATTGGAGTCATGCAGTTATATAAGGTATATGTTGTACTAACACTTGTGGATTTGGTTTACAAATGCCACATTAATTTTGCTAACATCACATATCTCAACGAGAGGTTAGTTTCACCTTTGTAAATTTCATGATTTAAATTTCATTTTGGTGCATAGATGTTACCCATATTACTCAACTATTAGATTTGAATTAATGTAATAAAAAATGTGTATTTAAGTTAGACTCAAGAAGAAAATTTATATTAAAATTTGCATTAGGGTGAAAAATTTTGATTACACAGGTGTTATTTTTAGTTGTTTTTTAATCTGAAATCTGATTATACGTTTTTGTACAGACTCTTCCAAAAAGAAAAAAAATTAAAAATAATTAATAATTCAACATCGGTTCAAGCCACAGCCGATGTAGAATGGTCTTCATTCTACATCGGTCTCTCAACCGTCGTTGTGTTTCAACGACTCCGGGTTACAACGACGCGTGATAACCGATGTAAAAAGGCGTCGATAACCGATGTAAAAAGCCTATTTTCTAGTAGTGTGCTGAGTACCTAAGGTGAAATACAACTTATGACCTAAATAACTAAACTTTATAGCCAGGCTTAGCTATTAGCTGAATAATTTTAAATTGTAACTATTGAAGTACTGAGATAAAATAAAATAACAAAATGATAGAATAATTAGGTTTCATATGCAACATAATTAAGAATTGTAAGAACAAATAGTTGTGGGTAAACAAACTCCTTCAAATTGATTAAAGTTTGTCCAAGTTGGTCTATATTTTTAGTGAGACACCGGACCACCGTGATTTACAAAATAAATGAGTTGTTTATTTTTGTTCTTGTTCATCACACGTAACTCATGGTTAAATGTGCTGACAGGAACCAAAAATATAAAATTAACTATAAGAAAATTAAATTTTATATATATATATATATATATATATATATATATATATATATATATATATATATATATATATATATATATATTATTTGGTAAATTGTTACTTGTAAATAATTTATTATATTTAGTAATTTAATAAATATACCAATAAAGTACTAGCCAAATAATCTACTAGGGTGATCTTAATGTTTCATATTTTAAAAATTGTGTGACTATTTGTTCGCATCACTTTGACATTTTATTAACCAGAAAATTGCGAGAAATATATATGTGGTTTGCATTAGAGCCCAAAGTCCAAGAAATATATTTATTAGCTAGTAATTAAGAATGTAAGGGTGCAAACAATTTCAGTGGAGATGACGAGAAGTTAAATTTGATAAGGTTTAAATATATGATTTACTCATATATCTTTGCACTTCATTAATTTTAATTTTTGTAAATTTTTATTTTTGATCATATAATTTTTTTTTCAATTTTGATTCTGTAAGTTTTTTATCATTTTAAATTTGAGTTTTTCCAATTTTAAGCTTATAAACTCTAGAGGCCAATATTTTATGGTTTACATTTAAATAAAAAAAACTGGAAGAAAAGAAAAACAGAATGGTACGTTGTTAAGCAGTTTACAACATTTTATGACATTTTCCGAGAAAGCTGGTTAGAACTTGTAAGTCTAGCTTCATTAATTAGTTTTGAAGTGGTTAAGCCAATTCTCCGCTGAGGATTGCTCAAATATCAACCATCATATCAGTTCCAATCTTGATTGGTCAAACAATGAGACCAATCTAATTTTGGAAATTAATGGTGAAGATAGCCTACTTTCTACGACCAAATTAGAATTAAACTAGTTAGTGAGAGAAATTAAAATTTATTTTTTCTTTTTTTCTTTTTCTCTTCAACCATAACTAAACCTTATAATTCAAAATTAAGCTTTTATTAGTACCTGGGGAAATGAACAACAAAGAAAATACAAAATTAGGAATCCTCAAACTTAAAGAACAGCATTCTAATGTGGAGGCAATGGGTTGAAATGAAAATTGAGGACCCCATGCATGTTTCTGCTGCTGCAAAGAAGTACTCCTGCTAGGGATAGTGAACATAAGGTGTACCCTTGTTTCGAGGCCTATTGAATGATGGTGGCACCGGTCGGGCTACCTCAAAACTAGAAGCTGATGTTTTAGGTGGACGCGTACCAGGTCGCCCTATACACGAAATAGGGGTCTCAGGAGGCGCTCCCCGATCGCAACGCATACTAAGCTTTGAAGGTATGACGAACATGAAAAGTGAAAACAAAACTAGCATGACTCTGTATGACATCTTCATATTCATAGCCATGTAGTTGTAATGAAGCTAAACATTAACACGTTCATTTATACTAGTCCGATCTCTCTAAAAATCCTTGTAATTTTTTTTAAAAATACTATGCTTAACATATTACATAAGTGAACTAGCTAAAGGTCAATCAGAATTGAGAACTTTTCCCAATCCAATGTTCCACCAAGTGAAAAAGAAAAAAAGGAACTTTGATGGCAAATAAGAAAGAAATTAAAAGCAGACCTCATTAATCTGTTACATCATAATGGCTTTGGTCTGTTTTTCGATGAAAGCCTTGACATATAGTCAAGCCAAAGTCAAGCATCGAACTAATTTGCAAATGCACCTTTAACTTTTTGTTCCCTACAAAGTTTCTCTTGGCCCCTACCAGGCAGAGAAAATACCAAAATACCCTTTCCTTATTTTGATTCGTCAATGCTAATGTCCTTAGTCAAACAACCATCGGTATCAGCTTAGAAAATCAGGCCAAGGAAAATAATGAGGGAGTGAAGCCATTTCAGACTTGCTAGGGCTTGAACCCTTTTTTCCTCATCTTGGAAAAATTGTGTTTCAGATCCGTAGTTACTAAGTATTTGTCATAATGTCTTTGTTTTTCCTTAAGAAAACAAAAACACGGGAATCAATCGTTCAGCATTTATGTTTCTGTTTGACAGGGTCAGAGACACCCGAGGTTCAAACTTCAAACCGCGAGTCAAGGAATTCGGGTGAATGTATACGTAACCCCTAAGGAAAATGAACAAGTTGGAGACTTATTAAGACTTATAAAGTTTGGAAAATAGATGGGGTGTAATCCTCTAGAGAATGACCCTGTTTCTGTATGAAAACCTGAATTGTAAACAAAGACTTGCTAATATATATCTTTTAGATTTATTGGTAAAAAATCAGTTGTTCCAAAACAACTACTATATATAACTCTTATTGTACTAAATTAATATTATAATATTTTAAAATTATATACTTGTTAGTCTAATTAACAATTTAAGTCCACTAAACTACATATTATATATTTAGGATTATTACATATTTAGAGGTCGGTTAAATCTTATAAGAAAATAGACTAAAAATCATATTTGCCTGTATACACCTAAGTAAGGAATTCCTTCTTTCTCACATGTTGAAACCCTCGCCCACCAAAATTAATATCTGGTCGTTTACACTCGAAAATTGTTTGCACCTCTAAGTAGTTGCATTTCTTGGTCTTTTGGCTCTAATGTGAACCAAATATCTATTTTAAGTGATGTGAATAAATGACAATGACATAATTTTCAAAATATGAAACATCAATGTGAACCTATTTCAAGTAAGGTTTTTTTTTTCAGCAAAGAAGTAAATATCATTAACTACAAGTAGTGTATATACCAAGTCCATGTAACAAGATATGGTTAGAATTTTCTTATAAATTATTATCGCTACAATTAATTGTAACATTTTGTTTTGTCAAAAACTAACTAATATAGGTTAAAATCCATTTGATGATAATAAAGTCCACTAATAATGTAATTAATTTTATACACACTTTAAACACCTAATCCTAATCTTTGGGGAAAATAATGTGGGCCTAACCACTATACCTATAATGGGAGGTTCCTATAATTAATAAATGGAGAGGTTATGTCTCTTTTGTCTTCATGTTATTAATTGGTTGTTAGGGTTTGCTACATTCAAAATCATAGTATCTGAAACTTGTGATGAAACAGAGGAAGGTTTGACTTTTTGGCTTTAAGGATTCATGCAATGCAAACAATATTATGGCACATTCGATTATATCTTCTACAAGTAATTTTAAATAGTGTTATAAACTTATAAAACATGTTTCTTGAATCATTATTTTCTAACATTTGGTATTATAGTCTATTTATGATTTAGGATGTTGTCGCATGAAAGTAAATCCATTGTATTAGCCAGAAGCTCCAACTACTACTAAAAGAAGACTTTTAAAGTCGTTTTTTTACACTTTTGATGATGATTTTGAATTCTCTTTGTATCTATCATCATGAAAACTCAATACTTCCAATGATGATTTTTAAACCGTCTTAAAAAGTAGGAATTTATATCGATTTTCATAGAAATTGCCTTATAATATTTTTTTGTTTTAAAAATGTAAAAAAAAATTGAGGATTTGAAGATAATTTTTCAAAAAAATCATTATAGAAAGCGTATATTTTAAGATGATTTTCGTACAATCTTCTTAGAAAGTAGTTGTTTTAGAAATTGTACATTCTAATACGGTGTTCCAACAACTTCCTTAAAAGGTGTATATTAATTTTAAGACAATTTTTAGACAATCATCTTAAAAAATGTATTTTCTAAGATGAATATAATTTAATATTTGTTGAAGAGATGAATTTTTAATAAATAAAATTTGAAAAAAGCAAACAAATAAAATCACTTTATTAATTACCTCTAATGTTAGAGAAATTTGAATTGCGTAGAGAAACAAACAAAGATGAGGATTGTGAATTCATAAAGAATCGTTTTTTTCCCTTTTCATCGTTTTTGAGAACTCAAACAGGAAATAGATCATTAAGTTATTTTCATCATAAATCTCTCATATCCTAATACACCCTTACAATCAAAGACACATAATTAATGACATTCGCTTAAAGCATTTATGAAAATTAATATAATTTTTTTTTTATTACGGGAAACTATAAACGAAATGACAAAAGAAAGCAAACATAAATCAATTGCTAGGATTCCAATCCAGGAGGTGTTTGGTTAAGTCGATTGAACAAAATGCGTCAGTTTTATAAATTAAAATTTTCAATGCATATTTGATTTTGATGAATAAAAAAACACTTTTTACTGGAAAGACAGACGATTAAGAATATGCATTGTTCAATTAAATAAAATTCTTAATTCACGTGTTCAATTAAATTTATATTTTTTTACAGAACATAAAAGAAAATCTAATTTTTTAATTAAATTTTTCTAGGTCAACATCAATTCGTGCCTGTGCTAATATTTTTTTTCATAAGTTTGTTTTATTTTAAGTTGTGAGTTCTGCAGTGAATTTTGCACAAGGTTGGCTTTGGTTCATGACAAAAGGAATGCACGCATTGTTAGATAAAGAAAGTCAAGCAAAGAATGGATGCTAAAATAAGCAAGGAATAAAAAAAATACTCAGCCAACAATGGTTTCAAAGACAATGTTAACATTGTTTTTCAGTTAAAATAAATTATTGGTTTCTTTATTGTTTGTGAATACTAATATGATTTTATGTACAATTTGTATTTTTTAGGATATAATAAATATTTTTCCTTATAATTTATATATCAGTTGTTATTCATTTTATTTATATGATGTGAATAATTCTTTATACATTTTACAATAATTAAATATAATAATGAAATTTAGATAATTAAGTTAGAGTAATTTTTTATACGATGTGAGAACTCTCTTGCTGATCATGGTATAGTCCTTTTGCTATTGGTTGCTAGTTCATTTGGAAATCTCGAAATTATTCTATATTTCAAGACGAGGTATGTGATGATTGGTGCGTTCGAAATCAAATTCTCACTTTGGCATATATGTGTGGTCGTGTGTTTCACAGTCATCACCAGCCACCTGCTTTTTGTTCTTTTCCCTCAATCATAAAAAAGAGTAATTTATTATGCATTATTTACTATAAATATCTATTATACAAATAAATTATTATAAGTAGAAAAAATATCTTCGAATAAAAATTTAATTACCATCATTTTAGTTAATATTATTTATTTACAAATTTTTTATATTAACTAAAATGCATCTAATGGACACATGTATGTGCATTTAGTTACCCGTAGTTTAAGAGTGTGAATGTATGAATACATGAATTATGATGATGCCAAAGAAGAATCAATCAAGACCGCTTCAAAAAATAAGCATTTGCTTCAAGATTAATTCAAGATTGCTTCAACAAACAAAGTCTTGTTTCAAGATTTACTAAAGATCAAGTCTTGCCTCAAAATAAAGGGTTTCAAAGTCATGAAAGGTTATGGTAATCGATTATCAGAAGGAAAGAATGAAAAAGAGCTGTTGAAAAGAATTTTAAATTTAAATTCTGAACATGTAATCGATTACCAGCAAAGGAACTCTGGAAATTCAAATTCAAAAGTCATAACTCTTCAAATTATAATTATGTAATCGATTACACAAACATTGTAATCATTACCAGTGGTGAGGTTTCAGAAAATCTGTCAACAGTCACATCTTTTGATTGGATTTGTGAATGGCCATCAAAGGCCTATAAATAGGTGACTTGGGCACGAATTTTGAAGAGAGAGTTTTGCTTGTTCAAAATGTCTTATCCTCTCAAAAGGAAATGAGAGAGATTCCAAGAGAACTTCATTGCCAAATGCTCTCTCAAAAGAAACTCTTGGGCAAACACTTGCAAATCCATTAAGGGTTTCTCCATGGGCTTCAATTGTAATATCCTTCTCTTCAAGAGAGAATTATTCTTTCTTTCTTCTCATTCAAAGAGATTGATTAAGGGACTGAGGGTCTCTTAAGTTGTAAGGATTCCTGAACACAAGGGATGGGTTGTCCATGTGTGGTTCAGACTTTGTAAATGAATTTTTACAAAGGAAAAGAAAAATCTCAAGTGGGTTGCTTGAGTACTGGACGTAGGCACAGACTTTGCCGAACCAGTATAAAAACTGTGTTTGCATTCTCTCTTCTCTTATCTCATTTATTTTGTTGCAATCATTTTATCTTGCATGTTTAAAGAACATTATTAAATTGATTGCTGCTTCTTCTGTATTCTAAGCCTATCCCTCTTAAGTTATTGAGGCCGCTGGTCCAACAAGTGGTATTAGAGCAGAATTCTTGTATAAAGTTTAAAATCTTCAAGAATGGATATGGCCTCATCTAACTTTCCATTTCCTAAGGGAAATTCTATTAATAGGCCTCTTATGTTCAATGATGAGGGTTATCATTATTGGAAAACCCAAATGCAGATCTTTATAGAAGCCATAGATTTAAAGATATGGGAAGCCATTGAATTTGATTCTTTTATTCCTACAATGGTAGAGAGAAATGCAACTATAAAAAAAATTAGAGAAGAAAAAGGTGATGATGAAAGAAGAAAGAATAAGTTTCCTTCTTAGCCCCAAAATGCTGAATGCGATCAATCTGGGCACATGAGATTCAATTGTCCTATCTTCAAAAGAAGAATGAAAAATCTAACAAGAGGAATTTCAAAGAGAAGAAATGATACATCACTTGGGAAGAAAATGTCATAAATTCTTCAAGTGATTCAAAGAATAAAATCATAAGTCTGGCTATCATGATGAAAGAGTATGAAAATGGAGAAGAGCAAAGTCGATACATTGATAGCAATTTCTCCAAACACATGGCATGCATCAAAGTTTATTCATATTTCTCCCCAAGATAAGTGGATATGTGATTTATGAAGACAACAAACAAAGGCCACATTTCTCCCCAAGAAAAGTGAATCTCAAGAAAAGTGAATATGTGATTTATGGAGACAACAAAGGCCACTTGATCAACAAGCCCAACAAGTGATATCAAATGATATCAACATGTCACTTGTCTTTGATTGATTACTTTTGATGCTTGTTTTCTACTTGAGTTTTGATTGTCTTTGATGATTGTTCTTGATTGTGTTTGATTGTATTTGATGATTGTCTTTAATAATTGTTTTTTATTGTGTTTTGTTTATTGCTTTTGATTGTGTGTTTGAGTGATTGTGGTTTTGATTGATGTGTTATTGTGCTTATTTTTGCTCGATTAATATTGAATGATTTTTTTATTGTTCTTGATTGAGTTTTGATTATTTTTTATGATTATTTTTTATTGAGTTTTTGATTGTCTAATCTATTAAACTTTTCAAATTAGTTTCAAGTTTTAAGAAAACTATTTCAAATTTAGAAAATGAAATTTTGAAATTTGAAAATTGAAATTTGAAAAAATTAAATTTGAAAATTGAAAATTGAAATTGGAAGTTATTGGAAGTTGAAAGTTGAAAATGGAAGTTGGAAGTTGGAAGTGGAAGTTATTGCAAGTTGGAAGTTGGAAGTCAAAAGTGGGAGTTACTGGAAGTTGAAGTTGGGAGTGGAAGTTATTGGAAGTTGAAAGTTGAAAATGGAAGTTGGAAGTGGAAGTTACTAGAAGTTGAAGTTGAAAGTTGAAAGTTGGAATTTGAAAATTGAAATTTAAAATTTGAAATTTGAAAATAGAAATTATTTTGCACAGTTAATTGATTTGTTTAATTAATTTGATTTGAAATGTTTGATGATTGATTGTATTTGTTTGTGTTTGAAGGTTATGTTGATTATTGATTACTTTTGATGGTTTTTTCTTGTTTTATACTGGATATGTGTTTTTTTTTGTGGATGCAAAATAGTTTGTTTTAATGCCTTTTGGTATCACTTGATTTTCATACTTTGCAACAAGTGGTAACATTTTTCTCCTCTCTATTCATGATTTGTTTTTGATGTTGACAAAGGGGGAGAGAAAGATAAAAGATAAAATAGTAAGGAAAATTATCTATTATTTATGAGACAACTTTTTATATATGAAATCTATGAAATCTTCAATTGTCTCATATAAGCAAACATTGCAAAACCAAGAGGGAGTAAACTATATGCAAATCGATATTTTTTTTGTTGTTGCTCCTAACCTATAGGTGGTTGTCATCATCAAAAAGGGGGAGAATGTAAATCATGCAGGTTTTGATGATGTCAAAAAGAATTTTCTTGACAAAGGGGGAGAATGTGAATCATGCATATCTTGATGATGTCGAAAAGAAATCACTTGATGGTCATCATCAAAAAGGGGGAGAATGTGAATGTATGAATACATGAATTTTGATGATGCCAAAGAAGAATCAAACAAGGCCACTTCAAAGGATAAGCATTTGCTTCAAGATTAATTCAAGATTGCTTCAACAAACAAAGCCTTGTTTCAAGATTCACTAAAGATCAAGCCTTGCCTCAAAACAAAGGGTTTCAAAGTCATGAAAGGTTGTGGTAATCGATTATCAGAAGGGAAGAATGAAAAAGAGTTGTTGAAAAGGGTTTTGAATTTGAATTTTGAACATGTAATCGATTACTATTTGTTTGTAATTGATTACCAGTAACAGAACTCTGGAAAATCAAATTCAAAAGTCATAACTCTTCAAATTATAACTGTGTAATCGATTACACAAACATTGTAATCGATTACCAGTGGAGAGTTTATAGAAAATATGCCAGCAGTCACATCTTTTGATTGGATTTGTGAATGACCATCAAAGGCCTATAAATAGGTGACTTGGGCATGAATTTTGAAGAGAAAGTTTTACTTGTTCAAAATGTCTTATCCTCTCAAAAGGGAATGAGAGAGATTCCAAGAGAACTTCATTGCTAAATGCTCTCTCAAAAGAAACTCTTGGGCAAACACTTGCAAATCCATTAAGAGTTTCTCCATGGACTTCAATTGTAATATCCTTCTCTTCAAGAGAGAATTCTTCTTTCTTTCTTCTCATTCAAAGAGATTGATTAAGGGACTGAGAGTCTCGTAAGTTGTAAGGATTCCTAAACACAAGGGATGGGTTGTTCATTTGTGGTTCAGACTTTGTAAACGGATTTTTACAAAGGGAAAGAAAAATCTCAAGTGGGTTGCTTTAGTATTGGACGTAGGCACGGACTTTGCTGAACCAGTATAAAAACTGTGTTTGCATTCTCTCTTCCCTTATCTCATTTATTTTGTTGCAATCAATTTAGTCTTGCATGTTTAAAGAACATTATTAAATTGATTGTTGCTTCTTCTGCATTCTAAGCCTATCCCTCTTAAGTTATTGAGGCCGCTGGTCCAACAAAGAGTATAATTCGTACATGTATAAGTCTAGATACATGGATTTTTTAAAAGTATGAGTATAGAAATAAGTACTATATTACCCACTTGGACTTTACTGATTGTCATCCTATCAACATAAATGCCATGTATAACAAGCATTGTTTGAATTGAAGTTTTAAATTAAAAATATGGTTAATATTGTAACTAGAAAATCTTATTACTTTTGAAATATTATTTATAATAATTATCTAAATTAGTACCTTACTTAACACATAATTTTTATTTCTCTCATTCATTGTATTTTAAAAGTCGTAGTCTACTAGATATATAATCAACTATATATAACAATAATTAATAATTGAAAATGTTATATTTTCTAATATAAATTTAAGAAAAAATTAATATATTTAAATATTTATTAATAATGTTTACCTATGCATGACACAAATTTCTTATAAAAGTGGATGCATATTTTAAATATTTTTTTAGTAAATATTTATTAATTGTTCAATTCATTAAATAAAAGTAAATATATTATTTAAGATAAAAGGGTGATATCGGTTGGATAAAACAATAAAAATTATCATATTCTTTAGCAAATATCTATGCCTATTTTTACAATAAAATAAAAAATAAAATTTAAATAAACACACTAAAACTCTCTTGTAAAAAAATCTAGTTATATATATTGTAAAGTTTGCACTCTATTGAGGCATCAATGGAGAAATATGAATTTTGTATCTTTTAGCTTATATTTGTAGCTTTAATGGTGTTTTCTTAGGAATAGTAATAGAATAGTTTCAACACTCTCACAAATGTTGCTTTTATAGTTCAATCTCACCCTTCATGACTCATGGACACCTACCATCTTGCTTACTAGTGGCCATGGCCACAAGCCCAACCACTGCCACCAGCGCAACCACCACTACCCACCGCCCACTATAGCCAACAACGCAGCCATCTCTACTACCCTCCCAATGACTATTCCCCTTCACTGTAGTGGCTACAAATCACCTACTTCCTCTCCTTTATTGGCCACTTATTACTATTTGTTAGAATTTTCGCAAATGTATCAACTGCTGTTGCAGGTTACACATTTATAAAAAGAGTTCGTCTACACAGAGACTTGAGTTACTTAATTCATTTGGATAAAGGTTATCAGTTCAATAGTCATGTACAAATTTAATCAAATGTCATTGGTTTTTTTTAACTAACTAAAGATAACTTAAAGTAAAAAAATAGTGAAAATAACGAATTTACAAAAATAACGAAGATAACAAAATTACGGGAATAACGGAAATAATGGACTTTAGTGTGTCAGAAATACGTAAAATTATGAAAACAATAATAACAAATTCAATTAATTCAAGAAAACAAAGGATAGGATTTCATCGTTCACAATCTTAGTATCTTAATAAGATTAACATATATGAATCATTTTCTAACATTACTCATGCACACATTAAGTCGATCCCTCTCACTCGTGGCCTAAGAATATTTACCAAATATCGATCCCTCGCATATGAAGTAAATACCCCAACTTTATAATTATATTCTCATGCTTTTTGTAATCAAAACATTATGCTCTATTCCTAGAAACGTAACATAAAAAGAAAAATCATTCAGTTTAAATTCTAAGATTACTTTCTAGACATACTTAAAATCCAATTTCATGAAACTAGTGATTAAATAGAATTAAGCATTACGAGTAGAATGAAATCACCAATAATGAGTAGAAAAGATTCATTCATATATGAGACCAAAAGGGATACATTAGGGCACGAAGATTACATCCAATCCTTAATTAAAACTAACCAATCATTGCATAGAGCACAAGATTAACAAGAGAAATGACGAAGGATGCGATATATGGTCACAACTCTGCAGTGCCTCGGCTCCACTTTCTACTTGCTTCTTCTTCTTCCTTAGCCTTTTCATTATTTCTATGCTATTGAATGATACTGAATTTGTTTTTTTTCTTCAACAATGCATGACTATTTATAGAAAACAACCAAGGAATGCAGGTGAATTCGCCCAGGCAAGCTGCAGCTAGCCCAGGCGAATTTGTAGCTTAATGCTTAAGTCTTCCACTTGCCCAGGTGAGTTGTTTGCTTAGGGCTAAAGCAAGATCATTAGTCCAGGTGAGCGGGTTGCTCGCCTGAGCGAATTAGGTGTCAGAAATCTTTGTAAAATGATCATTTTGCCCTTTCTTTTGGCTTTGTTTCTAGATCTAACGAACAACCATCAAAACCTATAAAGTTATGGATGAATCTTTTTTATTTAAACAACAATGTTAGTAAATGTACAATTTATATAAAACAACTAGATTTAGGGGTAGTTTATAAGAAAACTAATACAATTGAAAGATAAGTGCTAATAATATAGTCCCAATAATAACTGAAATATGACACTTATCAACTCCTCCCAACCTAGACTATTGTTGTCCTCAAGCAAAGTGAAGAAAAATTACAAATAACAATAGTATAAGTATAAAATAAATATGCCTAAAAATTTATGAACATGCTTTATAAAGAATCAATCCCCAAACTGATCATAACAATATTTTCAAAATGCAATGATGAAAAATGAAAGCACAAAGATGAAATTCACTAAACCAAAATGAGATTAAGATCAATTCGCATTTTGTTTCTAAAGAACATTAGAGGAAACACATGATTCATTCAAACAGAGGAAAAGCTCTCAAAGGTGTATAATTCTCACATAGGAAAGTGTTTCATCTCAATTCCAATCACTGATATGTCATAAATCACTTTTGCAAGTCATTTCCCATCAAATCAAAGATAAATTGCATAATCATCATGAATCAATAGGTCATTTTAGGGTTGGGCCTAGCTTTGAAAGAAATCTTGGTTTTGCTAGATATTCAAACATACCTTGAGAATAAGACATCATACATAAAAAATCAACTAGTTACTCAAATGAACGATCACTTCTTATCCCTTTTTTG
This sequence comes from Glycine max, assembly GCF_000004515.6. Taxonomy (NCBI): domain Eukaryota; kingdom Viridiplantae; phylum Streptophyta; class Magnoliopsida; order Fabales; family Fabaceae; genus Glycine; species Glycine max. The sequence goes on along the minus strand of NC_038256.2, from coordinate 30,165,664 downwards.
TTTCAACCAAGGTATCACTTTTTTATATTCAGATATTTATAACAACTTTGTTTAGTTTAGGATAAAATGTACATGATTTCATACTTCTTATTTAAAATTATTAAATTAATATATTTACAATAATTTAACATTTAAAGATAAACTATGCTTTTAAAAAAGGTCAAAAACAATTTTTTTTTCAAATTTTCACATATTTTATTTTATATATTTAAAAATAACTGAGAAGATGTACCCAAAAAATAGAAAGAAGAGAGATGGAGAGTAAATTTCTGTCAAGAACTAGTCCGATGTCTCATGCTACATTTATTCCTTTACCATATAAATAATAAATAATATTTTTTTTATTTAGAAATTTTTTTAACAATTTATGCATTCTCCTCTATCAATATACAACGTTATATTAACTTATAATATTTTTAATTAATATTTCCTATATTTTATCTAAGGTAAGTATTAAGTAAGAGTAAATATATTTAATGCTTTAGAAATATAAAAAAGTATTAACATTTATTTATTTAATTAATAAATTAATTCAAAAAAATGATAAATCAATCAATATTAAAACAATCTTATAAAAATCAAATTATTCATAAAACATTTGCTCTCTCCCATTACACGAGTTAAACAAGTAGCATCAAATATAAAAAGGAAAAAACACTAGTGTTGCTGGTGAAAAAAAAAAGCATAAGCATCATGTAGGAAAAAACGCAGTGTTGCTGGCGGTTCCTTCATTGCACGCAAAGTATCTCGCCAGTGATATTGGTGGAATGGAGCTGACATGCAGGTGAGTCTCGCCGATAGGAATGACGGAATAAAGGAAATAAGGGTTTCGTCAGCAGGAATGGCGGAACACCTTTAAAAAACAGACCCTCTCAGACAAATGTTTGAAAACAAACCCCTTAAGTAAATTGTTTGTAAAAGTAACCCCTCTACATCATTTTGCCCACATACGCATGCAGTGTGAAAATTGTCGAAGGTAGAACAATTTTCACTGTGGCTCCGCGAGAAAATCACCAAATTGGGTCCCTTTTACAAATTTATTACCAGAATGAGTCTGTTTCATAATTATTTACCAAGGGGGTCTATTTTTTTTTTACTACAAAGCGCTTACCTGAGGGGCACGTTCCACAAGAAGCGACACGTGACGTGACGTGACAAGTTGACAGGGGACGATGGGACAGGGGGGGAAGTGGTGGCCTGTCAGGCACGACCACTAGTGGTGGCCTGCCAGGCACGACCACTAGTGGTAGCCTGTCAGGCGCGTCCACTAGTGGTGGGCAGCCAAACACTTCCCTCTTCCCTATAAAACTCATTTTCCTCCGTTTCATTTTTCATTACGAAATCAAGAGTGTGCAAAGTAGGAAATTATTGTGACAGTAATTTAATTTATTTTGAGTAATTTGTTGTTGTTAATTTATTTTAGGTTAATAATTTATGTTATGTTAATATATTTTTTATATTATTGTTTGTTGACGACATTAATTATTTATTGTAGGTATATTTTTGAAAAATGAGTTCAATTATTACACTCGTCTATTTAAATGGTAAGATGTACGAAACTGATGATGGTATCACATTTGAAGGCCCTAAAAAAGCTATTCAAATAAAGCGTGGTATTAGTTTTGAGAGTTAAAAAAAATGATACACGACAAGGTAAAATTACAAAAACATGTAATGATAAATGAAACGATTTCGTAATGAAAAATGAAACGGAGGAAAATGAGTTTTATAGGGAAGAAGGAAGTGTTTGGCTACCCACCACTAGTGGACGCGCCTGACAGGCTACCACTAGTGGTCGTGCCTGACAGGCCAACACTACTGGTCGCGCCTGGCAGGCCACCACTAGTGGTCGTACCTGGCAGATCACCACTTCCCCCCTGTCCCATTGTCCCCTGTCAACTTGTCATGTCACTCCACGTGTCGTCTTCTTGTGGAATGCGTCCCTCAGGTAAGCGCTTTGTAGTAAAAAAATAGACCCCCTTGGTAAATAATTATGAAACAGACCTATTCTGGTAATAAATTTGTAAAAAGGACCCAATTTGATGATTTTGCCGTGCTCTCACGTCTTTCACTTCCCATACATAGCAGCTGACGTGAGTAATTTGATCTGAAATCCAATGAAGGATCTGAATAATATGGTGGGCTTACGTGATTTGGGGCAGTGAGCAGGGGCGCAGCCAACTCCGGACGAAAGGGGTCCAAACTAATAAAGTCAAACTTTGCCTAATAACTATATACATAATTTTTTATACACACTATGACACTACTTGTAATTATAATTATATATATATATATATATATAAATTTTAATTATATTAATTAATACATATAAAAAATCATTTATAATTTAGTAATTTTCTTTTGTGGATTTTTTTTCTAAACAAAAATCAGTGTAACAAGTATAATTTTAACTGTTAAAAATAATTATAAAAAACAAGTATAAGCAAATTGTATATGTTATCATATTTTACAATAATAATTTCCAATAATCATCAAAGAATAGTTTATTACTTTCAAATTATTTAAAAATGTAGGAGAAAGAGAAATAATGTATTGTGATAATGGTCACTACCATAAAAACAAATTTGATCAGACCTCTACTACTTTCAAATAATATCCTGTGGTAATGGTCACTTCCTAGTAAAGCCTATATATTGCATGCCTACTTCATTGCTCCCCTTATCAACTATCATCTTTATATTCTGATACAGTTCTGCAGACATGCTTAGCTTGGCTTTTGCTGTTTATTTCCTTTTGACTGCATTTTCAGTGTTATCTTCATGTGGCCATTCATCACTTGGCTGCAATGAAGAACAGAGGCAAGCTCTTCTAAGGATCAAAGGAAGCTTCAAAGATCCATCATCTAGGCTTTCCTCTTGGGAAGGAGGTGATTGTTGCCAATGGAAAGGTGTAGTCTGCAACAATATTACCGGACATGTTGTCAAGCTTGACCTCAGGAATCCTTGCTTCCCACTGAGGCACCAAGGAGATTTTCAACCAAACTGTAACGCTCTTGAAGCTCAATATGTTCACCCTTCCATATTGCAGCTTAAATATCTCACGTATTTAGATTTGAGTGGAAACAACTTCCATAATAGTTCAATACCAGTGTTCTTTCAAACTATGCAGCATCTACAAGTCCTTTATCTCTCTTATTCTAATTTTTCTGGGAGAATCCCACACAATCTTGGGAACCTCACAAAATTGCGCCATCTTGATTTCAGCTTCAATTATCTTCTGTATGCTGATGAATTCTATTGGATTTCTCAACTTTCATCACTCCAATACCTTTACATGAGCGATGTGTATCTTGGTAAGGCGCAAAATTTGTTGCAGACACTCAACATGCTTCCTTCTTTGGTAGAAATAGAATTGATGAATTGTGGACTCAACAAGTTACACACTCATCAACTTGTTAGAGCCACAAACCTTTCCAGATTGGAAGTCCTCAATCTAGCAGAAAATGAACTTCAAGCTCCATTTCTGGATGCTTTTCAAAATATGAATTCCATTGCAGAGATTGACCTTTCTTCCAACAACTTGAATTCCACTCCATTTTGGTTGGGAACTTGTACTAACCTTGTCCATCTATTTCTCGATAGTAATGCTCTTTATGGCTCACTTCCATCTGCTTTAGAGAATCTGACTTCCTTAGTTTCCCTCGACCTTTCAAAAAACAATTTTGATTCTGTTCCATCCTGGTTAGGGGAGTTAAAGGGCCTTCAATACTTGTATCTTTCAGACAATGATTTAAAACATATTGAAGGATCTCTAGCATCTATTCTGGGAAACTGTTGTCATCTTCATACATTGGATATGTCAAGAAACAATCTTCAAGGAGACGCAATTGGAGTCTATATACAGTCTGGATGCATTAGGTATGATTTAATTCAATTGGGTTTGAGTAACAACGAATTTAATGATAGTTTGCCACCATGGTTGGGGCAACTTGAAAATCTAAGTGACTTGCTTATGTATGAAAGTAATTTGGTTGGGACCCTTTCTTGTGATATGATGACAAAACTTGTCAATTTGGAGTCATTGGTGCTTTTCAATAATAACTTTACCGGGTCTCTTCCTGACTGTTTTGGGCAACTTGTCAAGTTAGACACCGTAGTTCTTTCTTTCAATCATTTTCATGGTGTCATTCCTAGGAGTCTAGAGCAACTTGTAAGCCTAAAATATCTAGATCTTTCAAGAAACTCTTTAAACGGTACAATTCCTCAGAATATTGGTCAACTTAAAAATTTGATCAACCTCTATCTTTCTGATAATAATTTACATGGAAGCATTCCTCATAGTCTTGGTGAACTTCTAAACCTGCAAAACTTAGACCTGTCCCTGAATCATTTGGAGAGTTTGGTGTCTGACATAAGATGGCCTAAACAACTTGTCTACCTGAACCTTACCAATAACCATATCTCTGGGTCACTTCCCCCAGATTTTTCTGATAGGTTGCCCAATGCTACTCACATGCTTCTGGGAAACAACCTTATAAGTGGTTCCATTCCAAATTCATTGTGCAAGATAGACACATTGTACAATCTTGACCTTTCAGGCAACATGTTATCTGCTGAAATTCCTAATTGTTGGAGTGCTTCTCAAATACTCAATGAGATAAATTTGGCATCCAACAAATTATCAGGTGTTATTCCAAGCTCACTTGGTAACCTACCAACGTTGGCATGGTTGCATTTGAACAATAACAGTCTTCATGGGGGGATTCCATCATCTTTGAAAAATTTAAAACATCTTTTAATTTTGGATCTAGGAGAGAACCTTATGTCTGGGATTATACCTTCATGGATGGGGAGCATTTTCTCCTCAATGCAGATTCTAAGGCTGCGGCAAAACAGGTTGAATGGAACAATTCCTTCACAACTGTGCCAACTTTATGCTTTGCAAATCTTGGACCTTTCAAAGAACAACTTGACAGGCTCAATCCCTCTCTGCATTGGAAATCTCACAGGAATGGTTTCAAGAAATAAATCTTTTGTCACCCAACCTAGTGAAGGGCCTAGATATTCTGAATGGTATGAACAAGAGGTCAGACAAGTCATAAAGGGAAGGGAACTTGACTATACCAGAAATCTAAGACTGGTAGTCAACATGGATTTGTCAAATAACCATTTGAGTGGATCTATTCCTGAAGGGATAACATTACTTTCTGCATTGCAAGGCCTAAATCTATCCTACAATCATCTGTCAGGGCATATCCCTAAAAGGATAGGAGACATGAAATCACTAGAATCTCTTGATCTCTCTCATGACCAACTTTCAGGAACGATTTCAGACAGCATGTCTAGTTTAAGTTCTTTAAGCCACTTAAATTTGTCCTACAACAACCTTTCAGGACCAATTCCCAAAGGAACTCAATTGTCAACCCTTGATGATCCTTTTATTTATACTGGCAACCCATTTCTTTGTGGACCTCCACTGCAAAATGAGTGTTATGCTGATGATTTCCAACATGGCAATGAAGATGAGGAAGGAGAAAAAGATGAAGTAGAGAAATTGTGGTTCTACTTTGTCATTGCACTTGGCTATGGTCTTGGATTTTGGGTTGTGATTGGAAGCTTATTGATGAAGAAAAGTTGGAGGCGTGCTTACTTTCAATACATTGATGAGTTAACACAGAGGATGAACGTATCATGGGCAATACATTTAGAAAATTTCAAGGAAAGACTTACTGGAAACCCTGTTGCTGAGTGACACATTATTGTAATATTTATATGCCTTCTGTTTCTATTTTATGTGCTTGTAGATTTCATGTTTATTTTGCTTGATAAGTAATTACTTCACCTTTGTAAAGGGTAGTGCTGTTTTATTCTAGTTAAATTAATGATTGTCAAAATGTGCCAGCTTTAGATTTTTCCTATTCACAAATAATCTGAGTCTTGCTTTAATATTTGGAGGAAGTTGCTCAGGTACTACTACTTTCAGTATTTCGTGAGAAGAAATAAATAGGTTCTGCAAGTGTTGTTAGTAAACGCTCTCGAAAGGCCCCCTAGCAAGGTGGATAACTTCTGACGAGGATGAATCAGAAAAGGGGAGCTGGCTGTCCTTAATGTTACTAAGCATAAGCGGCACTTATTGATTTTTTTTATATAGTTTATATTTCATGGCCATGCATATGATGATATGCCCTAAAAAAATTGTCCTGCCATAATGGTGATGAATTCCTTGATCCACAGGACAAGTTGAAGTGAGACAGTACCATGGGACTGATAGGAGATATTACAAAAATCTAGCTCAACAGATTATATTTTAATCTATGTAATGAGATAAATCATTTAGTGTAAAAGCAAAAGAATGTTGTCTTCCACAAACAGGGTAAACTTAAATTTCAAGAACCTTGTTTTGTAAATAATTGCATACGCCCATAACAGTATAGTTAGGATATGGCCCAAGTGTTGGAATTTTATATTCAGATCATTAATATCTGCTATTATTATAAAATAATTATATTATTTATTTTTTATTAATAAATCTTATTTTATGTGATCAAATTAAGTAAGTATGTTAGACTATCAAATAAAATGATATGGGCCTAAATGATTATAGGTTATTGTTATTTCGTTAGGGATTAATGAAAATCCTAGTAGGTTAACATATTATAAGAATGTTATGATCTCTAATATACTAAATAACAAAAAATTATTTTTCTCTTCTCCCCATCAGATTCGGTTGAGTAAGAACTATGAAATCACCGGTTACCCTGTAAGCCAATTATTCATTGTCTGTACAACATTCTATAGTAGATTCTAAGAAGAATGCATAGAGCAGGAAACACATACGGATTCAGGTATTTCTCTATCCTTAATAATTAAACATATTGTAGATTATAGGACCTTCGGTAATTGTTCTAGGTTAGGACCTACTTGTTCCTTTTAAATTCTGCATAAAGAACAAAGATCACTTAAGGATTAAGGATAAAAAAAAATTGTTTGACTATAAGGATAAAAAAATGGCATTTTGTTCATATTTCTATAATCATAAGTACTATATGAATTCATGGATCGTTCAGATATTTATTTATGAATTGTTTGATTAATTTGAATTCAATCTCTTTTGCGTTCTTCTGTTGCAATAACTATTCTATTATTGCGTTCGGAATTTATTTTCTTTGTTCAGTAAAATTGCCTTTGGATTTTCATATGTGATAACAATCCTAATTGGCTTGAAAGGTTTTGCGTATTATCAATCATAATTCATAAATAATATATGGAATGTGGTTTCTGGCTTTCAATATTTTTTTTGTCCTGGGTTGTATTTCCTTTTGGCATATAATGTAGTTATTTTTGTGTGTGATATTAAGACTGTACAAGATACATCGGTGATATGTCTAAATAGATTCCAGTAATATTAATCAATTATATATATATATATATATATATATATATATATATATATATATTTTTATTACTTGGTTTAAAAGATTTATAATTATTCTGAAAATCATTCTTGTGTGTATGGATGTCTTGTTTCAGCTTTAAGTTTTTCTCTCAAGATAAAAATTGCGTGGATTATTCTGAAAATTTTGATGCATGGAAAATTTTTGATATATGGAAAATTAATTGAGATGCTTCTCTGAGTGTTGGTAGCCATTGAACTCCCATGCATTGGGGTTTGCATCTTATGTGCAAATTTGTTAAATTTGAGACCTCCCATTTATTTAAATTGTCTAGTTTTTTTGGTTATATTAATTGAAATAACATGTTGCCAAAGTAATTTTTATGTGTAAATTGACTTAATTGAATTTACATAGATGTTTTATGAAATTATTCATGTGAATGATGATTGACCCAAAGAAAGACGCAATTTGGTCAGATAATTACATGTTTGTGATGGTAAATGTGTGATGATTACAAAATTAATTTCCATGTGAATAATGGATTGTCCAAAGACAACCATTCTTTGACAGGACTGATTATCGATATTTGATTATTGTGTAGAGAGTACCACTTGCAGTCAATTCTTTTCAATCTAAAGATTGAAGATTAATGGTCTTAAAATTTACAAATTTGGATTTCAAGTGAGCTATATAAAGCATGAAGCTACTTGTGAGACTTTTCTCATGAAAATCAATCGTAAGATATTTAATGCTTGGCCAGGTTTCATTCATGGACATGATGGTAAACATTTGACAATTATAAGGTTTAGGGTAAACGATAAATCAATCCAAAGAGGAGTTTATTTGTTTTAGCTATATTAATTGTTGGTATTTTGATTTATTCAATAAAGTTCTAAATTTTATTTTGGAATTCAAATAAAAACATTAAAGATTTTTAGTTTGTACTCACTTTCTTTCACACAATTCGGTCAGTTGAAGTCAATCAACAACTGGTAAGGGAATAAATGATCTTCTAACTAGATTATTTCATAAGGTATGCAAGAAAGAAAGTGAATACCTCTAACGATATGGGAAAACAAATAAAACCTAAGGGTGAAGCTACGAAGGACAAATATCAAAAGAAACAACTCAAGTTATAATTATTTCTTTTGTTAGCACATTAAATATTTAAAGAAATATTTATTTATTTCTTTTGTTTATTCTGAAGATTGTTTGGCTTTAGTGCATGGAAAAATTTAATTGTGTGTCACTAAGCATAAAGTAGAAAATCAAAATTTTAAAGCATGATGACACAAAAATTTGTAAAGCCTTTTCTTTAAGAGTATATCAGTTTGTGTTATAGGAATCCTAGATTCCATTGACCATAAAGTTTTTATGGTATGTGTTGAATACATTAGTTACATATACAATAATAAAGATCTCAAAATATAATTAAGTCCTAATGATGACTCTTAAAGATATGGTGAGGATTATGACAAGTAGTTGTACCTCTCTAGAGTTATTACAAAAGACACACTAAAGTTTGTAGCTTACATTGACAGAATACTCGTTAGATTGGTTAACTAATTACTTGCAATTGTAAGGATATCCACTAAGGCAAGGTTTTATAATCCTTGCATAAGGAAATTGAAGTCTTAGTAGTGAGCAATCAAATTTTGAATTACTCTAGAAGGATAAAGAGGTATGAATTATATGTTGGATCAAGTGACCCCAGAATAATTAAGAAGGGGGGTTGAATTAATTATTCCTAAACCTTTACTAATTAAAAATTTATTTTTCTAAGACTTTTACTATGTTGTTAAGTAAATAAAGAGTAGAAAAGAAACTTAACCAAAAGTAAAAGCGGGAATTAAAATGCACATCGAAAATTAAAAGAGTAGGGAAGAAGGAGACAAACACACAAGAGTTTTTATACTGGTTCGGCAACAACCCGTGCCTACATCCAGTCCCCAAGCGACATGCGGTCCTTGAGATTTCTTTTCCAACCTTGTAAAAATCCTTTTACAAACAAAGATTCACAAGGGATGTATCCTCCCTTGTTCTCTTTGAAAAACCTAGTGGATGTACCCTCCCTTGTTCTCTTTGAACAATGTGACATCCTCGAATTTCTATCCGGAATTTTGTAAGCATTATATTTAAATAATTATATATGTATTATTCAGTGTGTGTGTGTGTGTGTGTGTATATATATATATATATATATATATATATATTCTTGGTAGAAGTATGTACATTGGGGGAGAAATACGCGGGCTAGATTAATTAACGAAGAGTAATCCATAACTGAACGCTTATAGAGTAATTCACAATTAATTAGTCTAAAAATTATCATTTTGCGTGAAATTTAAAATTTAACAAAACCAACCTCTGAACCATGCTCAGGGTCTCATTCTGAGCGTTTTGATATATATATATATATATATATATATATATATATATATATATATATATATATTGCCTACTTTCAAAAACGGGCCCCGACGGGTGTAGAGAAACGCGAGGAACTGGAACCAGGAGGTGGCACGAAAACCGAGGCAGGATTTCAGCATCCAAAAAGGTCCAGTTTTTTTCTTCTTTTATGGCTGAGTATGTGGTCAAATCAAAGGAAAAGGTGAGCCCTTTTTGCTCCAATTAAAATAGGACATGTGGCATTGCTTTTGAAAAGGAAAGGAAAAGCATTTTTATAAAAAGCCAAATCTTCTCTCTCTTTCTCCAGAAAATTCCAGCAGCTCCCTTTTCTTCTTCCACGTTACTTTTTCTTCCTCTTCTTCTCCACCATTGTTGTCTCACTTGAAGCTCCAAATTCCTCTTCATTTTCACACCAAATTGCAAGGAAAAGCTATTTTCAGAGGCTAGGAGCCTACCTCTACCTCGTGGGACCTTCAATTTCAGGTAAGGATGGACTTCTTCTCACTTGAAATCTGTGGGTTTTGGGTTTTTGGGAGCTATAATGGGTAGTTCTACTAGGTTATTGCTTTAGGGTAGTTGTTTGTGAAAAAAATTGTTGTAATTATGCTAAACTTGACATGTTTGATGTAAGCAAAACTACCCATGTTGATTTAGGGTTTAATAATGATGCTTTGAGATATATGTATGCTTAAAAGGTAGATATAAAACTGGTAGAGAGGATGGGGGGAGTTAACTTAGAGTTAAATGTGAGAATGATAGTGTTGTAGGTGGAAAAGTGTGAGATTTTGAGGGTTAGAAAGCCAAATTTGGGGTTAGTGGAAATTGGAGTCTAAAGTGAGTTGATTCTAGTTTAGAATGTCAATTAGGACTTGTAGGAAAGCTTGATTAGAGCAAATGAGGAAAATGAGTGACAAATGTGAAAGAAAAGAGCCATTTACAGTGTAAATTAAGTGTTGAGAGGTCAAATTTTGAATAGGTGGAGATTTTACCTTGAAATCAGTTTGAGTAAGTCTAAATCAATGTTATAGACATGATGAAGATGAGAGTTTACCCCAAAATTACCCAATTTTCATTTTCACCTTTCAAACCTTGAAAATTCACTAAATTTGGTGGGTTTTGGATACCTATGTTTTGCTTTACCTTGGTTTGAAGTTTGTTTTTGGCTTGAACATGATTTATACATGATTTAGGACTTGTAGGATCCAATTTGAGTGGAATTGGATGCATGTAAGCTTGATTTCGAAAATCTGCAAAATTATGCAGCAAAGCTGTCAAATTGTGCAGCAAATTCTGCCAATTATGCAGAAAAAAATGGTTGTGCAGTGCTAGTTTCTGCTTCCACGGGAAAGGTAGTATATGTCGTGTTCTAGACATTGCTTAGCAGATCCCAACGGTCAAAATTTACATTTTTGTATTAGGAACCCCCGGTTAAATTTTCAAGGCGATCCAATGGTTAACGAATCGGAACGAAGAGGATTTTGCTGAGGTATGAGGGTAGGAAAAACTCTGTGGAATTTGAATGAATCTTGTGCAAAGATTTCTGCCTCCACTCTGTTTTTCTTTGTTTAAGGTAGTTTCATGACAAATGGAATTGAATTGTTTGGATATTGTGAAAGCTTGGAGGGGTTGATGGGGACCCGGTGCTGAGAGGAACAAGGAGAAGGACTACGTAGGTGTGCGTGAGCTCAATTTAAAGGTGGGCAACTGCGGATGGTGTGCTTATGCCTGGGCTTGTGGAAGTGGGATATTTGTTTTGCGCCATCGCCCAATTGCCACCTAGTACCACATATGACGGGTGCTCCATAATCAAATAAGCCTGGTGTGAGAAAGCGTGGAAGAGTCAGTCTTCCTACTTTTATTTGTTGACCACAGAGTGGTACCTGGAGATATGTCGCGGGGGTCAGAAGACCTTGGGGACGTCAGGTGGGGTGCTATTGCCCAAAACCAAGCTTGGCCAATCCCGACCCAACCCGAGCATAGTCAGCCAGTGAGAACCTGTGACGTACCTAAGCATGCGAGCTCCTGACAGTCAACCAATAAAGGAACAAAAGTCCACGAAGCAGGGAGGCTTGTGTGGCGGCTGACCAGCTATTTATCTTGGGTGTTATCTGAAAAATACCCTCTGGTAATCGATTACCATTCGTGGGTAATCGATTACAGGGTTTAAAAATTGAAACAGGATGTTCAGTAGCTTTTAGTAATCGATTACCAATTGGGTGTAATCAATTACACAGTGTGATATGCTACTGGTAATCGATTACCAGTTGTGTGTAATCGATTACATAGTGTTACCTGCCGCTGGTAATCGATTACCATTTATGTGTAATCGATTACACAGTGTAACTATTAGGTTCCAATGTGCAAAGGCTGTGTAATTCGTTTTTGAGCACTGGTAATCGATTACATACTTTGGTAATCGATTACCAGGGGGGAAATCCCTTGAAAAAGACATTTTGACTATGCGTAGCCGTTATGGGACGCATTGTACTGACCTGTATAGTTAGATTTCTTGTGAAAGAGTCTACCCCTTTCTTTTATCTCTTGTAGATCATAATGGCAGCGTAGTTGATCCATGATCGTGTCGCGATGGAGTGCCTAGAGGGTGTTTGGGAGACCCTCAAAGGCAATGAGAGGTGCCGATTCCGTGGCACAATTCGACTCACTGCTATTTCGCTAGTACATCCGGAGTAACCCGCACGCACACTTCAGTAGCCTGTGGAGTGGATACTACCTACGCCTACTCCATATCGACTAGTGGAGCTAGTTCAAGTGATAGAGGTGTCATCCTCTGAAGAGGATCTTGAAGAGGACCCAGAGGAGTTACCTCCTGAACCTGCTATGGACGCCCCTGACTTATCAGAGGATGATGAGGACCCACTCCCTGATGTTGATTCTCAAGAGGATATTATGTCAGCATCTGAGGCAGGCTCTACAGAGGAGAGTGGCCCTGGAGGGACAGCGATTAGTGACGACTCTTCATCGTAGCAGACGGCTCCCTAGATTAGGCATACATACTTTTTGTGGGTGGGTGTATCTAGTTCAGACTGCTAGGTTTACTCTTTTGATTTTTGGATGGGTAGACCTCTTGTATAGAAATTTTGATGGTTGTATATATTGTGGCTGAAGCCACCACAATTGTTACCTTTGCTCTGGATGTCACTGTGTTACTTTGCAAACTCCCATATTTTGGACAGTTTTTTATGATGGAAACAATTATGTTTTATCTTGTTATTTGAAAAACAAATGTTAACGAACTTTATTTGAAAAGAGTTTACCGACCGCACCTTATTATTTCTCACGTGACGACCTAAAATGATGGCTGGTATATTTTTGAAAGAAAAATAGTATGGAGGTTATGAGTGATAAGAAAGAACTGAATCCGAATAGAGTTGTGAACTGGCCATTCAGGACTCTATAGTGATAATTTTTCTTCTGAAATTAATTACCGTGAAATGAATAACGGTGTGAAAAAAAAATAGAGAGAAAAAAAATTTCCCAGGGTTTCTACTATTTAATTTATTACTATTAAGCCAGTCATTATTTAGGGACGCCACAAACAACCTAGTGGATGTACCCTCCACTAGAACTGATCCACAAGAGATGTACGCTCTCTTATTCTCAGTCAAACCCAAGTAGATGTATCCTCTACTTGTACCACAAAGGATGTACCCTCCAATGTGTTAAGGCAAAGTTCTCAGGCGGTTAAACCATTGAAACTTTGTGAATGGGGATACAAAAGAATTTTCAGGCGGTTAGTCCTTTGAAATCTTTTGTATATGGGAAAGGGAAGAATCAAAAGAATTCTCAGACTGTGTCATTTTGAATTCTTTGACAACGGAGAAGGGAGACACAAAAGAATTCAGGCGGTTAGTCCTTTGTTCTTTTGGAAAAGGGAGAAGAGAGACACAAAAAGAATTCAGGCGGTTAGTCCTTGGTGAATTCTTTTTGGCAAATGAAGAAGGGAATGAAAAGAATGAATAGCACAAGTTTTCAAGGTTTGGAAAACCAGAAAACTTTGGAAAGCTTTTGGCAAAAGGAAAAAGAAGAAGAAGTTCAAAGAGACTCAGAAATCAATGTGAAAAATTGCTTGTGTAAAGAATGAATTGGCAAAGATTTTTTAAAATGCAAATCAAAGCCTTGCATTTATAGACTCTTCATGTCTGGCCAAGAGGACCATTTAGAAGAGTTATTATTTTTAGAAAAACTTAAAACCAATTTGAAAAAGTCAAAAACCATTTGAAGAGTTACATCTTTCGATTTGTTCAGAAACAATCACTGGTAATCGATTACCAAATCAGTGTAATCGATTACACAAAGCTTTTTTGTGAAAGGATGTGACTCTTTACATTTGAATTTGAATTTCAACGTTCAAACACATTGGTAATCGATTACCAAACCATTGTAATCGATTACACCATTTTGAAATCAATTGGAACGTTATAAATTCAGTTGAAAGCTTTTTGAAAACCATTTTGCTACTGGTAATCGATAACAATAATCTGGTAATTGATTACCAGAGAGTAAAAACTCTTTGGTAAAAAGGTTTTGAGAAAAATCCATGTGCTACTCAGTTTCTGAAAAAACTTTTTCATACTTATCTTGATTAAGTCTTCTCTTGATTCTTGAATCTTGAGTCTTGGATCTTGATCTTGATTCTTGGAAGCTTGAATCTTGAAACTTGATTCTTGAAATCAACTTGAAGTGTTCTTGATTCAATATTGAACTCATTCTATGATTCTTGAGATCATCTTTGTTATCATGAAGTGTTCTTGACCTTTGAGCTTTTTGTCATCACCTTTGTTATCATCAAAAATTCTTTGAATCAATCTTGATTCATCATGAAGCTTGCTTCTACATTATAATCTCAAGTTAAGTATGTTTTTTTATAGATAAAGAGCAATTAAATTCTTTGAGGATATTGAGTTTGAGGGAGATATAAGGTTAAAGAGCACCATCTTTAAGGAAGAATTTGTTTTAATTCATAAACAAATCCATAAAGTTATTATTAATGTGGAAAATTTAGATCCTTGTAAGGATATTGTTTTTCTTCCTCCCATTCAAGATAAAGAAATTGTTCCTAAAGGTCAAACTTAACACCCTCAAGAACTACAACATTAGGAGCCAATAATTTTTGTTTTGATCCACTAAGGAAGAGATAAATACTATTTTGGATATTTATCTATTATTTTTCTAGGAAAATAAGGTAAATGGTATAATGGAAGATGATTTTATCAACTCCCAATAAACCATAGATGATGCAATCCTACCCCCCAAGGGCATTGGATAGAAGACTCCAAGAAGATTGGGCCAAAGATGCAAGAAAAGGCCCTACGGTTCTCATGAGCCTTAGGGTAAATTCCAGGCCCGTGGGCTAAGTATGAGTCCACTTATCATTGTACATATTAGATTAAGGTTTCATTATTTTTGGGCCTTGTATTTGGGGCTTCATAATGAAGGTAGGGTACCCTAAAAATGTAGGATTTTTCAGCCCTTGGATTTTAGGGCACCTAGACTAGTTTTTGTATTGGGGGTAGTTTTGTAATTTCATATGCATTAAGTGAATATTTGATGTATGTGTTGGAAAATAAATTTAATTAAATTTGGAGAAGCTCAATCCAATTAAATTTTAGAGGGGGAGGTGAGTATTTGCTTGCTACACCCCATTGGTACATCATATAGTCACACTTTGTGCATGTCCTTCATCTTAGACTTGATCTTGGATTAGTGGGCTGAACCATAGCTAAAATTTACTAATCATAATTAGTTAAATTTTGGCTCCACAAATTCAAGTAAAATTTGAATAGAAATTCAAATTTCCCTCCAATTTGTATGACACGTAGGCTATAAATAGAGACCATGTGTATGCATTTTTTGAACTTTGATGATGTCAGAATTACACTTCAAATTTCATACCTCATATGAGGCACAAAATTTCGTGTCCATTCTCTCCCTCTCTCTACTCATCTTCTCCTACCTTCAAGCTCTTATCCATGGCTTCTTGTGGTGGTGAGCTTCTTCTTGACTCATACTCTCCTTGAAGTAGCGTCTCCAACATCTTTCTTCCTTCTCCATTCCGCTGTCATGATCTTCAAGAAGCAAATGACTCCATTGATGAAGAAGATCCAAGGCCTACAAGCTTCACATGGAGCTACATCATGTGGTATCAAGAGCATCTTCATCTAGGTGATGTTCTTTAGCTTCCTCTACCTTTTTGTTCAGTCAAATCACTTTAATTCCTTGTTCTTCATCTTATTCTCCATGTATATCCTCCATTGTCTTGTGGTTTGGTGCTGTTTAGACTAGATTCAAGAAAGTAAACCGATTAAATCTTAGATCTACACTTGTTCTTGCATTTCAATGGTTCAAATTTTATAGATCTACTCTTGAATCATGTTTTTGTGGTAATTTTAGGTTCTATCATTTTTCAGTTATAATATTTTTGTGCTGAACCTTTAGATCTAAATTTTCTTCCAAAATATTGATTAGAAAATAAAACACAAAAATCTAAGTGTAAATCACTTAATCCATATTGTCTTAGAGTCATGTTTAGTCATAATAATTGTCACATTATATTCTATGTTTGTGTTGAATTTTTATTTTGTTGATTGAATTCTATATACATTTGTTCATGTATTTTTTTTCATTCTTAGCCTATCTTTTGAGTTTTGAGTCTAATTCATGCATGTTATTTTGTTCATAACATGTTCTAAATAAATTCCTAGAAGTAGTATTGTTGTTGAACTTTGTTTTGTTTTATAAGTTTCCTATATGATGCCTTTGAAGAAATTGAGTTGTGGTGCTAAGTTGTGGCTGGATTTGTGAATCAAAATAAGTCTTAAGATCTCTTGAATTATTTTATTCAAGAAATTTAAGCATAAGAAAACACAAATTGTAATTATCCAAGCCTTAAGCAACATAAACACTGCTCTTGATTTCTAGGTAGAAATCGCTAGTGCTGGCAGCTTTAACATACGAACTTGTAAAAATTACTGGGAATTGGTCATTGTGAATTTTGAACTGAAAATTTTACTGAATTTTCTAGATATCTGGACCCAAATTAAAAAAATGAACCAAGTGATTTGGAGGAAAGGAAAAAATAATAAAAATCACACAAGTTGGCAGGAAAATCAATGTCCAGGAAAAAAAAGTGAAAGGGAAGTGTGCTTGTTGTTTTGGCTTGAAATTTGTTCTATAATTGATGCCTATTTTATGTAAATCTTAATTCTGAAATTTCAATTGAAAATCAGTGTGAAAACAAGTGCCAAAACTAGAGGTTTCTTGAGTCTAATTTTTTTTAGTTTTTTTTTACTCTACTCTAGAGCCATTCTAGGTTTCTCTTTGAGTCCTAGCTTGCTTTTGTGTGAATTTTATTGCTTTAATTGTTGAATAATCCTTGAAAATTTGGCTTATTAAAACTCTATTGGTTTAGATTTCATTTCATTTTTTTCTTTGGTTATTGCTTGCCTCTTTGTTTCCTTGTTTGTGAGTTACCATATAGGGTATTGGAAAGGAAGATTGGTGTCATCCCTTGAAGAATTTGAGTCAAGAAGCAAGGGGCCAACAATCTTAAGAGCCATTGGACTAATAAGCACTCCAAATTGAGTGAAACACCAAAGAGATAATAGCTACCAATATTGAGGACTTTTTTTTTGTAATTTTGTAGTTGGCAATTTGCTTTGCTTTCAAATTTTGTAACAAAAAGGCCTTTCATTGGAAGTAAGTTGGGAGCCTCCAATAGGTCACCCTACTTCCATTTGTGAGTAATAATTTTAGGCAATTTTCCCTTAGGATAATGAGTGTTTTGTTGGGAACCTTAAATGAGGTCATCCAAACACTCTTAGGATCCGCCTAGTTTGCATTTCTTGCACTTTAATTTCTTGCTTACTTTCATAGTTTATTTCCTTTACCTTCCATTGTCAAACCGCCTAGATAGCTTGCCTTTTACCAATTAGTTTTTACCTTATCTTTCACACCTCTTTTAGTTTTTATTTTGGCTAGTTTCATTCATACTTTCTTTTACCTTTTGTTTTCAAACCCTCAACAAGAAAAAACCACAACTTAGGAACCGACATGAGTCTTCATTCTTCATCTAGTGTTAACAGTGAGGGTTCTACTCCTAAGGACCCCTTGTATAAGATATTAGATGAGTTGAGATCCCTTAAGTTGTGGAAAGAAAAACAAGAGAGAAAGGAAAAAGAAAAAAAAGTGGAAGAAATAAGTCAAGATGAAAGAGAGAAAATAAGAGAGGATGAAAGAAGAAAAATAATGAAAGAAATGAAAAGACAAAAACATGCCTCCTATAGTAGTCATGACTCTTGTAAGAGTTTAAGAGAAGAACTTAGTGACTATTACAGAGGGCACCATAGTTCACATACTAAACATCATTCCCAAAGAAGAGAAAAGGATAGAAGGCCTTAAGATGTTAACATTAGCCTCCCATATAATGTTGAGGTCTACTTTGATTGGGAAATAAAGGTTGAACAACTCTTTGCTTGCCATAATATTAGCGAAGAGAGAAAAGTTCCATTGGCTACCCTTAGCTTTCAAGGGTATGCCCACTATTGGTTGACTTCCCTTGTTAGGGAATGAAGGATTCATGGGGATCCTCCAGTAGAGTATTGAAATGATCTTAAGAGTGCCCTTAGGAAGAGACACATTCCCTCCTATTATGAAAGGGAGCTTATGGACAAGCTCCAAAGGCTTAGACAAGGGAGTATGAGTGTTGAAGAATATAGACAACAAATGGAACTACTCCTTTTAAGATCTGTACTTAGGGAGGAGGAAAGAACAAGAATAGCTAGGTTCCTTAGTGGGCTTAATATGGAAGTGAGGGATAAGGTTGAACTCCTTCCATATAGGGACCCAAATGAGCTAGTCCAACTTTGAATAAGAGTGGAGCAACAACTTAAAAGAAATCCTTCTTCAAAATCTTATGGCTTTCACTCTTATCCAAGGAAAGACCAACTCAAGGAATTTTGGGGGCTGCACCTTCAAAACCCAAGGAAGATAAGGGTAAGACCTAGAGAAATCCACCCTTAAGACAAGTTCCCAAGAAAGGACTAGCAACATTAAATGCTTCAAATGTCTTGGGAGAGGTCACATTGCCTCTCAATGCCCCACAAAGAAAACCATGATTATGAGGGATCAAGACATTTATAGTAGTCAAGAGGAGACTACTTCTTCCCCTTCCTCTAGTGGAAGTGAAGATGAAGTAAGGGGTGAAGAGTCTAGTGAGGAAGTCTACCCCCATGAAGAAGGTGACCTCCTAATGGTTAGAAGGCTCCTTGGAGGTCAATCTTGTGATCTATCTCAATCCCAAAGAGAGAACATCTTTCATACAAGATGCAAAATTTTAGATAAAACTTGTTTTCTCATTGTGGATAATGGATCTTGTTGCAATTGTTGTAGCACAAGATTAGTTTCCAAGTTGAACCTCACTATTAATCCCCACCCAAAACCTTATAAACTTCAATGTCTCAATGAACAAGGGGAAATGATAGTTAACCAACAAGTGAAGGTACCTTTCTCCATTGGGACATATAAGGATGGAGTTAATTCTGATATAGTTCCCATGGAGGCAAGGCATATTCTTTTAGGAAGGCCATGGCAATTTGATAGAAAGATCATTTACAATGGCCTAACTAATGAGGTTACCCTCACCCATCTTAGCACTAAATTTGTGTTGCATCCTCAAACACCTTCACAGGTGGCCAAAAATCAACTAACTAAGAAAGATAAGAGGGATGAGGAAGAAAAACTAGAAAAGAAAAAGAAAAAGAAGGATAGTAAGGTCTTGTCTACAAAGGCCAAGGGGTAGGAAAAAGAGGAAAAGGATTCCTCCAAGAAAATTGTTAAGAAGGAAAATCATTTTGCAACAAAATGTGATATCAAAAGAGCACTCCTTCTTAAACAATCTTTCTACCTTCTCCTATCAAGGGAAACATCCCTTAGCACCGCCATACCTCTTGAGCTTGAGGTTATTCCTCAAGTAAAGGAGTTGTTGGATAAAGGTTTGATTCGTAAGAGCTTAAATCCATGTGCTTTGTTGGTGCCCAAAATAGGTATTATGAGGCACCAAAACCCTATGATAGGTGGTATGATGAATATGTTGAGTGGTGCGACCCTCTTTTGTAAAATCACTCATGCACCCAACATCTTCATGATTTATGTACATAGGGACTCATTAGGTAGATTTGTTCTTATTTTTTGTTTCAATACAAACCTAGGTGCTCATATGGGACACCTTAGGTTTATCGTAATTTTTTTGTAGGAATAATCAACATGAAAATAAAGAAAAAGGTATGTTTTAGAGGGGTATGTGTAGCTAGTTAAGGAATGTGTAGGTGCTCTAGCTTCTTTAGGAATCTTCTCAAGGAAGCTTCTTAAGGAGGTGAGCTTAGTTATTAGAGGGGTATGTGTAGCTAAGCTCTAGCTTCTCAAGGAAGTTTTCTCAAAGAAGCTTCTCAAGGAAGTTTTCTCAAGAAAGCTTCTCAAGGAAGCTACCTAGTCTATAAATAGAAGCATGTGTAACACTTGTTGTAACTTTGATGAATGAGAGTCTTGTGAGACACAACTCAAAGTTCAACTTCTCTCCCTTTTTCTTCCTTCAATTTCGTGCTCCCCCCTCTTTCTTTCTCTCCCTCTTTCTTTTCCTCCATTGAAGCATCCTCTCCAAGCTTTTTATCCAAGGCTCATCTTGGTGGTGAAGCTCCTTCTTCCATGGCTTATTCCCTAGTGGATGGTGCCGCCTCTTACCTCTTCTCCTTTGTCTTCCGCTGCATCTCCATGGTGGAAAATCACCATTAAAGGACTTCATTGAAGCTCAAAGATCCAGCCTCCATAGAAGCTCCACAAGCAAGCTTCCATCACCATTACTTTCCTTAACTTTTTAAATAGTGATCAAGGGCTTTCCATGGACCCTAAGAGAATAAAGGTCATTCCTGAGTGGCCTACTCCATCAAGTATAAGGGAAATTTGGGGTTTCAATGATTTAACAAACTTTTACAAAAGGTTTGTCCCATATTTTTCTATACTTGTAGCACCACTCATTGAGTTGGTGAGGAACTATGTTCTCTCATGGAAAGATGGTCAAGAAAGGGGTTTTCAGTCCTTACCCTACTCTAACATACCCAACATCACTAATTCAATGTTTTAATTCTTTTAACAGGTGTTGAGAAAAGAATCCCTGAGTTTCAAGAACCTCTGGATTTGAGGTCAAATCCTTTTTTAGGCATTAAGATCAATAGAGAAAGATCTAAAGGCATTTCAGGTTTGTCTCAAGAAACCTATATCAATAAAGTTTTAGAGAGGTTTAACATAAAAGAATGTTCGCCGAGTGTAGCTCCCATTGTGAAGGGTGATCGACTTGAATTTGGTCAATGCTTGAAAAATGACCTTGAGCGGGAAAACTTCCTTGAATCCTTCCCAAGTGATAGGAGCTCCTGGAGTTGCCAAACTCCCTTTAGCGTTCTTTCGCCAATGCTCTGTATTAGACTCCAACATGTAAGTGGCAAAGTCTACTTTTTTTTTTGTGCATCATCAGATTTCATGACTTTGAAAATTTTATCTAGCTTTTGAAGCCATTCTTTTGCTTTCATAGTATTTGCACTGCGGCGAAAAAATGATGGATCGTTCCTACGAAATTCAGATAACCCTATGTATTGAGGGTTCAGAGGCATAATCGAGTTGGTGACAACTCTAGTTCCACTCTTATTCATTTGGTGGATAGCCTTCGTCTATGCTTGCATAACTGTGGTCACCTGAGCCAAGGTCGTTGCAAGTGCATTATTCATATTTGCCCTTCGCCTATTAGGCACAATAAATATGCATGCCACCAATCAAACACTGGGTTGATCAGGTCCAATATCTAAAAGAATAACATGACATTTATAACTCTAATAAACAATTCTATGTGCCCATATTTGTTCTTTTGAAAACAACCCACTACCACAGTTTAACTTAGGATCAACCTACTTTGATACCAAAAATGTAACGCCTTTCATTAAAGTAACACCATATACTAAAAAGAGTATAAAGTCTAAAAATTATATTAGTCTAAAAAAACCTCACGTATAATAAATAAAGTCAAATAAATACGTATTTACATAAGTAAAAATATTATTCTCAAATATGGGCACCTAAAAGTAGCTGACACTAAAATTATAGACTAATCTACCATATTCGGCATATTATTCCAAGTAATAACAAAGTTAAAAATGTATCTAAAGGTAACTAAGTATTTCAAGCCTCCTTGATTCCAACAACTTCTTCCCTAAGCTTTGAAAATAACACTTTTAATAAGATGATAATTCCGGAAAATAAAACAAACCTAGAGTGTTTGTAAATAGTATTGTTCTCAATTGGCACAAAAATTCATAAAATCAACCATGGTATCCATAATGAGTTTAAAAATAAGATTATATGTATATATATATTCCAATAAAAATAAGATTTAAACAATCAAAGTTCATGAAATTGTGAATAAATTAAATATTTAAATAAATAGCAACACCTCCACGCATGCAAATGAATATAACAAACACAACTTAGTGATTCCCAGAATCACAAGACTCAATTCATTGATTCCCAAAACCACTGCGGATTTCATATTTTTAATTGGCTCTTTTACTCGGTCTACCATACTAGGCATTTTCTGGTTATTTCTTAATAAACAACAATTTTGTGCCTACCTTTGTTTTAAAGCTATTGTCACAACCTACCTCACGACAGAACGACAAAAGAAAATAAAAAAGGGTATCTTCTAAAAGAGAAAACGCGTGGTGTTGGATCAAGTGGCCTCAAAATAATTAAGAAGGGGGGTTGAATTAATTATTCCTAAACCTTTATTAATTAAAAAATTACTGAAATTCTGATACCAGGGGACAGATGTCGTACCGGATGTCACGACATCACGCTTCAGAACATGCAGATTATATGTGTCCGTATGAACAGATTAAACAAGTAAATAACACAAGAGAATTGTTAACCCAGTTCGGTGCAACCTCACCTACATCTGGGGGCTACCAAGCCAGGGAGGAAATCCACTCTCAATAGTGTTAGTTCAAGGTCTAACAGCCCCTGTTTACAACCTTCTCACCTAACCACTACCCGTGCGATCTCTACCTAAGAGCCACTCTTAGATATGAGAACCTCTGCTCACTCCCTCTCACTCACACTCCCGTGTTTACAATTAAGTCAAAGACACACCAGAGATCAACTCTGAACAAAAGAGATCAACTCTACACACTAGAGATCAACTCTACACACTAGAGATCAACTCTACACACATAGGTCCAACACTTGATGTTAGGGTACCATCAAGGTGGCTCACAAAAGACTCAAGTCCCAAAACGCACAAAATAACTCTTCGATCCCGGACTTGGTACAGAACTCGTGCAGCCTCCATGATTATATAGCAATTTGCGTTTCTGGGCTGCAACGGCTTGTGCTGGAGGAGATCTATCTTCTTCTGAAAAAATCTGCAGTTAAAGAACTAAAAGATAACTTTTGATCTTTTAGTTTGAATCTTTAATCTTTAATCTTTAATCCCTGAACGAACTCTTCTTCTTTGAAATTCGAACTTTAATTATCTTTTAATTCGTTCCAGAAGATAGATCATCTAATCTCTTGCTAACTGCACAATAATCTGTTAAAGATATAACAGATTTATATGTCCAGTATTATCGGGCCGGATGTCAGGACATCGTGTCCGACATCGTGGATCCTGCAGCTTCACTTCTGCACTTGACTTTTATCTTGCATTGTACAGCAACTCCAGTATTCTCGGGCAGGATGTCAAGACATTGTATCCGACATCGTGGATCCTGCAACTTCAATTCTTCATTTGACATTTTATCTTGCCTTGTGCATTGTGCAGCCCGATCTTATTCCTTGACATAACGTTGGACATCATGTGCAGCAACTCCAGCTTTCCTTCATTGTCTAAGTGCTTATGTTTTAACAAAATCTTAGCCAATCTTTTAAAGCTCAGTAGAGCTAAGCACTAACAATTACTCTTCTAAGGCTTTTACTAACTTGTTAAGAGAATGAGGAGTAGAAGAGAAACTTAACAGAAAGTAAAAGCGGAAATTAAATGTACAGCAGAAAGTAAAAGAGTAGGGAAGAAGGAAACAATCACACAAGAGTTTTTATACTGGTTTGGCAACAACTCGTGCCTACATCCAGTCCCCAAGCGACCTGTGGTCCTTGAGATTTCTTTCAACCTTGTAAAAATCCTTTTACAAGCAAAGATCCACAAGGGATGTAACCTCCCTTGTTCTCTTTGAAACCCTAGTGGATGTACCCTCCACTAGAACTGATCCACAAGAGATGTACCCTCTCTTGTTTTCAGTCAAACCCAAGTAGATGTACCCTCTACTTGTACCACAAAGGATGTACCCTCCAATGTGTTAAGACAAAGATCTCAGGCGGTTAAACCTTTGATACTTTGTGAATGGGGATACAAAAGAATTCTCAGGCGGTTAGTCCTTTGAACACTTTTGTATTAGGGAAAGGGAAGAATCAAAAGAAATCTCAGACTGTGTCGTTTTGAATTCTTTGACAAGGGAGAAGGGAGACACAAAAGAATTCAGGCGGTTAGTCCTTGGCGAATTCTTTTTGGCAAAGGGAGAAGAGAATGAAAAGAATGAATAGCACAAGTTTTCAAGGTTTAGAAAACCAGAAAACTTTAGAAAGCTTTTGGTACAAGGAAGAAGAAGAAGTTCAAAAAGATTCAAGGCTTGTAAAGGATTGATTGAATAAGTGTAAAAGTGTATTGAAAAGCAAATCAAAGCCTTGCATTTATAGACTCTTCATGTCTGGCCAAGAGGACCATTTAGAAGAGTTATTATTTTTAGAAAAACTTAAAACCAATTTGAAAAAGTCAAAAACCTTTTGAAGAGTTACATCTTTTGATTTATTCAGAAACAGTCACTGGTAATCGATTACCAAATCAGTGTAATCGATTACACAAAGCTTTTATGTGAAAGGATGTGACTCTTCACTTTTGAATTTGAATTTCAACGTTCAAAGACACTGGTAATCAATTACCAAAACATTGTAATCGATTACAGCTTTTTGAAATCAATTGGAACGTTGTAAATTCAATTTGAAAACTTTTTCAAATCTATTTTGCTACTGGTAATCGATTACAATAATCTGGTAATCGATTACCAGAGAGTAAAAACTCTTTGGTAAACATGTTTTGAGAAAAATCATGTGTTATTCAATTTTTGAGAAAAAAATTTCATACTTATCTTGATTAAGCCTTCTCTTGATTCTTGAATCTTGAGTCTTGAATCTTGATCTTGATTCTTGAGATCTTGAACCTTGAATCTTGATTCTTGACTCTAAACTTTCTTCTTGAGTCTTGAGTTCTTCTTGATTATTATCTTGAACTCTTGAATTGTTCTTGATTCACTTGAGTTGTTCTTTGATTGATCTTTGAGCTTTTTGTCATCATCTTTGTCATCATCTTTTGTTACCATCATTGTTATCATCAAAACACCTTTGAATCACCATGAAGCTTTGCTTCTACACGTGGAGTCGCCACCAACGTTTATTTAAGGAAAACGTTAGAAAAATCAAAAAGAGGTCTGCGAATTTTGAAAATAAGGGTTCGGGAGTTGTTTACACATAGGGAAGGTATTAGCACCACACGCGTCCGTCACAAGGGACGACAACCTTTAATCGAGTATGCACGTGACTTCAAAATTATTTATTTTTCCCAAGAGAGATGAATTGCTTTTCTTTTATTATGTTATTTTTATTATTATTTTTTATTTTTATTTTTTTCCAAGTTGACAAGGGTGTTGGCCTTGCTCCTACGTATCCCCAGGTGCGATGAGAAAATCAGACCTATGTAGTTCTGTAAAGTGAGAAAATTTGTGTGTTGAGTTGGTTTTATGTTCTTGAAAGATTCATTTTTATTACAAACCAAAGAGTCATTAAGGTGTTGGACCTTGAAACAATCGCAAGTGATGTTTGGATGAAAGAAGTTTAGTGGTGAATTAGTTTTTTGTTTTGGCTTTGTTTATTAGCTTTTGATCTTTTTAAGACAATTTTATGGTACTAGTGATCGATTAGGTTTAAACTTTACAAATAAAATGAGATCATCGATGATAAAGGGAGAAGATGAATGTGCACATAATATTAGAGGGGACCCTAAGGGTACATGGATTATTATCAACTCTTAAGAAAAACTAACTGACTGTTGCAGGAGGTACAACTAGCAAGCGAATGATGTAGGGAATGATCACGGTCGTGATTCGGTAGCGCCTCTGCTTCACTCTTTCCTCCTTTTTCTTCTTCTTTTTCTCTTTCTTCTTCTTTCTCGTAGACTTCTGAATCTTGGAACTCCTTAAAACTCCCCTCAACATGGCTATTTATAGGAAAAAGCCATTTTGTTGCGGTTGAAGCTTGCCCAGGCGAGTTGGAGCTCGCCCAGGCAAGCTAGTTACTTAGCCCAGAAGGAATGAGCTTGCCCAGGTGAGCTAGAGCTTGCCCAAGAGAGCTGGTTGCTTGGGCACGAAGCTATTTCATGGCCTAGGCGAGCCAAATGCTAGCCTGGGCGAGCTAGGGTCTAGAAAAAACCAAAAAAGACCCTTTTGCCCCCTTCCTTGGTAGCTTTTCATTTTCTCGATCAAAACACCAAGTAATTCCTTGCTTCATGCTGTAACTGGTGTCAAACACCATAATTCGACTAGCAAGAATCAAAATATCATCGAATGATATTCCCCAGACGAAATTAGGGTCTGAAAGCTATCAACTAAAGCGATAACCTTTGAGGTTTACTCTTCCGTCACAAATTTTGTTGTTAGTCTTTTGAATTGACCAATTACAAATCTTGTCATTCTACCTACCAACTTAGGTGGTCGACCTTTTCAACATGAAGCTATCAACTAAGGTGATAACCGTGTGTTATTATGCTTGGCTGACCAACTTTGGTGGTCGACCTCTTGAAGCTATCAACTAAGGTGACACTACCAGACAAAATGCTTTCAACATTGCTACTTTAACATCAATTTTTGATAAAATCGATATTAACAAAAGGGTGGTGACATTTTTTGAAAATAAATTGATTTTGTTAATATCAATTTTTGACAAAATCGATGTTAACGTGGTGATGTTAACATCAATTTTATAAAAAACTGCTGTTAATCGATTTTTGTTAACATCGGTTCTTGATGTTAATCGATGTTACCATCCCCATGTTAACATCAACTTTTCAATAAACGATTTTGGGTTTTAATGTTAATGTTGATTTTTGTAAAAAGTGACATTGTATTTTTCCTTTTATTGAATTTGTCTCCCCGTATTCTCTTACCCGATCACTTTCACTCTCATCTCACTATCGCTCTTGCTCTCACTCGCTCTCCTCGATGACTCGACACATCAACTCCTTTGTAATCACTGTCAGTATCATGGTGGCGACCCTATCGGGATTTGGGGCCATGCAGATCCGTCACGGTGGTTCCTGGCGAGATTCAAGGCCACGACATCGTTGTTGTCATTTATGGATTTGGCCTATGGGATCCAACAACTAGACCATGTCGTCGATAATGTTCCGAAGCTCGCGTTCACAGTGAGGTACCTGAAAGGCTTATGTGGATTCCACGAGTTTGTTGAGTTCTTGATTGTATAGCTCCTAGTGTTCTCCACACTATCCTTTCCCGTTCATGTTTCATTTGGAACCTTCTTCATCTTAGGATTTGTCTTGTTTTCTTAATTTTTTTTCATTCACTATGATATTTGTTTCCATTTTCGCATGAATCTATGAAAGGATTTTTGTGAGCTTCAATTGAAATATAATTCTTGTTATTTATTGCAATGAGAATGAGAAGAACTAATTCATCAATGTTGTTGCTAGCTTTCCCAAGCGAATCACTGAGATGAAGCTTCATATTAGATCTATCCTTTTGAATGTGTTGCAATGGCAAACCACATCGGGTTGACAATTGCAAAGTTCTAGTAACTTAGGTTTTGTTTTTGAATTCATATAGTGTGTTTCTAGTTCGTTTTGAATATATAGATTTTGAATTCCAGTTTATGTTCTATGCTTTGTGAATGTGTGTTCATCCCTGATTCTCAAATTTTTGTTGGATTTGCAACCAGTTTTTGATGTCATCCTTATTCTCCCTAATCAATACTTGATTTCTTATTGTTTGTGAGAAGTGCATTTTTTTCCTCTCTTTTTCATTCTTTTCCTCATAATTTGCTTAGGCTCTCTCTCCATCTCTCTGATTTCATTCAATGTCTAGAATTTGATGTATAATCTAGTAACAAAGAATATCTGATTCTTTTTTATTTTATTTGATGTGATAGTTGTTGATGTGGTGTTGCGGTAAAAATGGCATGGAGACGGATACAATTCTTGTCCTTTGTCACCAATATGGTATTGCTACTTGTCGTCATTATCTTTTCTTAGATAAAGCTGCCAGCCTTTTCAATTGGTATTTCAATTCCTCAAAATCATGTTACATTTGTTAGATTATTGTCTCCGCTGCATTCATATGCTTGATTTATGATATTAAACTATTCATGATAGAATGGAAAATAAATTCATTTTGAGGAAAAGTACTTTGATTAACACATTGCTTACTATTTGAATACATGTTTCATTTCCTACAATTAGTCTCTCTAACTATCAGATAGTTTTATTGATTGCATATCAGATAGTTCATTGATTGAATCATTGTTTCATTTTAAATCCCTTCTTGATTTTTTATAGTCTGATTTATAAATTTCCTTCTTGTTTTACTAATGATAATAATAAACCACATGCTACATATAGCATCAATGTCTCCACTAATCTTAAATTCCAATATGCAAATAGTTATTACTAGTCACTAGTCCTTAATTAGTAACTTATAGTTTTGGCAATTGTAAGGCCTATTGACAACACAACTTTCTTCTTCCAAGAATGACTACCTTGAGGTGATTCATCATGGTGGCTTGTGAAGTTAGCCGTTCACAAGTTCTTAGTAAGTAGTAACCCAATATTTTCAAAGTTGGAACTAGGTAAACTACAATTATCTCCATTGGACTGGGACAATCCCAAGTCAACTTAAGATATGCTCTTGAATTTTATGTGTTAAAAACCAAGGAAGATATGCAGGTGAATTTTTATTACATGTAGCAAACAAGGAAGATGTGTAGGTTTAGGAATGCCAATTCCAAGTTTGTCTGTTTTATTTGCTAATGGATAGCAATGCCAAACTTGTTACATGTTTTTGTGCTAGGGTGGTTCTATACCTTCTTTTGCGATTATATTAGTAGTTACTACATCTAGTTCTACCCAACAAAAAGAGTTTAGTTATAGTCATGTACTAGAAATTGGGAAATACAATTTTGTCTATGATAAGCATCATGTCAAACCCCTAGTAGATTCAAAAGTAGAGTGCTATCAAGAATAAAAGCAATCTGCATGCATTGGAAAAATAAAAAAGAAGTGATCAATTTAGCATTAAAGAGATGTTTTGATTGATAGTATATTAGTATATAGGATATTGGACTATAGTAAAATGTGCACGAGGGGATGGGGATCTTTGTTCAATACTATACTTATACTTTCCCTCTTGTTTTCTATTTTTTTATTATTATTGTAAGTGTTACTTATTATTGTTAATGAAAACTCACCTGATGGCTCTTAATATTTGTTGTGCAATAATTTAACATATTATGTAACTTTGGAAAATGAATGTGTCTTTTGAAAATGTGCAAACCGAAGACTTAAACCGTGATATTTTTATTCAAATGCACTCGGTGTTGATTGTTGCATGCCTATTACTATATGTTGTGTTGGTTAAATGATATGTTTCATTATACACTACTAGAAAAAAGACATGTAATATCAGCACTTTAACATTGGTTTTTGATAAAACCAATGTTAACAAAAGGGCAGTGACATAATTGTAAATAAAATGAATTCATTAACATTGGTTTTTACAAAAACCGATGTTAACATCTTTACGTTAACATCGATTTTTCTAAAATTGATGTTAACCTGGTGTCTTTAGCATCATTAAAAAAACAATTTTAACAAAGCGATGTTAACATTGGGTTTAGCAAAAACCGACGTTAACAAAAGCCAAGTCACAATTTGTTTTACCGAAACCAATGTTAACGTGGAGATTTTAACATCGGTTGTTTAAAAAACCAATGTTAACGTTAAATGCGAACGTCGATTTTATGAAAAATTGACATTGTTTTTGTTATATATAAATACCATCATGTCGCGTCCACTATCACTCCTACTCTCATTTTAAACCTTTTCCTTCCGTAGCACTGCAACACCTCTGTCTTCTTGGCCACAGTCTTACTTCCATGATGCTGCAACCCCTTTTCACTGTCAACTTGCTATCAGTCATCAATTCATGATGCTGTGAACTCCTCCCTCTTCTTTGAACCGAAACTCTCTCTTTCTCGATTTCTTCTTTTTCTTCTGCGATTTCTCAAGGTAAGTCCCAAATCTAAACTCATCCTAACTCATATAACCTTTTCTCTTTTAGTTTTGTTTTGAATCAATTTGAGTTGTTTGTTCTGTGTTGTGTGATTGGAAGCCAATATTGTCAGGAACTTGTATCTTCACAATACATTATAGTCAAGCAATTTTGGTTTTTTTTTGTTAACTTATATGGTATGATTAACATAATATCCATTGTATTGCAATTGCAAAATGATTGTTTATTCACTAAAGTGGAGCTAGCTAGCTAGCTAGCTATCCTGCAACTATTGGTCAAATAAAGAACCATATAAAATCATGGAAATGAAATGGCTTGAATTTGCGGGTGTAGGATGCATAAATTTAGCAAATTAGAACAAATTCTTATAACTACCATAGTCCTTTGGGCATTTGATTGATGTGTGTGTGACAACGAGTGGAGTTCACATCAATAAGATAATAAGATATACACGATAATGTAGTATGATATATATATATATATATATATATATATATATATATATATATATACACTATATATAGTAGTCCTAGTTTTATTAATACTAATATTATTGTCAAACTGAGCTATGATGATTACAATGTTGCTTTTTGTACATCCAAATAATGGTCAATAGTGTAATGAAATAGAATAAAAGATGGAGACTGAGTGTGAACACAAAATGAGGTTGTTTTTTGTGCAAAATGGTCACAGATTAAAACCTACGATCTTATTTAAACTATCCAAACCCTACTGGACCTACTCAACCTAGTCGATTATGATGAGGTCGCTTGATTTAGTTCATACTAAATTACCCAGTTATATGTTTGCTTGAAGTTTATGTACTTATCACATTGCCTATTCACTACTTGCCTTTTCTCATTCTTGAATAATTTTTCGGCACGTACAAACTGTACAGTGGTTTGACCATTACCCTGATCCTTTTCCTTTAGTTGACTGACTCTGATGGCATCAAGATTAAATTATATTTGATGTTTCTGCAATTAGGTAGCCAAATTGTGTAGAATCCAGTGCCTCATTAACCAGAATTTCTTGTGCAGAAATCACTCATCACACTAAAACACAAAGGTGCATGTCGAGTGGAGTGAGTATCACTGTTAGTGTTTCAAACATTCGGAATCAGTCATATTAGCTCTGTAAGATGGAAATTTTTTTATTTCTTAAAAATGAAAATGTCAATCTATTTAGTCCCTAAAATGAACTAAATTGACAACAAAAGACTAATGTGACTGATGATAAACCTTTTTAGGATCAAATTCATGCGTTACACTAATTTTTCGTTGTTATTTTTACTATGTAACAAAAATGTAAGCATTTAGGTTGAGCCGTAGAAGTGTGAAACAAGTGGTATAGTGTGTTGTAGACCAATTATCCCAAAAGTTACAGCTTATAACTGTTAGGCAAAGATATATTAGGAAAAATTCTCTTTAAGATACATGATAATTAATTGCTTTTGAAAATAATTACCTTTATATTCACTTTTTATTTGCAGTTACTCATACTGGTTTGCTATTGCTTTCCTTCTTAGATGGTAAACTTGAGCTTCAGACATACACTAATATTGGTAAAGTTTCTTTTGGTACTACCAGAAATATTTCCATTCTAGTAAGTTCACCATGATCTCTATTTTTATTTGATTTTTGTTGTTTTTTTGTCAGTGTAAGTTGTATATTATGTGTGGTTTTCCAACTTTCTTATATAATTTTCATATGCCAATATGTTTTGTTCCATATATATGCACATGAGACTGCTTGTAAGTGTCAGTTGTATATTCTATGTAATTTGTAGGCACT
The DNA here is from genome assembly GCF_000004515.6 of Glycine max. Lineage (NCBI taxonomy): Eukaryota > Viridiplantae > Streptophyta > Magnoliopsida > Fabales > Fabaceae > Glycine > Glycine max. Next base: position 30,133,649 of record NC_038256.2, on the reverse strand, counting down.
TTTCGTTTTGGTGTTTGTATCATCATCATGACATTCGTGTTGGACATTAAAGATATCATCATCACATGTATAAATGTTTTTCATAAAGTTTTGATGCTTTTGATTGTTACCAATCCTCTTATTACTTATTGACCATGATTAATGAGTATTGATTTATATACAAGTTATGTTTATCATGAGTGAACCTAAGATTCCCATTTGAGATTGAATACAATGATTCTTGCAGACAAATTGCATGAATCGTTGTATTGAATCTTGAATTGTCCATTTAGATAGTTTGGGAAGAGTTGTATTTTTATTTTACATTCATACGTAAAGGTTAACTATATTTTCTTAAATTTGATGATGTTTTGGTTAGTGCATTTTGCTTTGTTCTCCTAGTGGAAACTTGATTGTGGTGATTTTTTTCACTGCTTTCATGTCATGTACTTGGAGATCAATGCGAAATGCTGTTGAAATTTTGTCAAATCTAAGAAAAGAAAGTTAACCTATATGTATGAATGTACTATAATAATATGTCTTTTTGAATGGAATAGGGTCACACCTTTAAGGAAAAAAGTGAGGCTTTCATGCATAGAATAACTTTGTGACTATCACAGAGTTATTAATTACATCGGTCGATGTTAGATGAATGCAAGCCATATGAGCCCTGCATGTGAGGAAGGCATTGAACATTTCTTGGAATTTTATCCAAATGAGGATGAAAAGTTTTGTCCTTGTATAAGCTGTTTGAATAGGAGACGATACATACTCGATGACATACAGGAACATCTACTGTGTGATGGGATTAAGAAGAATTATAAGACATGGATATGGCATGGTGAATTGGAAAAACATGCAGAGGGAGTCCCAATCTGAAACAATCGATGTACAAATGGTAGATCACTTAGAGGAAATGATTCGTGATTTTGGACAAGAATCTTTTCAGCAACTACATGCCCCTATGTATCATACATTGCAAAGCGCTTCAAAAAAGCCTTTGTATCTGGGGTGCAAGAAGTCTTTGACATTTTTGTTAGCAGTGTTAAGTCTAGTTAATGTTAACGCCAAATATGGGTGGAGTGACAAAAGCTTTACTTCCAACCTTCAAGTAGTGCAGGATATGCATCCAAAGGGAAACACGTTGCCAAAAAGTTACTATTAGGCAAAGAAGATACTATGTCCGATGGGTATGGAGTACTAGAAGATTCATGCATGCCCTAATGATTGCATATTATACAAAAATGAGTTTGAAGAAATGAACAAGTGCCCAAAGTATGGGGTATCACGATACAAAGTGAAGGATGATGACGAGTGTTGTAGTGATAAAAGCACCAAGAAATTCCCCCTAGCAAAGGTGTTATGGCATCTTCGATTATTCCAAGGTTCAAACGTCTACTTGCTAATATAGATGACATAAAAGACCTTAAATGGCATGCATATTGGAGAAATTGTGATGGAATGCTCCACCATCCATCTGATTCCTCTTAGTGGAAGAAGATTAATAGTCTATATTTGGATTTCAGTAAAGAGGGAAGAAATCTTAGGCTTGGACTTGCCAGTGATGGAATGAATCCCTATGATAGTTTAAGCACTTAGTACCGTTTGTGGCCTGTTTTGCTAATAATTGACAACTTACCTCCTTGGTTGTGCATGAAGCGAAAATACATGATGTTGTCTATGAGGATATCGGGCCCAAGACAATCAGACAATAACATTGATGTTTATCTCAGTCCCTCGATTGAAGACTTGACAAAGTTATGGGATGAAGGGGTTACTGTGTTTGATGGGTATCGAAGTGAGACATTCAAGTTGCGTGCAATGCTATTTTGTACCACTAATGACTTTCCAAGATACGGGAATTTGGGTGGATACAGTGTTAAGGGCCATTGTGCATGCCCTATCTGTGAAGAAGTCACAAGTTATGCACAATTGAAACACGAAAGAAAAATAGTATACACTTGGCATCGACATTTTTTGGAAGCTTATCACTCTTATTGACGATTTAATAAAGCTTTTAATGGAAGTCAAGAGCATGATAATGCATCAATACCATTAACTAGTCAACAAGTTCTTGGGTGGGTTGAGGGCATCGATACTATATTTGGAAAGACCCAAAAGAAGGTAAAAAGTAAAACTTCCATATGGAAGAAGAGGTCGATGTTGTTTGATCTTCCATACTGGTTTGATCTAGATGTCAAACATTGTATTGATGTTATCTATGTTGAGAAAAATGTGTGCGATAGTGTCATCAACATGCTTCTTAACATTCAAGGCAAGACAAATGATGGTTTGAATACTCACCAAGATCTAGTTGAGATGGATATACAAGACCATTTATATCCAAGATCTGATGGTAAGAAAATATACTTGCCTCTAGCTTGTCATACATTGTCCAGAGAGCAAAATATAAGTTCTTGTCAATGTCGGTGCCATGTCAAAGTGCCATAAGGATACTCTTCAAATATTAAGAGTCTTGAGCAGTTGAAAGATATAAAGTTAGTTAGTGTAAAGTCTCATGATAGCCACATCTTGATGCGACAACCGTTAGATGTGGTGATACGAGACATTTTGCCTAAGAAAGTCAGGCATCCCATAACTCGCCTGTGTTTTTTCTTCAATGTCATATGTAGCAATGTCATTGATCCTTTCAAGTTATATGAGCTGGAAAAAAAGGCTACTATTATCTTGAGTTAGTTGGAGATGCATTTTCCTCTTTCGTTTTCGACATCATGGTTCACTTAATTGTTCATATGATAAGGGAAATTAAATGTTGCGGTCTTGATTATTTGCGGTGGATGTACCCGGTTAAGTAATACATGAAGATCTTAAAAGGGTATACAAAGAATCTACATTGTTCTGAAGCATCTATTGTTGAAAGGTACATTGCAGAAAAAGCTATTGAGTTTTGTTCCGAGTACATCAAAAAGGCAAAACCTGATGAGATTTTGGAGTCTCATCATAATGAAAGAGTAGGAGGTAAAGGTTCAAGAGGACTGCATGTTATCACTCCAACTCTAGAAGAATTGCAACAAGCTTATTTGTATATACTGAATAATAGTAATGAAGTTTTTCATACATAGTTTGTCACCAAGATTTAGTCAAGGAAACTAACCCAAAAATGACCAAGGATAGGGTATTGAAAGAGCATAACATGACTAATTACAAAATGTATTATCACTGGCTAAATTTAATATTCCCGAATCATCCGATTTGAGGACAAAGAAAAAATACTTCAGACCATAAGTGAGAGGTGGAGGCAGTTTAAGTCAAATTTGACCTCTAAATGGGCTTTGACACATGACAAGGAGGGTGTGGATGACAAAGTATGTCAAAAGTACGACATAGCAAAGAGAAGTGGAACTTCTTAGAGTCATAGAGAGCCTTCATGGGAGGTTAGTTGATTTTCATTGTTTTTTAAACTTCATATTTATGTATTATTGTCAACCGTATTAAGTTACCATTATGTGTATTTGTCACAGGATGTTTGAAAAAAGGCTAAGGCCATTCAAAATCTAAATGTTGCCTCTTGTGTGTTGTCTTGTGAGGGTTATGATTTTCTTGAACAAAAGTTGATGAAGGAGAAGAAAAAAGAAATGATTGGAGGAAGTAGCCTAATCTGGGAGCATTAACACAATCATTGATCTTCTATCTCCCATTAGACAACACGTGAAGTGGAAGATGGCCCGCATGAAAAAATTAGGTCAAATTACATTTGAGGCAGTAAAGGAAATTGCATATAGGAATGAAAGTGACTTTCTTTTGTTAGAAGTCATTTTTTATAATAATTGTTGGATGAGTAAACCAATTATTTTAATCTATTGACTATAGTATTTTCTAGAAGAACAGGCTTCAGAGGGAAGCTGATGTAGCTTCATGTGGAGCTTGTCGGCCTTGGCTCTTCTTCATCAATGGATTCCTTTGCTTCTTGAGGTATGATTGCAGCAGAATGGAGAAGGAGAAAGATGAATGGAGATGCCACTTCAAGTAGAAGATGAGTCTAGAAGAAGCTCACCACCATAGGAAGCCATGAATAAGAGCTTGAAGTTAGAAGAAGATGAATGAAGAGAGAGGAAGAGAAGAGCACGAAATTTAGTGCCTCTAAAGAAGTCTGAACTTTGAAGTTTAATTCTCAAATGATCAAAGTTGAAAAAATGCACACACATGAACTCTATTTAGAGCCTAAGTGTCACACAAAGTTGGAGGGAAATTTGAATTTTAATTCAAATTTCACTTGAATTTGAAATTGAATTTGTGGAGCCCAATTTTGGAGTCAAAATTTTACTAATTATGATTAGTGAATTTCAGTTATGGTTCAGCCCACTAATCCAAGATCAATTCCAAGATTCTCCACTATGTGCGCTTAGGTATCATGAGACATGTAAAGCATGAAGGAGATGCACAAAGTGTGACTATATGATGTGGCAATGGGGTGTAGTAAGCAAATGCTCACCTTCTCCTCTAAAATTTAATTGGATTGGGCTTCTACTAATTCAATTAAATTTATTTCCCAACACACACATCAAATATTCACTTAGTGCATGTGAAATTCCAAAACTACCCTTGACACAAAAACTAGTCTAGGTGCCCTAAAATACAAGGGTTGAAAAATCCTATATTTCTAGGATACCCTACCTACATTATGGAGCCCTAAATACAAAGACAAAAAAATAATTAAATCATAATCTAATATGTACAAAGATAAGTGGACCCAACCTTGGCTAATGGGCTAAAAAATCTACCCTGAGGTTCATGAGAACCCTCGGGCCTTCTTCAACAACTCTAGCCCAATCCTCTTGGAGTTTCTTGCTCATGGCTCTGGTAACTGGTCCCTTCCTAGGGAGAATTGCATCATCCCCTCCCCCTTGAAGAGGATTTGACCTTAGATCTGTCGGTTCCTCCTTTTGAATATGAGCTCCACCTGTAGAAGGAATTAAATCAGAAATGTTAAAAGTGGTACTAACTCCATACTCTTCTGGGAGGTCCAACCTATAGGCGTTATTATTGATCTTCTCCAAGACCTGGAAAGGTCCGTCCCCTCTAGGGCTAAGCTTGGATTTCATTTTAGTAGGGAATCTATCATTCCTAAGATGGAGCCAAACCCAGTCCCCCTTATTAAGAACTAGCTCATTTCTTTCTCTATTGCCTTTAGTTGAATACACCTTTGTTTGGTTCTCTATTTGGTTCTTAACCCTTTCATGCAACTTCTTTACAAACTTTGACCTAGATTCCCCTTCTTTATGTATAAAAGAAGTGTCAAGTGGGAAGTGGGAAGGGAATGAGGTCTAAGGGTGTTATGGGATTGAACCCATAGACAACCTCAAAAAGGTATTGCTTGGTGGTTCTATGAAACCCCCTGTTGTAGGCGAATTCTACATGAGGAAGATACTCATCCCAAGACTTATGGTTGCCTTTCAGAAGAGCCCTTAAAAGGGTGTATAAAGACCTATTCACTACCTCTGTTTGCCTATTAGTTTATGGATGACAAGTGGTAGAGAAAAAAAGTTTGGTTCCTAGCTTAGCCCATAAGGTTTTCCAGAAGTGGCTAAGGAACTTAGCATTTCTATCTAACACAATGGTCCTAGGCAAACCATGGAGTCTCACAACTTCCTTGAAAAAGAGTTTTGAGATGTGGGAAGCATCATCCACCTTGTGACATGGTATAAAGTGTGTCAACTTGCTAAACTTATCCACCACCACAAAGATAAAGTCTACACCTCTTTGGGTTCTAGGAAGCCCAATGATAAAGTCCATACTAATGTCTACCCAAGGTACAGATGGGATGGGTAAGGGTGTGTATAGCCCATGAGGCATCACCCTAGACTTGGCTTGTAAACAAGCCACACACCTAGTGCAATGCTTATGGACATCTTTCTTCATATGGGGCCAATAAAACTTTTCTTTGAGTAAGACAAGGGTCTTGTCTATCCCAAAGTGGCCCATGAGCCCAACCTCATGGCTCTATTTCACAAGTAATTTCCTAATGGATCCTTGGGGTATGCAAAGCTTTCCCTCTTTAAACAAATACCCCTCAGCCAAATAGAATCCATCTTAGGCCTTTTTCCCACAACTCTCGTAAATGGGAGAGAAATATTCATCTAAAGCATACAAGTCCCTAATGTTATCAAATCCTAAAATTTGAGCTCCTAGGGAGCAAAACAATGTTTGTCACCTAGAGAGGGCATCAGCTACCACATTTGTTTTTCCCTTTTTGTATTTGATAACATATGGAAATTGCTCTATGTACTCTACCCATTTTGCATGCCTTTGTAGAAGCAAGCTTCATGATTATGAATCAAGTTGATTCAAGTAGTTTTGATAATGACAAAGATGATGACAAAAAGCCCAAAGAATGATTTCAAGAATGAGTCAACAAGTTCAAGATCAAGTTTAATTTCAAGTTTCATGAGAAGAAATCAAGAAGATTCAAGAATCAAGAGAAGATTGATTTCAAGATTCAAGAGAAGATGAATTCAAGATTCAAGAGAAGAATTCAAGAAGACTTCACAAGGGAAGTATTGAAAAGATTTTTCAAAAAACAACAAAGCACAATTTTGTTTTTCAAAAGAGTTTTTCTCAAAATTTTCTAAGTTACTAGAGTTTTTACTCTCTGGTAATCGATTACCAGTTTCTTGTAATCGATTACCAGTGGCAAAGTTTGATTTCAAAAGTTTTCAACTGAATTTGCAACGTTCCAATTGATTTCTAAATGGTATAATCGATTACAAGATATTGGTAATCGATTACTAGTGCATCTGAACGTTGGAATTCAAATTCAATTGTGAAGAGTCACATCCTTTCATAAAAAGCTTTGTGTAATCGATTACAAGGATTTGATAATCGATTACCAGTAACAAGTTTTGAACAAAAATCAAAAGATGTAACTCTTCCAAATGGTTTTCAGGTTTTTTAAAGGTTATAACTCCTCCAATGGTTTTCTTGACCAGACTTGAAGAGTCTATAAAAGCAAGACCTTGATTTGCATTTGAACAACACTTACAACCTTTACAAACAAATTTTCCACATATTCTTTTACAACCTTTGAATCTCTTTGAACATCTTCTTGAACTTCTTCTTCTTCTTCTTCTTCTTCCTTTGCAAAAGCTTTCTGGTTTTCCAAACCTTGAAAACAGAAGTGTGATATATCTTTTATTCTCTTCTCCCTTTGCCAAAAAGAATTTGCCAAGGACTAACCGCCTGAATTCTTTTTGTGTCTCTCTTCTCCCTTTTCCAAAAGAACAAAGGACTAACCGCCTGAATTCTTTTGTGTCTCCCTTCTCCCTTGTTAAAGAATTCAAAATGACACAGTATGAGAATTCTTTTGATTCTTCCCTTTCCCTTATACAAAAGATTTCAAAGGACTAACCGCCTGAGATATCTTTTGTATCCCCTTCATTTCAAGAGGAGGGTACATCCACTTGGTTGTTCAAAGAGAACAAGGGAGGGTACATCCCTTGTGGATCTTTGCTTGTAAAGGATTTTACAAGGTTGAAAAGAAATCTCAAGGACCGCAGGTCGCTTGGGGACTGGATGTAGGCACGGGTTGTTGCTGAATCGGTATAAAACTCTTGTGTTTGTCTTCTTCTTCCCTACACTCTTTATTTTCCGCTGTGCACTTTAATTATCGCTTTTACTTTTGGTTAAGTTTGTATTTATGTTCTTTACTTTCTAAACATTATAGTAAAACCCTAATTGATTTTAGTAACATTAAGAAGGATAGATTTTTAATTAGTAAAGGTTCATTAATAATTAATTCAACCCCCCCCCCTTCTTAATTATTCCAAGGCCACTTGATCCAACAGCCTTTTGTTTAACTTGCTTTGCCCTCTAATGTACTTAAGTGATTGATGATCACTATGAATGATAAATTCTTTGGAAACAAGGTAATGTTCCCAAGTTTGGAGGGCTCTTATTAAGGCATAAAGCTCTTTATCATAGGTGGGGTAGTTGAGGGTGGCACTATGAAGTTTTTCACTTAAATAAGCAATAGGGTGCCCACCTTGTAACAATACAGCTCCAACTCCCACTCCAAAGGCATCACATTCTAGCTCAAAAGTTTTAGAAAAGTCAGGAAGAGCTAGAACAGGTGCCTTAGTAAGCTTTTCTTTGAGAAAAGCAAAGGCCTGCTCTTGTTTTTCACCCCAAGTAAATGCCATATTCTTCTTGACCAGCTCATTGAGAGGTAATGCAATTGTAGAGAAATTAGGAACGAACCTTCTATAGAAGCTTGCTAACCCATGGAAGCTCCTAATATTTCCCATACTTTTTGGGGTGGGCCATTCTTGGATGGCCTTGATTTTCTCAGGGTCCACTTGGACCCCATTTCTACCAACTACAAACCCTAAGAAAACTATATTATCTACACAAAAGGTACACTTCTCTATATTTGCATAAAGGGTGTTTTTCCTAAGGACTGAAAGAACTTGCCTGAGATGTCCTAAGTGATCATCGAGGCTCCTACTGTACACTAAAATATCATCAAAATAAACAACTACAAATATACCTATGAAATCCCTTAAGACATGATGCATAAGCCTTATAAAGGTGATTGGTGCATTAGTGAGCCCAAAAGGCATCACTAGCCATTCATACAAACCAAACTTGGTCTTGAAAGCGGTTTTCCACTCATCACCCTTTTTCATCCTGATTTGGTGATAACCACTTTTAAGATCAATTTTTGAAAAGATATTGGCACCATGCAACTTATCAAGCAAATAGTTAAGTCTAGGAATGGGGTGCCTATACTTTACAGTGATGTTGATGGCCCTGCAATCTGTACACATTCTCCATGTACCATCCTTTTTGGGCACCAACAACACTGGCACAAAACATGGGCTTAGGCTCTCTTGGACCCAACCCTTCTCCAACAATTCTTTAACCTAAGACTCTAACTCCTTAGTCTCCTGAGGGTTAGTCCTATAGGTTGACCTATTAGGAAGGCTTGCTCTTGGGACTAATTCTATTTGGTGTCCTATTCCCCTTAAAGGAGGTAGCCCAGGGGGTATCTCTTTGGGAAATATATCACCAAATTCATGTAAGAGTTCTTGGACCTTTGGGGGTAAGGTCTCAAATGTAGGAATTGCGACAGTGCTAAGAGATGTTTCCCTTGATAGGAGAAGGTAGAAAGATTGTTTAAGAAGGAGTGCTCTTTTAATATCACCTTTTGTTGCAAAATGATTTTCCTTCTTAACAATCTTCTTCGAGGAATCCTTTTCCTCTTTTTCCTTCCCCTTGGCCTTTGATGATAAGGCCTTACTATCCTTCTTTTTCTTCCTCATCCCTCTTATCTTTCATAGTTAGTTGATCTTTGGCCACTTGTGAAGGTGTTTGAGGATGCAACACAAATTTAGTGAAAATATGGGTGAGGGTAATTGTAAATGATCTTCCTATCAAATTGTCACGACCATCCTAAAAGAATATGCCCTGCCTCCATGGGAACTATATCACAATTAAATTAATCCTTATATGTCCCAATGGACAAAGGTACCTTCACTTGTTGATTAACTATCATTTCCCCTTGCACATTGAGCCATTGAAGTTTATAAGGTTTTAGGTGGGGAATGATAGTGAGGTTCAATTTGGAAACTAATCTTGTGCTACAACAATTGCAACAAGGATTGAGATAGATCACAAGATTGACCTCCAAGGAGCCTTCTAACCATTAAGAGGTCACCTTCTTCATGGGGGTAGACTTCCTCACTAGACTCTTCACCCCTTAATTCATCTTCACTTCCACTAGAGGAAGGGCATGAAGTAGTCTCCTCTTGACTACTATAAATGTCTTGACCCCTCATGATCATGGTTTTCTTTGTGGGGCATTGAGAGGCAATGTGACGTCATCCATGGGTTTTGAAGGTGCAGCCCCCAAAATTCCATGGGCTTGGTCCTTCCTTGGATAAGAGTGAGAGCCATAAGAATTTGAAGAAGGCTTTCTTTTAAGTTGTTGCTCCACTCTTATACAAAGTTGGACTAGCTCATCTAGGTCCCTATATGGAAGGATTTTAACCTTGTCCCTCACTTCCATATTAAGCCCACTAAGGAACCTAGCTATGATTAGTGAATTTCAGTTATGGTTCAGCCCACCAAATTTTGGAGTCAAAATTTCACTAATTATGATTAGTGAATTTCAGTTATGGTTCAGCCCACTAATCCCAGATCAATTCCAAGATTCTCCACTATGTGTGCTTAGGTGTCGTGAGGCATGTAAAGCATGAAGGACATGCACAAAGTGTGACTATATGATGTGGCAATGGGGTGTAGTAAGCAAATGCTCATCTCCTCCTCTAAAATTTAATTGGATTCGGCTTCTACCAATTCAATTAAATTTATTTCCCAACACACACATCAAATATTCACTTAGTGCATGTGAAATTACAAAACTACCCCTAATGCAAAAACTAGTCTAGGTGCCCTAAAATACAAGGGCTTAAAAATCCTATATTTCTAGGGTACCCTACCTACATTATGGAGCCCTAAATACAAAGACAAAAAAAATAATGAAATCGTAATCTAATATGTACAAAGATAAGTAGACCCAACCTTGGCCCATGGGCTCAAAAATCTACCTTAAGGTTCATGAGAACCCTCGGGCCTTCTTCAACAGCTCTAGCCCAATCCTCTTGGAGCCTCTTGCTCATGGCTCTGGTAACTGGTCCCTTCCTAGGGAGGATTGCATCAGATGCTTTGTTGTCCATGGACGTCGGGATGTAATGGCTACTACCATTGGGCAACCAGAGCTCCTTGGTCGTGTTCGTGCAGCTGGAGCCGGTGTTATGATCAAAAACTACTTTGGACTGGCTTTAAGGGGTTCCCACACCTCTTCATCCATGGCTCCTAATGACCTTGAGTAGTCGCAGATACAATCATAAGGACTCGTGCTGGTTCCTAAGGCTGAGGTTGGACCTTCTGTTGCTCGTGTCAGCATAAAGGAAAGTTGTCATTTGTTGGACAAGTGGCCTCAATAACTTAAGAGAGGGGGTGAATTAAGTTTTAAAAATTTTCGACTAACAAGCTTTAATTCCCTCTTTAAATTGTATATGATAGATTTAAAATGCAAAAGAAGAAGCATCAATCAATTTAATCAATGTTCATTAAATGTGCTAGACAAAATTAAGAGTAATAAAATAAATGGGATAAGGTTCTGAAAAACTCTAAAGATATTCAGAGACAAGTCACATATTTATAAGCTCTTGGTTGGTTTTCAAAAACTTTTGAAGAGATGTGACTTTTTAGAATATATTTCAAAAATTTTCTTACTGGTAATCGATTACAGTCTCTTGGTAATAGATTATACAATTACATATTGAGGGGGTCATGACTTTTTAATTTGAAATTCTGAAGTTTCGTTACTGGTAATTGATTACAAGAAAGTGGTAATCGATTACAACATTTAAATTTCAAATTCCAAACTTCTGTTTTGAAAAAGCCTTTATAGTAACCTATATTTGGTAATCGATTACCAATGGAAATATGTTTATTTCAGAAAGGATAAAATATTTTAAAACCTTTTGTAATCATTTTGAAAATCATGTTTTGAGGCCAAACCTTTTCAATCAATAAAAGATTCTTTTAACAAAAATAAACCAAGTCTTATCTTTCTCTTGATCTTGAATTTTGACTTAAAGTAATCTTGTGTTGCTTACACCTTGGCATCATCAAAACCTTTATACGCATACATTCACATTTAATGAGCATCCCTAAATCTTCAAATCTTCATGCTGATACCAAATGTCAATGTTTGTGTCTAAAGGTTCTAATGATGCCAAGTTTGTAAAGGTTTTACAGAGATAGTGGAAAAATCTCAAGTGGGTTGCTTGAGGACTGGATGTAGGCATGGGAAGTGGCCGAACCAGTATAAATCGAGTTTGCATTTCTGTCTTCCCTTATCTCAATTATTTTATTGCTTTTCACTTTGTCTTGCACAGTTAAAAGAACATTATTAAATTGATTGCTTCTTGTTCTTCTGCATTCTAAGCCTATCATATATCATTTAAAAGGGGGTTAAAATTTGTTAGTGGGAAAATTTTGAAACTTACCCCCTCTTAAGTTATTGAGGCCACTTGTCCAACATCATTCCCTCAGGGCAGGAACCAGAAACTGGTGACTCAGACAAATGTGGGTTGTATGTCAATGATAGTCCTCCCCAACTGGTTGCTCTTGGAAGAGTCTATGAGGAGTCGACAATAGTTCACTATGTTCCTCTGGGCAATGATTAAGTGAAGGTTGGTGTAAAGGAAGTTCGAGATATTGATGCTCACGTTTCTGTACCCACTCAAAAGGTTTAGTTAATGGGACAAACACTTAACACCCTCCTTGCTTGGGAGACACATCTTGTAAAGCCTTTTTCACAACAAGTATTTCATTTTGTTTTTTAAAATAATTATTAAATAAGGATTTGTTACAAATCAAGTTTTCACTGTCATTCACTTATGTTTATTAATTGTGTAAAATAAATAGAAAGATGAGGGATAGGCTAAACCTGTGGATGTGTCGGATCTTGACATCGATCCCGAGTACCTAATGACATTGACCATCGTGCAACTTTTCCTCAAGCTGTTGTAGGTGCCATAGGATGCTACCATAGTTGGGGTGTATAATCAACTTTTCCTTAAGCCTACTAAGGAACCTACTAATACTTGTTCTTTCATCCTTCCTATGCCCAGCTCTCAAAAGGAGTAGTTCCATTTGTTGCCTATACTCGTTAACACTCATACTCCCTTGTCTAAGCCTTTGTATCTTGTCCATAAGCTCCCTTTTATAGTAGAAGGGGATGTGCCTCTTCCTAAGGGAACTTTTCAAGTCATTCCAATACTCTACTGGAGGATCCCCATGAATCCTCCTTTCCCTAATAAGGGAAGTCCACCAATAGAGTGCACACCCTTGGAAGCGAAGGGTAGCCAAAGGAACCTTCCTTTCCTCACTTGTATGATGGCAAGCAAAGAGGTTCTCAAACTTCATTTCCCAATCTAAATAAGCATCTACATTGTCCTTCCCATGGAAGTATGGGAGATTAATGTTAGCCTCTTGAGGTTTTCTTTCCTTTTCTCTCCTATGGGAGTGAGGTCTAGGATGACATAAATACTTTTTCCCCGGCAACGGCGCCATAAATACTTTTGTTCAATTTCCCGTATGGTTTCTTTTTCTCCAATTTTTAACAAATATATTCAAGGGAAATGAAATACCAGAAAGCGCACAGGGTTGTCAAGTATTTAAAATTAAAACAGAGTGATCCGAGTATCAAACTCAGGGAACTTGCTTATTAGACAGAGTTTTATTCAGAAGTAAAGCATTGTGGAACAAACATTAATAATTGATGGTTAAAATAGAAATAAACTAATTCTATGGTAAAAACAGTAAATGGAAGTAAGTAAAAGTTGACAGCAATAGGTAAAAAGTGTTGGGTCTTTCTAACAAACAAGTTGATGCATATAAGGATATTTCTCTAATTAATCATGTTCTTGTGTTCTATGCTGTATCCCTCGTCAGTTTAGACTAATTTAACCTAAGCTTCGTCTACAAATCCCTCTTGTAAGACTAGGCTTAACTTAAACAGCATTATCATCATAGCATATTTAGAAAACCAAAACCCCACAATCCATCCCTGGTAATGTAGTTATTTAGTCCCGCTTCTATCAAGTTCTCAGGCAACAATACATTTCCCAATGCTAAAGTCACCTAACAGTACACACAAATAGGTGATCAGACCAAGAGCATGCAATAATTAAGCATTAAAAGAAGCATTGAACACACAAAACACAATTAATTAGATATTAAAGATAATTACATCAATTGTTCCCTAGAAATCTCCAACTAAGGTGTTTAGCTAGCCATACACAGAAACCCTAACACAGATGAAATAGAGAGTACAGAATAATTATTGCTTACACAATAAGGGGGATCCCTCCTCCTCTTCTTAGAACCTCACAATCACTCTAACACTCACTAATCTATCTAAAAATGTAGAACCTAGGATTTTCTGCACAGCTACTCCTCTTTGTTGCCTCTAAAGCACTATTCTCGAAGTCTGTGCAAAAATATGCAGCTCTGGTCTCTCAAAATCGTACCCTAATTTTGACAATTCAGGCTTAAATAGGCTCTGAAATCACGACGTTGCACTTAGCGCCACCCTCGCGCTTAGCGCGAGTAAGTGGATATGGGCTTAGCGCCAGTTGTGCACTGAGCCTGGCAAGAGACGAACATCTTGCTTAGCAAGCTGATCTCGCGCTTAGCATGCGGCGTTGATTCTTGCGCTCTTCCAGATTCCCTTGTCACACTAAGCGCGCTGAAGCTGCGCTTAGCGTCGGATGCACTTTAAGAATTAGCCTCCTTTAAACCTGAAATTATGCAAATTTTATCATCTAATCACATGGGAGATACTCTAAAGACAGCTATTCAAACAAAACAAGATTTATATACAAATTTCTACAAAATAACTATAAATTGGGGAACTATACAAGTTTTAGAGAATGTTTTCTATACAAAAGTTAGTTGTATAAGACAACTAACAAACTCACCCAAATTTACAGTTTTGCTTGTCCTCAAGCAAAGAAAGAACAATTCACTTGTCCTCAAGTGACAAAATACAATGGTCAATCAAAATGGTGTTTGTTTCATAGAAAAATTCAATCATATGAGATGAATATCATGGAATGCTTCAATCAAATCTCCTTCACAAACATGCAGCTTTTCAAAGATAGGAACGTATGCATTAGAGTCACAACTGAATTAAGCTAGTGAGAATGACAGATATTAAGGAAGGATCATCAACCAAAGCCTCACAGTCATTGTTTCACTCAAGCACAAGTGTTTTGGCTCATACCATCATAAACAACTAACACAAGTCCCAACCTTTGCATTTCATCTCATGCCATACAGAAATAAACACACAAACTGAATCCGAAGGGCTTTCTAGGCTTGTAATGAGGTTGGGCTGCCAACAAATCATGGTTTTTCTAGGATTCAGAAGCTTAATTTCTAGGAGAGCATTCATCCATAGATCAACCTTTCAGTCCCAACCCAATACTTGTCCCTTTTTAGGCACTTTGCTTTCATTACATTGATCTGCAGCACACACACTTAAACACTTTTATTGGTACTTACAGTTTATATATATATACAAAAAATAGTGTGTATATGCTGCTCTATTTTGACCATTTTATTTCTTACCCAGTGTCTCCCCCAAATTTGGGACAAATTTGTTTTGACATATAACTCCCCTAAATTTAGGACAAATTTATCTTGAACCAAGCTTTTCTGTGGATGATGCTCTCCTACAACCTAAGACAAGGTAGCAGGAGATAAAACTGTGTAGGCTCAAGGTTCAATCAATCAAACATTCATTCAGCTCAAAACTGGGTGCAAGGGATAAACCATTTAAGCAGGTGGTCACCGTTTTGGCTAAGTGGCTATCACAATCAAACATGGCCTTCATCATCCTCAAATTCATGCATTCAGTCCATAATTTAGAGATTCATGCAAAAATCAGTACTAAATGATAGTCGCTTCTCTCAAAATTTAAGGATCACACTCTCACCGGGATACGGTTAATGCATTCCTTCACAATCAATCTGACAAACTGACTAACATTTTTCAGTTATACTACTAATCACATGTTCTTTCTCTTCTAATGGCTGCAAGCTTGATCAAAACAAAATCTATACATTCCAATCCACTCAATTAATACAATTTCTTATTCATTTCAAACACAAACATTCATTTCATACAAAACAAACCATTGAATATCATATTCAGTCAGTTCACTGTTCAAACATGCTTTTGTACAAGCTACAAACACTCAAACAATAGAAATTTAAAAGACTAGAATTTAAAAGACTAATAAAGCATAAACTAAATAATTGATAAAATAAAACTTTTCATAATTTGCAAAAATTTAAAAAAAAAAATTGTGCGGAATTTAAAACTCCTGGTCATCCTACTGCTGGTCTTCTGCATGCTTGTTCAGATCCAGCACTAGAGCAGCTGGTGGATCCTGAACAATGGGCTGTTCTGGCTCTGACGCTAGTGCAGATGGCTGCAAATCATCTGGAACTAGAGTTCGAGAGACAGGAACTGGAGAAGTAGGCTCCTGAGCTGCTACTTCCTCTTGAGCAATTGGATCAGTCTCAATGATAAACGGCTTAGGAGGAACATCATCCTTTGTTGGCTTAGGCTCTTGGGCTGCAGAAGCCTCACCTCCTCCAGAAGGAGAAGGATGGACTCTTGGCCAAGCCACCTGACTAAGGAAATCAGCCACACTCATAATAGGCTGCAGGCTTGAGCCCTATAAGCTCTGCATGATAATAATCTGGCCTCTGTGTAGGCTCTACAACATAGCAAATAACATCTCTAGTGTAAAATAAAAATCTGATGGTCTGGAGGAAGAAGGAGCTAAAACTGGTAGCTGAGCTGGTGATGGAGCATAAGTAGCTGAGGTAAAAGAAGCAGGTGCTGTGGTGGAAGGAGTTGATGTCGTAGGGGGAACCTCAGAAGATGGGAGAGCCTCTGACCTTTTCCCCTTGGTCCTGCATGGCCCTCTGAAAGTAACAGTGGAATCATCAAGGTTCCAACAATTTTTCTTCACATAAGCCACATTAATGGTTAGACTAAGGCTCTCAAAAGTCAATGAGTCAGAAGTGACTCCTCTGGTCTTGCACAAAGCAGTGATAAGTGCAGGGAAACCCAGCCTAGAGGAGTCATGTTGTGCAATCAAGGAAATCTGACTTGAGATTATATGTCCCAAGTTCATGTCCATCTTCTGGATAATGTCGTAGATCAACTTGGCCCTGTCCAGTGTAATGTCTGATGTATAAGAAGTAGGGACCGGGTTAGAGAATGAGAAAACACTCCAGGTCTGAGCAAGAGTGGTCAGATTCTTCCTCAGGATCTTCAGGGGCAGCCCATCAGCATTAAGCTCAAATCCTTTCCCTGGGATGCATAATCAGGCTGCCAGTTCCTGTGGATCTGGCCTTAGCTAACTAAACCTGGAGTTGGCAGGCAAGTTTTCCCCCTCCTCTATGATCACATAGGTCTTCAGAAAGGTATTCAAAGCATCTGCATCAAACTTCACCAAATGGCCTTTGACCCTCACCTGCTTAGGTGATTTATCCTCTAGATCATAGAGGTTCGCATAAAACTCCTTGACTATTGCAACATCAATGCTGCCATCCATAAAGTTTGTCAACTCTTTGTGCCAATTTCTTCTCTCCAACTCTTCTATGAACTCATCAAACTCTGTATAATAGAGCATGACATTCCTCTCAGGTAATATTTCCTGGCAATAACAACAATAGAATAACGATCCCAAGCCTCTTGAGATGTGAATCTGGATCTGTCATAGCGGACTTGGGATGTTGAGGCAGGGGCCTTTCGCTTCCTGGATGCCATCTAAAAAGAATTAGATCAAAACTGGATTATTCAACAAGAACAGAAAAATGAAACTGAAAACTGGATTGGGCACTTAGCGCAGCATGCTGGGCTTAGCGCATCTTATGCAAATTTACTCATGAGCTAAGTGCGACAAACAAGCGCTTAGCCTGAAGACACAGAAAATGTTTTTCTGTAGATTAGGCTTAGTGTAGCATGCTGGGCTTAGCCTAAATATACAATTTTTAAAATAGTAGAGGACTTGAGCTTAGCATAGCAGGGCAGGCTTAGCTCAGCCTCACCAGAATGACACTCAGGCTTAGCGCATAGGGCGCGCTTAGCCAGATTACAAAAGCTTAAAAATAGTAAGAGAATTGAGCTTAGCACAGCAGGGCGCACTTAGCTCAACCTCCATGAAACATAACAAGGGTTTAGCGCAATCATTTGGAAATCCAAAATTTTTTCAAATGTGATGAACAGGCTAAGCACAGCAGGCACGCTTAGCGCGTTCATCACGATTTCCAATAGAAACATAAGGGTCCTCACCCTTTCACAGGCATTGCCCTTAAGGGTCTCCAAAACGTAACCTAAAACCTACATTGTAAATCCTAAACCTAAATACACTAAAGCTATAGAAATGAAAACTAAAAAGCACTAAATCATCTACCCTAAGGTTTAAGCATTAAAAAATGAAAATTAAACAAGAAAACTTACTTGGATTGAGATGAAGATGTAAAATGAGAACAAAAAGGATGTAGAAGATAACTTGAAGCATAGGCAGAAAAATGCACAAAAGAACGAATGTAGGCACAAGCACAAGAGATAAAAGCTTCTCGGTGAATGAAACTGCCTAAGTCGTTTCCTTTTAAGCAAAATTTGTATTGCTCATTTAGTGCACAGCCGCGCTTAGCGAGTCAATATGACATTTAAGTTTAAAGCCCATGCTCTTAGCACCACCTCTCGCGTTAAGCCGAATTCAAAAATTTTCAAATTCCAGAGAGGATCTGGGGCTTAGCGCAACAGGCTGCGCTTAGCGCTTTCTACAACACAAAAATTTTCTGCAATATGCGCTTAGCCTGAGATGTAAGGCTTAGCACACAATCAAGCTTCAACTTACAGAGAGTAGTTCAGGCTTAGCGCAACAAGCGCGCTAAGCGCACTTCAAGCATTTCAAAAATAGTAAGGGATTGGTGCTTAGTGCATCCTGCCGCTAAGCCCAACTCGTGAAAGTTCAATTCCAGAATGGATATGGGGCTTAGTTCAGGACAGTGTGCTTAGCGATGCTACAATAGATTTTTTCCAGAGAAGAAGTGGCACGTAGTGCATCATCTCCGCTAAGCCCACTGGTTGAAGTTCGATTCTAGTTAAGATGTTGGGCTTAATGTAGTGCTGTTCCCTTAGCTAAACTATTCAGCCAACTAGCCAGGGGTCTGAGCGTTTAGCGCGAGCAAGCTCAGGCTTAGCGCGTGAAGACATGGCGCTTAGCGCAAGGGTTGCACTTAGCAGATGGACAACTGAAAAAAAAATTTAAGTCCTTTTTGTCCATCTCTTCACCTAGGCTTAAAAACCCCCTTGTTCATTACTAAACAAGCTGAAAAATCATTCACAATCACAAGAGATTACTAAACTAAATGCAAGAAATACATACTGAAAAAGAGAAAAGGGAAAGAAAAGCTAGGTTGCCTCCCAGTAAACGCTCTTTTAACGTCATTAGCTTGACGCATCTTCCTGTTATCCTGGTTCCAACAAGGTTCCAACTTCTAGAACCTTCTTCTCTAGTCTCTTGTTCTCCATCACATTCACCTTCAAACAAACATTTTGGTCAGGCACAACTTTCTCTTCATGAAATAGATCAAAACTGATCTGCTGGTCCTCTATGGCCATTTGTAGTTTCCTCTTCCCCATGTCTACCACACAGCTTGTAGTAGACATAAACGGTCTTCCAAGAATCAGAGGAATATCTGAGTCTTCTTCTATGTCCATCACTACAAAATCAGCCGGAAAGATCAAATGTTTGACCCTAACCAAAACGTCTTCAATCACTCCATAGGGTCTTGTGATGGAGATATCAGCCAACTGTAAGGTCATGCGGGTAGGCATTATCTCAAGCTCTCCAATTCGTCGGCACATGGAGAGAGGCATTAAGTTGATACTAGCTCCCAAGTCAATGAGAACTTTACCTACAACAACCTCGCCAATTGAACACGGTATAGTGACATTTCCAGGATCTTTATGCTTTGGTGGAAGGATGCGTTGAATGACAGTGCTGCAATTTCCTTCCATAACTATTGTGTCACTGGATATACCGATTCTTCTTCGTCAACATGTCTTTTAAAAATTTGGCATAGAGGGGCATTTGTTGGAGAGCTTCTCCAAAAGGCAAAGAAATTTCCAGTTTCTTGAAGATGTCAAGAAATCTGGCCAAGTCTCTTTCCTTGTTTTTCCGGGAAGGTACCAAAGGGTATGGTACTTCCTTGCCTTCAGTAGGAGTAGTCTATTTCTTCTTCTCTCGTGTAGCCTCACTCTTGCCCTTCTTTTCCTCCTCATCAACCTTCTCTTTTTCTTTTTCCTATTTTTGATTATTTTTTCTTTTTCTTTTTCTTTTATTTCTTTTTGTTTTTATTTTTCGTATTCTTCCTTCATCCTTATTCCTTCTTGACTATCTTTTATTCGGGTCTCTCTCTCCTGGTCATCTTCATCTTCCAAAATATCCTCAAGTTTAATAGAGTCTGAAACTGATTCCAGTGCCGGCTCAGCTACCGACAGTTGTTTATATCCCTCCACCTTCTTTTCAGCTCTACCTTCATCAGCCTGAATTGCCATTCTGCTCCTTGTCATGACAACTTTACATTCCTCCTTCAGATTCTTCTTAGTATTTGCAGTAAAGCTACTTGACGGCCTATCCGCCAATTGCTTTGCGAGCTGGCCCACTTGGACCTCCATATTCTTAATGGCAGACTCCGTGCTCTTCTGGTTAGACATTGAAACCTGCATAAACTAAGCTAGAGTCTCTTCTAGCTTCGTTGTACACTCGTAGAGACTAGGCCTTTGTTGTTGCGGCCTTGTGGACGGTCCACCCTGGTCTCTATTGAATTGATTCCCAGGGTGGTTCCTCCAATGTCCCTGTTGTTGGTTGTATTGTTGTCCATGCTGGAATCCAGGAAATCCACCTGCATTAAAATTATTTATGGGTTGGTTCCCCATGTAATTGACTTCATGAGCTGTTGGTTCTTCATTGGGGAGACAACATCCAGAATCATGAGCTCCACCACAGATGACACACCCTGCAACCTGCAAAATAGTAGATGGTGAAGATTGTGCAGAGTGTATTTGAGTTGGCAACTTACTTAGTGTCTCAGTCAATGCCTCAAGTTGCTTAGATAACAACTTGTTCTGTGCCAACAATGCATCTTGTGATGTAAGTTCCAGTAAGCTTCTCTTTGTAGGTATGTGTGGAAGCAATGCCTTCCAAGGTTATTTTGATGATGCCAAAGAATCAAGAGTCAAGCAAAATCCAAAGATTCAGGAATTAAGTTTGAAGAATCAAGATTCAAGTTTCAAGAATCAAGATCAAGATTCAAGAATCAAGAGAAGACTCAATCAAGATAAGTACTAAAAAAGTTTTTCAAAATATTGAGTAGCATAAGAAGTTTTCACAAAATCATTACCAAAGAGTTTTACTCTCTGGTAATCGATTACCAGAAGGTCGTAATCGATTACCAATGTTTTAAAACGTTAAGATTTCAAATTTCAAGAGTTATAACTTATGTTTAAACAGTTTTAAAGTATTTTAAACTTGTGTAATCGATTACACAATACTTGTAATTGATTACTAGAGCTTCTAAACGTCTTAATTTTCAAAATTCAAACTGAAGACTCACATCTGTTGATGTGTAATCGATTACACCTTAATGGTAATCGATTACCAGTGACTAATTTCGAAAAATACATTTCCAAAAGTCATAACTTTTTAAGTGGCTAGTTTTAAAGAAATTGCCAAGAGTCACATGCTTTGACTTGAGTTATCAAGAGATTATAAATATGTGGCCATGGCATGAATTTCAATAATCAATAATCTATCTGTTAGTGTTTAGCTCTACTGAGTTTTAAAAGATTGGCTAAGATTTTGTTAAAACATAAGCACTTAGACAATGAAGGAAAGCTGGAGTTGCTGCACATGATGTCCAACGTTATGTCAAGGAATCAGATTGGGCTCCACAATGCACAAGGCAAGATAAAAGGTCAAATGAAGAATTGAAGCTGCAGGATCCACGATGTCGGATACAATGTCCAGGACATCCTGCCCGAAAATACTGGACACATAAATCTGTTATATCTTTAACAGATTATTGTGCAGTTAGCAACAGATTAGATGATCTATCTTTTGGAACGAATTAAAAGATAATTAAAGTTCGAATTACAAACTTGAATAGTTCGTTCAGGGATTAGAGATTAAAGATAAAAACTAAAAGATCAAACTTTATCCTTTAGATCTTTAAGTGCAGATTTTTCAGGAGAATGATAGATCTTATCCAGCGCAAGTTGTTGCAGCCCAGATACACACACTGCTATATAAACATGAAGGCTGCACGAGTTTTCTACCAAGTCCGGGATTGAAGAGTTATTTTGTGAGTTTTGGGACTTGAGTGTTTTGTGAGCCACCTTGATGGTACCCTAACATCAAGTGTTGGACCTGAGTGTGTAGAGTTGATCTCTTTTGTTCAGAGAGCAATCTCTGGTGTGTCTTTGATTTATTTGTAAACACGGGAGAGTGATTGAGAGGGAGTGAGAGGGGTTCTCATATCTAAGAGTGGCTCTTAGGTAGAGGTTGCACGGGTAGTGGTTAGGTGAGAAGGTTGTAAACAGTGGCTGTTAGATCTTCGAACTAACACTATTTTAGTGGATTTCCTCCCTGGCTTGGTAGCCCCCAGATGTAGGTGACGTTGCACCGAACTGGGTTAACAATTCTCTTGTGTTATTTACTTGTTTAATCTGTTCATACTGTCAAATATAATCTGCATGTTCTGAAGCGTGATGTCGTGACATCCGGTACGACATCTGTCATTGGTATCAGAATTTCACTATCTTTAAATCATCCTTCAACATCTTTCAATCTCTTTCAACAAGTTTCATAACAAGTTCTTTACAGATCTTTCTGATTCATTTCTCTTCATCTTTCTAAAAGTTTTTGTTCAATACTTTTTCTTTCAAGAAAAGTTCTTTGATAAAAAACTTGTGCTATTCATCTTTTTCATTCTCTTCTTCCTTTTCCAAAAGAATGAAGGACTAACCGCCTGAATTCTTTTGTGTCTCTCTTCTCCCTTACAAAAGATTCAAAGGACTAACCGCCTGAGAATTCTTTTGATTCTTCCCTTCCCCTTAAACAAAAGATCTCAAAGGACTAATTGCCTGAGATATCTTTTGTTTCCCCTTACAAAGATTCAAAGGACTAACCACATGAGAATTCTTTGTCCCAACACATTGGAGGGTACATCCTTTGTGGTACAAGTAGAGGGTACATCTACATGGGGATTGTTATATTGAGAACAAGAGAGGGTACATCTCTTCTAGATCATTTCAAATGGAGGGTACATCCACTTGGTTATTCAAAGAGAACAAGGAAGGGTACATCCCTTGTGGATCTTTGGCTTGTAAAGGATCTTACAAGGTTGAAAGAAATCTCAAGAACCATAGGTTGCTTGGGGACTGGATGTAGGCATGGTTTATGGCCAAACCAGTATAAATCTTGTGTTTGTCTTCTTCTTCCCTACACTCTTTAATTTCCGCTGTGTACTTTTAATTGCCGCTTTTACTTTTGGTTAAGTTTTTGTTTCTATTCTTTACTTTCTTAACTTTGTAGTAAAAGCCTAATTGAGTTTAGTAACATTAAGAAGGTTAAATTTTTAATTAGTCAAGACACGTTCATAATTAATTCAACCCCCCTTCTTAATTATTCCAAGGCCACTTGATCCAACAGTATGTGGGCTCTATCTCTAAGAATAGCAATGTCACTTGAAGCCATATTTTCAATGAGATCCATGGCTTCTTCAAGGGTCTTCAACTTTATTTTTCCCCCTGCAGAAGCGTCCAATAGCTGCTTGGACTACGGTCTTAACCCATCTATAAAAATGTTGAGCTGTATCGGTTCTGAGAATCCGTGAGTGGGCGTCTTTCTCAATAAACCTCAGAATCTTTCTAAGGCCTCACTCAGAGATTCATTGGGAAATTGGTGAAAAGAAGAGATGGTTGCTTTGCCTTCTGCAGTCTTCGACTCAGGGAAATATTTCTTTAAAAACTTCTCTACAACTTCATCCCAGGTCTTCATACTGTTCCCTTTAAAAGAATGAAGCCACCTCTTAGCTTCTCCAGATAGTGAAAACAAAAACAAACTCAACCTGATTGCATCTTCCGGCACACCAGCCAACCAAATGGTATTGCATATTTCAATGTAAGTGGCCAGGTGTGCGTATGGGTCTTCATTTGGTAGACCATGAAACAAATTATTTTGAATCAACTGTATCAAAGAAGGAGGATATGTGATTGTTTGTGCCTAAACCTCTGGCCACGCTATTCTGGAAAAGAATTGTGGCACAGTGGAACTTGAGTAATCTTCCAGGGTCACTCTTCTTTGCTCTTCAGCCATAATAACTTCTTCAACAAAATCAGTATGTGATTGCCCTGCAATTGGAAAGCTAGAAAATGCCTCGGAAGATCAAGGTTCTTCTTCTGGAGTTGCGGCTACTTCCTAAATCCTACAAAAAATTTCTTATTCTCTCTGTGTTACGCCTCCTGCAAGTAGCGTTAATCTCCAAATCGATGGGGATCAAATCACCAGTAGTAGATCTTCTTTGCATACAAGAGAAATAGAACAACAATTATCCAGTTCAAATAACAATGAATTTGTACAGTAACTAAAATATGAACAAATAGAATCAATGAATCAAAGAGAAAAATATAAAGCAATGCCGTAAAACTGAACTAAACTCTTCTAATGAACTAAGTTCCCCGGCAACGGCACCATAAATACTTTGTTCCCCGACAACGGCGCCAAAAATACTTTTTTCCCTGGTAACGACGCCATAAATACTTTTGTTCAATTTCCCGTATGGTTCCTTTTTCTCCAATGTTTAACAAATATATTCAAGGGAAATGAAATATCGAAAAGCGCACCAGGTCGTCAAGTATTTAAATTTAAAATGGAGTGATACGAGTATCGAACTCAGGGAACATGCTTATTAGAAAGAGTTTTATTCAGAAGTAAAGCATTATGGAACAAACATTGATAATTGATGGTTAAAGCAGAAATAAACTAATTCTATGGTAAAAACAGTAAATGCAAGTAAGTAAAAGTTGACAGCAATAGGTAAAAAGCGTTGGGTCTTTCTAACAAGCTAGTTGGTGCATATGAGGATATTTCTCTAATTAGTCATGTTCTTGTGTTCTATGTTGTTGCCTAAAGTACTAAACCTCGATCCCTCGTAAGTTTAGACTAATTTAACCTAAGCTTTGTCTACAGATCCCTCTTGTAAGACTAGGCTTAACTTAAACAGCATTATCATCATAGCATATTCAGAAAACAAAACCCCACAATCCATCCCTGGTAATGTAGTTATTTAGTTCTGCTTCTATCAAGTTCTAAGGCAACAATACATTTCCCAATGCTAAATTCACCTAACAGTACACACAAATGGGTGATTAGACCAAGAGCATGCAATAATTAAGCATTGAAAGAAGCATTGAACACACAAAAGACAATTAATTAGATATTAAAGATAATTACATCAATTGTTCCTTAGAAATCCCCAACTAAGGTGTTTAGCCAGCCATACACAAAAACCCTAACACAAATGAGATAGAGAGTACATAATAATTGTTGCTTACACAAGAAGGGGGATCCCTCCTCCTCTTCTTAGCACCTCAAAATCACTCCAACACTCACTAATCTCTCTAGAAATGTAGAACTCTAGGCTTCTCTGCACAACTACTCCTCGTTGCTGCCTCTAGAGCACTATTCTCGAAGTCTGTGCAAAAATATGTAGCTTTGGTCTCTCAAAATCGCACCCTAATTCTGACAATTCAGGCTTAAATAGGCTCTAAAATCGTGACGTTGCGCTTAGCGTCACCCTCGCGCTTAGCGCGAGTAAGTGGATATGGGCTTAGCACCAGTCGTGCGCTGAGCCTACCAAGAGACGAACGTCTCGCTTAGCGAGCTGATCTCACGCTTAGCGTGCGGTCTTGATTCTTGTGCTCTTCCAGATTCCCTTGTCACGCTAAGTACACTGAAGCTGCGCTTAGCGTTGGATACACTTCAAGACTTGGCCTCCTTTAAACCTGAAATTATGCAAATTTTATCATTAAATCAAATGGGGAACTATACAAGTTTTAGAGAATGTTTTAGAGAATTGGGGAACTATACAAGTTTTAGAGAATGTTTTATATACAAAAGTTAGTCGTATAAGACGACTAACAGTGACCTATGACTTCCTCTATAATAGTCACTAAGTTCTTTACTTAGGCTCTTGCAAGAGTCGTGACTACTACAGGAGGCATGTTTTTTTTTTTTAACTCTTTTAGTATTTTTTTCTTTCTTCTTCCCTTATTTGTTCCCTCTCATCTTGAGTTATTTCTACCCTCTCTTTTCCTTTTTTTTCTTTCTTTCTAGTGTTTCATTCCATAACTTGAGGGAACTCAACTCATCTAATATTCTAGATAGAGGGTCCTTGTGACTAATACCCTCACCATTAACACTTGAAGAATGATGACTCATGTTGGTTCCTAAGTTGTGGTTCTTTCTTGTTGAGGGTTTGCAAAAGGTAAAAGCTAGGGTTCAAAAGAACTCAAGATAAGCGGATAAGCAAGAAGAAATTATTATGCAATAACAAGATAAACTAGGGGTGACTAGTAAGGAAGCTATAAAAGTAAACAAGAAATTAAAGTGCAAGAAATGCAAACTAGCTGGATCCTAAGAGTGTTTGGATGACCTCATTTAAGGTTCCCAACAAAACACTCACTATCCTATGGGAAAATTGCTGAAAATTATTACACACAAATGGAAGTAGGGTGACCTATTGGAGGCTCCCAACTTACTTCCAATGAAATGCCTTTTTGTCACAAAATTTGAAAGCGAAGCAAATTTCCAATTACAAAATTACAAAAAAAGTCCTCAATTTTGGTGGTTATTCTCTCTGTGGTGTTTCACTCAATTTGGAGTACTTCTTAGTCCAATAGCTCTTAAGGTGGTTGCCCCTTGCTTCTTGACTCAAATTATTCAAGGGATGACACCAATCCTTCTTTCCAATTTCCTATATGGCAACTCACAAACAAGGAAATAAAGAGACAAGCAATAACCAAAGACCAAAAACTGAAATGAAAGTTAAACCAATAGAGTTTTAACAAGATAAATTTTCAAGGATTATTCAACAATTAAAGCAATGAAAAGCACATAAAAGCAAGCTAGGACTTAAAGAGAAACTTAGAATGGCTCTAAAGTAGAGTAAAGAAGAATATAAAAAAAACTCAAGAAACCTCTAGTTTGGGAACTTGTTTTCACACTAATTTTCAATTGAAATTTTAGAACTAAGATTGGTATAAAATAGGCACCAATTATAGAACAAATTTTGAGCCAAAACAACAAGCACTCTTCCCTTTCACTTTTTTTTCCTGGACACTAATTTTCCTTCCAACTTGTGTAATTTTTCTTATTTTTTACTTTTATCCAAATCACTTGGTTATTTTTTTCAAATTTTTTTCCAGATGTCTAGAAAATTAAGAAAAACCTACAGCTTAAAATTCGCAATGACCAATTCCCAATAAATTTTACAAGTTCGTATGTGCAAGTTGCCAACACAAGAGATTTCAACCTAGAAATCAATAGTAGTGTTTACGTTGCTTAAGGCTTGGATAACACAATTCAAGAGAGCTTAAGACTTATTTTGATTCACAAATCCAGCCACAACTCAATTTCTTCATAGGCATCATATAGGAAACTTAGAAAACAAAACAAAGTTCAACAAGAAGATGTCTTCTAGGAATTGATTTAGAACATGTTATGAACTAAATAACATGCATGAATTAGACTCAAAATTCAAAAGATATGCTAAGAATGAAAAGAATACATGAACAAATTTATCTAGAATTCAATCAACGAAATCAAAATTCAACACAAACTTAGAACATAATGTGACAATTATTATGACTAAACATGACTCTAAGACAACAAGGATTTACACTTAGATTTTTGTGTGTTTTTTTCTAATCAATATTTTGGAAGAAAATTTAGAACCTAAAATCAACACAAAAACATGATTCAAGAGTAGATCTATAAAATTTGAACCAGAGAAATGAAAGAACAAGTGTAGATCTAAGATTTAATCGGTTTATTTTTTTTAATATACTCTAAACAACACCAAACAACAAGAAAATGGAGGATATACATGGAGAATAAGATGAAGAACAAGGAGTTAAAGTGAATTAACCGAACAAAAAGATAGAGGAAGCAAAAGAACATCACCAAGACGAAGATGCTCTTGATACCACATGATGTAGCTCCATGTAGAGCTTGTAGGTCTTGAATCTTCTTCATCAATGGATTCCTTTGCTTCTTGAAGATCAATGGAAGCAGAATGGAGATGGAAGAAAGATGATTGGAGATGCCACTTCAAGGAGAATATGAGTCAAGAAGAAGCTCACCACCATAGGAAGTCAAGGATAAGAGCTTGAAGGTAGGAGAAGATGAGTGGAGGGAGATGGAGAGAAGGAGCACGAAATTTTATGCCTCAAATGGGGTCTGAAATTTGAAGTGTAATTCTCAAATGATCAAAGTTGAAAAATTCACATACATGGCCTCTATTTTATAGCCTTAGTGTCACACAAAATTGGAGGGAAATTTGAATTTCTATTCAAATTTTACTTGAATTTGAAATTGAATTTGTGGAACCAAATTTTGGAGCCAAAATTTTACTAATTATGATTATTGAATTTTAGCTAAGGTTCAGCCCACTAATCCAAGATCAAGTCCATGATTCTCCACTAAGTGTGCTTAGGTGTCATGAGGCATGTAAAGCATGAAGGACATGCACAAAGTGTGACTATATGATGTGGCAATGGGGTGTAGTAAGCAAATGCTCACCTCCCCCTCTAAAATTTAATTGGATTAGGCTCCTCCCAATTTAATTCAATTTATTTTCCAACTCACCCATCAAATATTCACTTAATGCATGTGAAATTACAAAGCTACCCCTAATACAAAAGCTTATCTAGGTGCCCTAAAATACAAGGGCTGAAAAATCCTACATTTCTAGGGTACCCTACCTACATTATGGAGCCCTAAATACAAGGCCGAAAAGTAAAGAAATCCTAATCTAATATGTATAAAGCTAAGTGGACCCAACCTTGGCCCATGGGCTTAGAAATCTACCTTGAGGTTCATGAGAACCCTAGGGTCTTCTTAAGCAGCTCTAGCTCAATCCTCTTGGAGCCTCTTGCTCATGGCTCCTGTGACTGGTCTCTTCCTAGGAAGGATTGCATCAGCAACTTAACATGTTCTTATTATGGGGGAGTTTCAGGGCATTCCATTGAGCATTGTATGACCCTGAAACATAAGGTGCAAAGTCTAATCAATGCAGGCTGGCTAATATTCGAGGAGGACAATTGCTTGTGAATTTTGACGTTGTCGAGCGACACTATGCATGGTACTTGGGGAAATTTGAAGGTTTTTATTAGATGTCTTCAATGACTCATTAAGATTTTCAAGTTTATGCCATTACTGTAGCCAACAGTCACAATGCTGATAATATGGATAAATTTGATGCCCTTGTCTCTCATTCTCTCACAATTACATCTTTGCATATTTATTTTAACATTCATTAGAATGTGAATGTACATTGTTGGTTTGTTTGCTCAAGTGAACTATGCTCCTGATTTGATCTCCAAGTTTATTCAATTAGAAATTGTTCGTTCTACACGTTTGGTGAGGGTGTCATAAACGACGATTGAAGTAAAAGAAAATGTTTGATTGATTGTGTTTCAAATAAAAAATAAGAAGTACGAACATTCATGTTACCTCATTTTATCATTCTTAAAAGTTATCTTTTTGAGAGAAAGGTGAATCATCAAGAACAAGAGTCATTCGACTTAATCTATCAATTAAATATTTCTCGTCCTTAAAAATTCATTTTCGAGAACCTACACTGTTTCTTTCATTTTTCCTTGCTGCAGGGTCATGATAAAAAAGACAACAATAGATACCATAGAGCCCTATACCGGGGCAATTAGAGGCACCATGCATGAGCCTCAAGCGGACCTAGGGGCAGATCAAAAGTTCTCACCCGGTAGGTTGAAAACTCGGAAGGGCGGCCTAGGAAAAATCAGGGTAATGAAAAATAAAAAGAAGAAAGAATAAGGAGCATGTTTATCAAAGGTTTTGTCCCAAAACACAAACTATAAAAGGATCTAAGTCAAGATTTGAAATGAAACATGGTCGTGTTCCAATATCCAAAACACTAACTTATCCCTTGCTACCCCCTCTGAGTCAAAGCATATTTTTTTCAAAGAAAAACATAAAAAAAACAACAAAAACAAAATAGAAACCTTGAGTAGGAACCACCGCTAAATTGATGGGAAGAGAAATGCAAACAACACATGCATGAAGTTGGGCAACAATTAAAAGAAAAATAAAATAAAATCCGGCAAAGGCGAGTGAAGAAAAAGAGAGACAAAAGATCTCCAGATTTTACAAGGAAGGCACAAAAATTATAATAAGGATTAATGTATAAGACAAAAGGAGTAGAGCCCAACCCAAAAGGTACAAGCAACGCTCTTGAGGTTCTTACTCTATATAACCCTTAAACACTCTTTGAGCCTCTCTGGTCCTTTCTTTTATAGCCCTCTTACCAAAGCCCATGTGGATCAAGGAATGACTAATTTGGCTTTTAAGTTTGGATTCTAGAATGGAACCCGCACACGCTTGTTATTATTGAAAAAAAAGATATATATATATATATATATATATATATATATATATATATATATATATATATATATATATATATATATATATATATATATATATATATATATATATATATATATATATATATATATATATATATATATATATATATATATATATATATATATATATCTTTTGATGTTTAGTCGCTCTATTGAAAAAAAGAATCCTTGAGGTTTCACACTTGCATATTTGAGAAGAAAACTCATTCGACCAGGAGCTTGTGGAAAATGCTCAAAGACAATTGTGATAGTAGGGTACATTTGATGTTTAGTTGCTCATGCAGTCTCCTTACAATTCATTTTGAATCCATGGGTAGCCTTTGTTGTATAAATTCTTTCGGGATCAGCCTATGTCATCAAGTTTTAGTGGGATCGACAGACCCTTGGCATCATTCTATGACTTTAAATTAGGAAAGTTTCACTTGTTCACATACCAAAGTGTGACAATCCATTGCCATGCTTCAATAGGGCGCACCATCGATCCCCAAGCCTTATGTTTCCTTGTTGTGCAGAATAATAGAAGGTTTTAAACAAAAAGAAAGGGACGAACCCTAGGATCAATATTTCAATTGATTGATTAAATGTCAAACGGCTCCACTACCATCATCCAAAATTTTCAGGTGATTAAATCAAAACATATACTCTAAGGGAGTCCCCAAAGAGATTTGCAAAAGATAGGATGAGGTTGCATGAGTTATTACATCTTTTAGAAAGAGACAATCAATATGTATTTTTTCACACAAAAAAGAGGGGAAGAAAAAAGAAAACAATTAAGGTCACCAAAATAGGGAAGAATTTCATGAGCATTACACAATTTTCATGATTTAAAACCTTTTGCATTACTAGATACAAAGCCTACATTTACTGCATTTCAAGATGAAGGTTGCATGCATCTGCATCCCAAAAATCATGTTAGGTTATAAGTACATAGATTTCTCTTTATATACCAATTTCCCAAATCTAATGTCCTATCTTTTGAGTTTAGGATGAGAGGCCCTCTCTAAGAGTCAACCTCTTTCTTTCTCATAAGGTTGAGCCCTTTGGTACTATTACCTATTGGCTTATTTAATAGGACTCAATGTCCTCCGCCTTTATCTTTCATAAGACTAAAAGTCCTTGCCTTTATCTTTCATAGGACTCAAATTCCTCGCCTTTATCTTTCATAGAACTCAAAGTCCTCGCTTTTATTTTTCATAGGACTCAAAGTCCTTGCCTTTATCTTTCACAAGACTCAAAGTCCTCACCTTTATCTTTCATAGGACTCAAAGTCCTTACCTTTATCCTTCATAGGATTCAAAGTCCTCTGTCTTTATGCATTCATAGGATTCAAAGTTCTTTGTCTTTTACATTTCAAAGACTTCAATATCTTCTATCTTTTACACTTCAATAAGACTTCAACGTCTTTTATCTTTCATAAGACTCAATAGGACTCAATGTCCTTGTCCTTATCTTTCATATGACTCAATGTCTTTGTCTTTGTGCTTCTCAAGACTCAATGTCCTCTATTTCTAAGCGTTAAAAATAAAAATAAAAAGAACATCAAATGACTTCTGCTCTTATGCTCTATAGGACTTCAATGTCCTCTCTTTTTATGTTTTTTTAAAGACTTCAAGGTCCTCTATTTGGTGTTATAGGACTTCAATGTCCTTTTGCTTTTTTGGTTTAATTTATTTTGTTTTCTCTGGTGTCCGTTTTAGATAGCAAGGTCGCACGAACAAAATTTGTGTCCTTATCTTTACTTCCCTTTTATTTCCATTAAAAGATAAGTAAAGAGGGGAAACTGTCATACCCTAATTTCATCCGGGGACTATCATTCATTGATCTTTTGATCCTTACTAGTCAACTTACAGTGTTGAACGCCAATTATAGTGCAAAGCAACGAACCATTCGGTGTTACAATTAGGAAGACAAAAGATACCAAGAAAGGAGGTCAAAAGGGCCTTTCCTTGTTTTTCCTAGGCCCTAACTTGCCTAGGCCAGGATTTGGCTCACCTGGGCCACCAAATAACTTCAAGGCTAATGGACTAGCTCGCTTGGGCAAGCTACAACCGCCTCAAGATGACCTTTTTCCTATAAATAGGCATCCTATGGGTGTTTTAAAGGGTTACAAGGTTTAGAAGTGGAGGGAATTGAGAGAATTAAGAAAGAAGAAGAAGAAATAGGAGGAAACGAAGTCGAGGCGCTACTAAATCGTGACCGTGATCATTCTCTACATCATTTTCTTGTTATGTGTTCTTCGTGCGACCGTTGATTAGTTTTATTTTTGAGGATTGAATGTAATTTGTACCCTTAGGGATCCCCCTTGTTATTATGTGCACATCCATCTTCTCCATCTATCATTGGCCATTATGTTTTTCTTTGTAAAGTTTAATCTTAACCGATCACTAGTGTTATAAAGTTGTCTTTAAAGAGATTCAAAGTTAATAAACCAAACCAAGATAAAACCACTCATAACAAATTTCTTTTTATCGAATATCACCTGAGATCATTTCAAGGTCCAACGTCTTAACGATTCCCTCAATTTTTCAAATTTAAAATATTGTTTCAAGGTCCAACGTCTTAATGATTCTCTCCGCTTTTCAAAATTTAAAACATCATTTCAAGGTCCAACACCTTAAATGACTTTTTGTTCGCAATTAAAATGAATCTTTCAAAAGCATCAAATCAATTTAACACACAAACATTTAGACTTTAAAGAACTACGTGGGTCTAAATTCCTCATCGCACCAAAGGATATGTAGGAGCAAGGGCAACCTCCTTGTCGACCCCAAAAAAGTTAAAAAATATAAAAAAGGAAAATAAATAATTTTGAAGTCACGTTTCGCACACTCGATTAAAGGTTGTCATCCCTTGTGACGGGCGCGTGGGGTGCTAATACCTTCCCTATGTGTAAACAACTCCTGAACCATTATTTTCAAAATTTGTAGACCTCTTTTTGGTTTTCCTAACGTTTTCCTCAAATAAACATTGGTGGAGACTCTGCTCATTTTTTCCCTTGGAGACGAACGCTTTGTCTTATCTATTTTTCTTTCGTCGTCCCGTCGTGAGGTAGGTTGTGACAGGTGGATTTTGAGGATTCAACTCCAATTTAAACAATCCTCTTGGTATGGTGGTTCAGTGGCAAGCAACAGTGGATCATGGTGGCCCTCGGTGGTCGTGGGTGGTAGAGGAGGAGGTGTTAGGGATTGGGTGGGAGTTTGGAGAGAAAAAGAGTGAAAAATTGTGTTTTTCACGTTGAAGAACGTATTTATAATCTGCAGATCTTGCTTAGAAGCTTGTCTCGCTAAGCGGGTGTCCACTTTTGGTGCTAAGCGCAACTTTTCATGATTAGCGCAATTCCTCTCGGGTTGGGATTTGCACTGAGCGTGATAATTTGTCGCACTCATGCAATTCCCTCTCGGGTTAGAATTGCGCTTAGCGCGCTTTTGTATATGTATATAAATACTATAATATATATATATATATATATGTTTCTATCATAAATAGATTGGACATTATCTTTTTCATCGAAGGGTTACTAACTATGTCGAATGGTTCTTCCATAGGTAACTTCTTTGTATCTTCGATGTGTGTGAGTCCAAAACAAGAGAAGAGGTACCAGCAAAAGGAACTCTGACACTCAAGTGAGGGTTTGGCTCAAAGACACATATGATGTCAAAGGATTATTCAAATGAATAGTGGTCTTTACCTAGAGGTTCTTCCCATTTTATACTGACCTTATTGGGCCATAGATCTCTGGGCTTGCATATACTGATTACCAGTTAGGTAACATGCTTCTTAAAGCTTGTTTAGCAGCTCTTGACTAAATAATTACCTTTAAGTAAATTTATTAACTATAGCTAGCGCCAAATGGTGCTCGATACTTGTATACATAGAAGATCGAAACTTGTTGTATGGAATATGTGAGCACATGATCGAAAAAGTATTGGTCTATATTGGCATGTCACTCCTATACAAACGACCTATTACATCGGTTATTTTTGGCATACAACGTCAGTTATGAATTGTTGTAGTAGCGGACGTCATAGAAAGCCTTTGCGTCTTCGACGATGGTTCCTTAGAGCAGTCTTAGAATATGTTACATTCTAAAACGGTTTTTGAAAGAAAACTGTCTTGGAATATGACAGGCACATCTTAAGATGATTTCGTCGTGGGAACCTGTGAATGTATGAATACAAGATTTTGATGATGCCAAAGAAGAATCAAACAAGGTTGCTTCAAAGGATAAGCATTGCTTCAAGATTAATACAAGGTTACCTCAACAAACAAAGCCTTGCTTCAAGATTAACTCAAGATCAAGCATTGCCTCAAAACAAAGTGTTTCCAAGACATCCAAGGCTCTGGTAATCGATTACCATGCAGTGTAATTGATTACCAGAAGATGTAGAAGCAAGTTTCATGATGATGAACCAAGCAATTTTGATGATGCCAAAAGCCCAAGTGATTGATTCAAGACTTCAAGATCAAGCATCAAGAATCCAATCCAAGATTCAAGATTCAATAGAAGAAATCAAGAAGCAACAAGTCAAGACTTCATATAAGATAAGTATTAAAAGATTTTTTTCAAAAACCAAATAGCACAGTTTTGTTTTACAAAAGAATTTTCTCAAATTTTCAAAGTTACCAGAGTGATTACTCTTTGGTAATTGATTACCAGTTAGCAGTAATCGATTACCAGTGACCAGTTTGGTTTTCAAAAAATTTTCAAATGGTTTGCAACGTTCCAAAATGATTTTCAAACAGTGTAATCGATTACACTATATTAGTAATCGATTACAAGTGAATCTGAACATTGGAATTCAAAACCAATTGTGAAGAGTCACAACTTTTCATAAAATGCATTGTGTAATCGATTACACCTTTGTGGTAATCGATTACCAGTGAACAGTTTTGAAAAAAAAGTTAAGAGTTATAACTCTTAACAAGGTTTTCTCAAAAGTCATTACTCTTCCAACGGTTTCTTTGACTAGACATGAAGAGTCTATAAAAGCATGACTTTGGCACACATTCAAAACACATATGTGATATTCTTCCAAACAATTCTTTTACACAATCTTTCTCTAACCATTGCCCATTGCTTTCTCTTTTCCAAAAGGCTTTCTAAACTTTGTTTCAAAACTTTGTTTTTTCTGCAAGTGGAAATTCTGCTAAAAACAAAAGTGTGCTATCTTTTCATTCCTTTTTCCTCTTGACAAAAGATTCAACGGACTAACCGCCTGAGAATTCTTTTGATTCTCTCTTCTCCCTCTTGACAAAAGATTCAAAGGACTAGCTGCCTGAGAATTATTTTGATTCTTCCCTTTCCCTTTAAACAAAAGATTTCAATGGACTAACCACCTGAGATATCTTTGGTTTCCCCTTACAAAGAATCAAGGGACTAACCGCCTAAGAATTCTTTGTCTTAACACATTGGAGCGTACATCATTTGTGGTACAAGTAGAGCGTACATCTACTTGGGTTGTTATACTGAGAACAAGAGAGGGTACATCTCTTGTGGATCAGTTCAAGTGGAGCGTACATCCACTTGGTTGTTGAAAGAGAACAAGGGAGGGTACATCCCTTGTGGATCTTTGCTTGTAAAGGATTTTACAAGGTTATTGGAAATCT
Source organism: Glycine max (assembly GCF_000004515.6). Classification (NCBI taxonomy): domain Eukaryota; kingdom Viridiplantae; phylum Streptophyta; class Magnoliopsida; order Fabales; family Fabaceae; genus Glycine; species Glycine max. Next base: position 30,097,691 of record NC_038256.2, on the reverse strand, counting down.
CAAGAACCGGTGGTTGCTTAGGGACTGGATGTAGGCATGGGTTGTTGTCGAACCAGTATAAATCTTGTGTTTGTCTTCTTCTTCCCTACACTTTTTAGTTTCCACTGTGTATTTTTTATTTCCGCTTTACTTTTGTCTAAGTTATTATTTCTGTTCTTTACTTTCTCATAACTTAGTTGTAAAGCCTAATTGAATCTAGTAACATTAAGAAGGATAAATTTTTAATTAGTCAAGACACATTTTTTCGCTTCCGGCAAGTGTACCGGATCGCACAAGTAGTATAAAACGGTAAGAACCGAGTATCGAACTCTCGGGGAACTTGTGTTATCTGGCAAGCTATTTCGATAAATAGGCTTCTGGTATGAAAATATGACTCTGGTTACGAACAAGTATTTAAACTATCCAGGCAAAAAGAAAGAAAATCACGCAAGAGAAATACTGTGTAAAAACAAGTAGAAAATGCATTGGTTTTCCTCATAGGTTCTTGATGCTAAAAAGGATGTTCTCTATCTAACAATGCTCATGCATTCCTATGTTGTCTCCTGGACTGCTAGACCCCGATTCCTCATGATAGCCTAGCCTAGTCCTGATCAAGCCTCGTCCGCAGATTCCTCTTGTAAGACTAAACTCAACCAAGACCGCATTAAGACACACATACATAACAAAGTTATTGTACCCCGATTCCTCATGATAGCACAACAACTTAGTCCCCTACTATCAAGGACTTTAGAATCAGAAAAGTTCCCACTGTTGAATGACCCTAATAAAGCATGCATCTACGTGATCAAGGTAAAAGCACACTGGAATGAAAAGCAGATAGCACAGAGAACACACAAAACATCATTACATAGATAGAAATATATTTACATCAGGTACCTACAGGGAAGATCCAAAGAGGATTTAGCTTTCCATAGTTCGGAAACCTCCTTTACAACAAAGAGAAGAACAAGATGAAAGACTACAAAAACACAAGTGGCGAGGATGTCTCCTTCACCTCTAGGATCTGACAATCACTCACAAACTCATCTCAAGCTCTTAGAATGGCTTTCGCTTCAAACTCGCGTCTCTGCTGATCTTCACACAGCAAAATCTCTTAGAACTCTCTGGAACTTGAACCTTTCACTCTCTAGAACCTTCATGCATTCAGTGCTTCACAAGAAAAGTGCCAAACTCCCTTTGCAAATCTGATTTCAGGCTTAAATAGGTGGCCTTGTTCATGCTCGTGCGCTTAGCGCAAATCTGGATCGCTTAGCGCGCATAAGTGGATTTTGGCTTAGTGAGCTTGTTTTGCTTAGTGGATGAGCTGAAGCGGTGTGCTTAGCGAACTTGACAGCTCATCTGTTGGATGAAGTGGCCTCAGAATAATTAAGAAGGGGGGGGGTTGAATTAATTATCCCTAAACCTTTACTAATTACAAATTTACTCTTCTAAGGTTGTTACTATGTTGTTAAGTAAATGAAGAATAAAAAGAAACTTAACAAAAAGTAAAAGCGAGAATCAAAGTGCACAACGGAAATTAAAAGAGTAGGGAAGAAGAAGACAAACACACAAGAGTTTTTATACTAGTTCGACAACAACCCGTGCCTACATCCAGTCCCCAAGCGACCTGTGGTCCTTGAGATTTCTTTTCAACCTTGTAAACATCCTTTTACAAGCAAAGATCCACAAGGGATGTACCCTCCCTTGTTCTCTTTGAACAACCTAGTGGATGTACCCTCCACTCGAACTGATCCACAAGAGATGTACCCTCTCTTATTCTCAGTCAAACCCAAGTAGATGTACCCTCTACTTGTACCGCAAAGGATGTACCCTCCAATGTGTTAAGACAAAGTTCTCAGGCGGTTAAACCTTTGAATCTTTGTGAATGGGGATACAAAAGAATTCTCAGGCGGTTAGTCCTTTGAAATCTTTTGTATATGGGAAAAGGAAGAATTAAAAGAATTCTCAAACTGTGTCATTTTGAATTCTTTGACAAGGGAGAAGGGAGACACAAAAGAATTCAGGCGGTTAGTCCTTTGTTCCTTTGGAAAAGGGAGAAGAGAGACACAAAAAGAATTCAGGTGGTTAGTCCTTGGCGAATTCTTTTTGGCAAAGGGAGAAGGGAATGAAAAAGATGAATAGCACAAGTTTTCAAAGTTTGGAAAACCAGAAAACTTTAGAAAACTTTTGACAAAGGAAGAAGAAGAAGAAGTTCAAAGAGACTCAGAAATCAATGTGGAAAAGTTGTTTGTAAAGGTTGTAAGTGTAGTTCAAATGCAAATCAAGGTCTTGCTTTTATAGACTCTTCATGTCTGGTCAAGAGAACCATTAGAAGAGTTATAACCTTTAGAAAAACTTGAAAACCTTTGGAAGAGTTACAACTTTTGATTTTGTTCTGAAACTATCACTGGTAATCGATTACCAAATCAATGTAATCGATTACACAAAGCTTTTTTGTGAAAGGATGTGACTCTTCACATTTGAATTTGAATTTCAACGTTCAAACATACTGGTAATCGATTACCAAATCATTGTAATCGATTACAACATTTTGAAATCAATTGGAATGTTGTAAATTCAGTTGAAAGCTTTTTGAAAACCATTTTGCTATTGGTAATCGATTACAATAATCTGGTAATTGATTACTAGAGAGTAAAAACTCTTTGGTAAAAGGTTTTGAGAAAAATTCATGTGCTACTTAGTTTTTGAAAAAACATTTTAATACTTATCTTGATTATGTATTCTCTTGATTCTTGAATCTTGATCTTGATTCTTGGAACTTGAATCTTGAAACTTGATTCTTGATTCTTGAAATCAAATTTCCAATTGAACCTTGAAGTGTTCTTGATTCAATCTTGAACTCATTCTTTGATTCTTGAGATCATCATCTTTGTTATCATGAAATGTTCTTGACTTTTGAGCTTTTTGTCATCACCTTTTTTATCATCAAAACTTCTTTGAATCAATCTTGATTCATCATGAAGCTTGCTTCTACAATCTCCCCCTTTTTTTATGATGACAACTTCTGAAATCAAGAAACACACTCACACTTTTTCCTAGTAGATCACTCACATAAATTTCCATTCTCTCCCTTTGTTTTTGAATTTATGCTTCTCTTAAAATTAATTTGATTTACTCATGTGAGTTCTTGATTTAATCGCTATTTCTCTCCCCCTTTGGCATCAACAAAAAGCCAAAGTGCGTAACAAGTTTGAAGCATACAAATACAACTAAGCATCCACACAACATTCATGGAAAAATATAAACCAAATTATGAAGCAAGAACCATGAATAGATCAATTATATAAAAACCACATAGTCAAATAACATAATTAATATTTGTTCAAACATATCATGCAAATAAACAAATAGTAAATTGTTCAAATATCATAATAATATAGCCAAATACACAGCTGGAAATCAAAGTACTAGTAATATTAAATAATAGAAAACTAAGATGATGGTGGCGGTGGCGGTGGTAGATCAAAGCTTGAATGAATATAAGAAACATCTTCTTCAACCTTGGTGATTCTTGACTCTATCTCATTGAAGCGCATCTCCACTTGTAATTCCAAAGTGTCAAACCTTTCACCAACAAAGGTTTGAAGACCATCAAACCTATCCAAAATCTTTGAAAGAAGAGATGAATCTTCTCCATCATGTCCTTCTTCACCAACATGTCGAGCAATGACTGAAGCGCCTATTAGGAAGGATCTCTTGATTGGAACATAGGGTTCAGAATCAAGAGGGATGTTAAAGTGTTGAAGGAAGAGGGTGACTAGATGTGGATATGGAAATGGAGCATTCAATCGCAACGCCTTATGCATGTGATATCTAACAAGATGTGCCCAATCAATTTGTAGACCTTTATGAAAGGCCCACATAACAATGAGATCTTCTTCAGAAACCTGTGCAAGGTTTGAAGATCTCGGAAGCAAGATGCGAACAATTAGATAATGAAGGATGCGACTTTCGAAAGCCAATGAACCGGCAAGAAGCCTTCCGGTCATATCCGCTTGATTGGTGCAAACCAACCGGTGGGCATCATGCACAAAAAAATCAAACTTCCAATCGTCAATCAGTGTACCTTCAAATGGTACACCTTCACTTGGCAATTGGGTTAAATCATAGAATAGGGATTGGTCAATGACCATCTTAATCCCATAAACTTCTGGCATTAGGGTGCCTTCTTGGATTTCTAAGTGTGAATAGAAGGCTTTGACTAGATCAGAATAAACAGGCAATATTAAAGACATGAAAGGAATAAGATTGGAGTTTTCAAATGCTTGAATGCATTCAAAGCTCTCATTTGAAAAGAAATCCATATCAATGAATTTTAGATCAATAATGGAACGAGACGAAAAGAGATTTGTGTACCGTATCCACTGTTCCTTAGATGAAAACAATGATCCAGAGGGAATAGAGGAAGGAATCGGCGTTTCCTGTGACCCAGAATGTCGTTGACTTCGACTCGAAGTGCCCTTTCGCTTCATTGATGGTTCCACCATTTGAAGATATTATTCGAAATTTCAATCGGTTCAAATGAAAGAGAATGAAAAAAGATGAAGTTTGGGCTTTGTAGGGAGTGATTTGGACAAGAAATGAGTGAGATATGGCTGAAGAAAGATTTGGGGGCGAGGGTTTTCGAGAGAGAGGAGAGTTGCATATTTCAGAATTTTAAATTTGAATATATAGGTGCAGGGACGCGCTGTAATCGATTACACAAATATGGTAATCGATTACCAGAGAGCAACATAGCCAGAAATAACTGCTTGTAATCAATTACACTATTATGGTAATCGATTACCAGAGGTTATTTTAGCCAGAAAACAAAAGCTGATAGACTTTTTAGGAGAGAAGAAATTTTGAATAATTATCAAAATACTTTTTAAAGAAGAAATATATTAAAAATACTTTATGAATGATTCTTAATCATGTAATTCACATATCATATTATACACAAACATTAAACATGTAGATATTCAATTATATCAAAGCAATCAAACAAAAGTATTGAAGAATAACGATTATAGATATTATTTAAAATATTTGAATGAAAATTTCATGCAAATAAGATAAAATCAATCAAGAACACATTCTCATTATTTCAAACAATCAAAACAAACAAATAAAAATGTTAGTCATCATAATCAAATTGATTGAAGAAAAAATTTTAACTTAAGAAAATTTTTAATAAGAGAATGGTTTTGATATTACCTTTTTCATGATTAGGGTGTCTAGATCTTCAAAGATGAGGATTTTACTTTTTCTCTTTGTTTATCATTCTTGATAAATGTTCTCATCACTTTCATAATCCTTGGTTAGAATATTAATCTCCTTTTCTAAACCATCGGATGAATCATTGTCATCCTATGCAATGTAGGCTTTCTTGGTCCTTCTTTCATCATACCTTTTCTTTTCACTTTTCTCAGGACATTCTTCATTTGAAGGAAAATTGGCCTTGATGTGACCAATTTGGATGCATTTGTAACACCTAAGGACTTGAGAATCTTCTTGTGATTTTCTTCCATTGTTGAAGTTCTGACGCCTGTTAATTCTTCTTTTCTTGATAAATTTCTGAAATTTCTTCACAAAGAATGAAAAACTTCTTCATCATCTGAATCTTCTTCTTCGTTTTCTTCTTGCATTGATGATGAGACTTTAAGGGCTATACTTCTCTTCTTTTTGTCATTTTCTTCATTTTGATTAAGACATTGGAGTTCCATCTCATGTTCCTGCAATTTTCCAAATAGAGTAGCAAGAGACATGGAAAAGAGATCTTTGCTTTCAGAAATAGCAATTACCTTGGGCTGCAATTCCCTACTTAAACATCTTAAAACTTTGTTAATTAAATCTTCATTAGGAAAGATTTTTCCTAAAGAGGCAAGGTGGTTTACTATGTGTGTAAATCTTTTCTGCATGCTATGGATATTTTCATTAGGGTTCATCCTAAATAATTCATATTCATAGGAAAAGGTATTGACTCTAGATCTTCTTACATCAGTGGTTCCTTCATGTGTTAGTTGGAGAGTATCCCACATCTCCTTGGCATTTGTACAATTTGACACTCTAAAATACTCATCTATTCCTAGGGCTGAAGTAATAATGTTTTTGGCTTTGAGATCATACTGGATTCTTCTTCTATCTTCTTTTGTCAACTTATCTATAGGTTTTTGTGTTGTAGTGCTTGTGCTTACATCTACTACAGTGGGTATGTATGGTCCTATTTCTATTGCTTCCCAAATGTTTAGATCTATGGCTTCAATAAAAATCTGCATACGGGTTTTCCAATAATGGTAACCCTCACCATTGCAAATGGGTGGTCTATGTATGGAATTTCCTTCAGGAAACAAAGAATTTGAAGAGGCCATGAATCTTGAAGTGGTTAAACTTTCTACAAGATACCTTCTCTGATACCAATTGTTGGATCAAGTGGCCTCAGGATAATTAAGAAGGGGGGTTTGAATTAATTATTCCTAAATATTTACTAATTAAAAATTTACTCTTCTAAGGATTTTACTTTGTTGTTAAGTAAATGAATAATAAAAAGAAACTTAACCAAAAGTAAAAGCGAGAATCAAAGTGCACAGCGGAAATTAAAAGAGTAGGGAAGAAGAAGACAAACAAAAAAGAGTTTTTATACTGATTCGGCAACAACCCGTGTCTACATTCAGTCCCCAAGCGACATGCGGTCCTTGAGATTTCTTTTCAACCTTGTAAAAATACTTTTACAAGCAAAGATCCACAAGGGATGTACCCTCCCTTGTTCTCTTTGAACAACCTAGTGGATGTACCCTCCACTAGAACTAATCCACAAGAGATGTACCCTCTCTTGTTGTCAATCAAACCCAAGTAGATGTATCCTCTACTTGTACCACAAAGGATGTACCCTCCAATGTGTTAAGACTAAGTTCTCAGGCGGTTAAACCTTTGAATCTTTGTGAATGGGGATACAAAAGAATTCTCAGGCGGTTAGTCCTTTGAAATCTTTTGTATATAGGAAAAGGAAGAATCAAAAGAATTCTCAAACTGTGTCGTTTGAATTCTTTGACAAGGGAGAAGGGAGACACAAAAGAATTCAGGCGGTTAGTCCTTTGTTCTTTTGGAAAAGGGAGAAGAGAGACACAAAAAGAATTTAGGCGGTTAGTCCTTGGCGAATTCTTTTTGGAAAAGGGAGAAGGGAATGAAAAAGATGAATAGCACAAGTTTTCAAGGTTTGGAAAACTAGAAAACTTTAGAAAGCTTTAGACAAAGGAAGAAGAAGAAGAAGTTCAAAGAGACTCAGAAATCAATGTGGAAAAGTTGTTTGTAAAGGTTGTAAGTGTTTTTCAAATGCAAATCAAGGTCTTGCTTTTATAGACTTTTCTTGTCTGGTCAAGAGAACCATTAGAAGAGTTATAACCTTTAGAAAAACTTGAAAACCTTTGGAAGAGTTACAACTTTTGATTTTGCTTAGAAACTATCACTGATAATCGATTACCAAATCAGTGTAATCGATTACACAAAGCTTTTTTGTGAAAGGATGTGACTCTTCACATTTGAATTTGAATTTCAACGTTCAAACATACTGGCAATTGATTACCAAATCATTGTAATCGATTACAACATTTTGAAATCAATTGGAACATTGTAAATTCAGTTGAAAGCATTTTGAAAACCATTTTGCTACTGGTAATCGATTACAATAATCTGGTAATCGATTACCAGAGAGTAAAAACTCTTTGGTAAAAGGTTTTGAGAAAAATTCATGTGCTACTCAGTTTTTGAATAAACTTTTTGATACTTATCTTGATTAAGTCTTGTCTTGATTCTTGAATCTTGATCTTGTTTCTTGGAACTTGAATCTTGAAACTTGATTCTTGATTCTTGAAATCAAATTTTCTCTTGAACCTTGAAGTGTTCTTGATTCAATCTTGAACTCATTCTTTGATTCTTGAGATCATCATCTTTGTTATCATGAAGTGTTTTTGACTTTTGAGCTTTTTGTCATCACCTTTGTTATCATCAAAACTTCTTTGAATCAATCTTGATTCATCATGAAGCTTGCTTCTACATCATCTTCTTCTGGATTCTTCCTCACGCTTAGCCATTGAGTGTCGCGCTTAGCGAATGCTCGCTAAGCCAGCAGATTGGCTTAATGAGAAGGTGAAAATAGCACTTTTGCCATTTTTTCCTATTTGACCTGAAATTGGGAGAAATTGATTAATAAACGCACAAAACAAAAGTATAAATTATCTATTACCTATATTTAACAAAAAGTACTTATAGTATTACAAAACAACCATAAATTGGGAAAGTTTGATACAATATACACAGGTTTTATACACAAAAGTTAGTCGTATTCATCGACTAACAACGTTCATAATTAATTCAACCCCCCCCCCCCCTCATAATTATTCTGAGGCCACTTGATCCAACAGATGATAATTTTGAAAAATAGCTTTTAAAAAGGGTTTTGAATTTGAATTTTGAACTTGTAATCAATTACAAGATGTTTGTAATCGATTACCAGCAACGGAACTCTTGAAATTCAAATTCAAAAGTCATGACCCTTCAAATTCAAAATTTCAGAAAAAGCATTTTGAAAAAACACATCTCTTCAAACCATTTTGAAAAGACACGAACGACCTATATATATGTGTGTCTGACTTCAAAAAGCAAGAGAAAAATATTCCAATAGAACTTCATAGTCAAATACTCTCTCAACAACTCTTGGGCAAACACTTGCGAATCTATTGAGAGTTCATCCAGGAACTTCGAATTGTATTATCCACCCTAAAGGAGAGAAATCTTTCTGTTCTTCTCAAAAAATCAATTGTAATCAAGAGACTGGTTGTCTCTTGAATTGTGAGTTTTCTGAACACAAGGGACATGGATTCCTTAGGTGTTCAGAAGTTGTAAAAAGGTTTTTTACAAAGATAGTGGAAAATCTCAAGTAGGTTGCTTGAGGACTGGATGTAGGCACGGGAAGTGGCCGAACCAGTATAAATCGAATTTGCATTTCTTTCTTCCCTTATCTCATTTATTTTATTGCAATCAATTTTTTCTTGCACATTTAAAAGAACATTGTTAAATTGATTGCTTCTTATTCTTTTTCTGCATTCTAAGCCTATCATTTAAAAAGGGGGTTAAAAGTTTGTTAGTGGAAATTTTGAAACTTAATTCATCATCCTCTCTTAAGTTATTGAGGCCACTTGTCCAAAAGAACCAACTTAGAATGTAACACATTCTAAGACGATTTTGTATCCAAGACCGTCTTAGAATATACCACATTCTAAGACAGTCTTAAAGACGAGACCATCTTTGAATGTGGTACATTCCAAGACAATTTTTGAATGAAGACTGTCTTAGAATGTAACACATTCTAAGACTGTTTTAAGTAACCTTCATTGAAGACGCATTGGCTTTCTACGACATCCCCTACGACAAGAGTTCGAAATTGACGTTGTATGTAAAAAATAACCGATATAATAGGCTGTTTGTATAATAGTGGCATACAATTATAGACCAATACCCTTTCGGTCATGTGCTCACATATTCCATACAACATATCTTGGTCTTCAATGTATACAAGTACTGAGCACCATTTGGCGCTAGTTATTGTTCATAAATTTACATAAAACATAATTTATTTTCAAATAATTAAATCAAATTTCCATACTTTCATAATAATTAAGAAAAATAGTTCAAAATATAGTTTATAAAATAATTAAGCTAAAAATAAATTAATTTGATCATACATCAAAATGTAAACGTGCATTTCTATTACTTAGCTTTATTTCATTTGTCCACGGAAGCACTAAATGAGTTTAATAGTATTTTTGGTTTAGAAAAAAAAATAAAAAGAAAGAAAAGGAAGTAAAAGAAAAGGAGTAAAAAGTAAGATAATTATTAAAGTTATTTCACTTGTTTGAGAAAAGAAAATGAAAGAAAAGGCAAAAAATAAAATGCTTTTCTGTTATATGATTGTGTAAAAATTGGAACAAAATTTTATAAATAACTTAAATAAAAAAAAATTGTGATATAATGTCCTCTGGCCTTCCATTTTCTTCATACGTCTTTGTAGTGACATCTTTAATAACTACTTCCTTCCTCAAAATTTCAAAGGATCGAAGGATTACATGTTTTTGTTAATCTCAGATTCAATAGAACCAAACAAAGTGTAAAAGCTGGAATCCCCCCCGTTTAAGCATTCACACTGACTTTCATCCATTTATTTCAAAGGATGCACTGTACATAGTCAAGCAACGGACTAATCGACAATTGCACGCTTCCATCTATAAGTTTTCATGTACACTTTGTCCATTCTTCCAGGAAGGTGCTGAACATATAGCCAAACTCCAACCAAATTTAAGTCATCCAATGAACTAGTATCCAAAATTGTAAATGCACCTTTAAGTGTTCATATTGCCATTGTCCTTTTTCCACCGAAATATTGTTCGACGAAAGTAAAGAAATGATAATCAATTCCATGGAAGCACGAAACAAACTTAACCGGTAGAACGCGCGTCTAAGCATTACACTGGCTTGAGGCTGTTTTCTTATGGAAGCATTGTACATAGTCAAGTCAATATCAAACAACAAACTAATTTCTAATTGCACATTCGCACCTTTAATGATTTCTTTTACCTTTTCCCCATTCTTCCACGGAAGCGCCAAACATACAATCCAACTCTAACCAAATTAAGTCATGCAATGCACCCTTAAGCGTTCATATTGACTTTTGGTCCTTTTTTCCACAAAAAAACTTTTAGCCAAGGAACGATAATCAATCAATGCTAAAGGAAACTTATTATTTATTTCCGTGAAAGCATTGAACGGCCATAAAAGCTAGAATCCCTGCTTAGAAATTCATACGGGCTTTTGTCCGTTATTTTATGAAGGCATTGTACATAGTCAAGCCAAAGTCTAGCGACAAACTAACTTGCAATTTCATATTTGCACATTTAAGTTTTCATATTACATTTTTTTTTCATTATCTCATGAAAGCATCGAACATATAGTTTAACTACAACCAAACAGAATTCATGCAAACTGTAGGAAAAAAGGGTGTTCAAAAACACATATTGCGGAATAAAAGGATCTATTTTGTATTTAAATTATATTATAAATAGATGACATATTAAAAAGCGTACCTGTTGATGAGCTCTTGAAGCATAAAAATTCTTCAATAGTGTGAAGACTCTATGTGTATCCACACCCACTGAAACCGACCTCTATTCGTCAACAACTTTAACAGATGGAAAAATAAGAATAGAGAAGCGATTTTTTTTTTTGGAATCTCTTTCACGTGCAACCTAAGGTTCTATTTATAGCATGCTAAGGATACCAAATTTCTGATCAAATCAAAATCATTATAGATAGTATCTCTTTTTAAGCTATATTATTTCTTGTTACATTTTATTGCTAATCATTTTGCAATTAAAATTGAAATAATAATTGACCAAGTCAAACTTGTATCTAGCCGCTTTTCAAACCAAATTCCAAATACAAAATCATATCCAATCTTTCATATTATTTATATATTCAGTGCTAGCAAAAATATAATAATATTCCACCTTTTGAAATCAATTAATCATTTGGTCATATTAAATTCTCTAATTTAATTAATCATCAAATATTAAAATAATTTCTTTAACAGAGATTAGAACACTCATTTGTGTGTGACCCCGTAAGTTCAATAGTAAGCCGGTAATATATTAATCAAATTAATATACTAATCAAGGTAGGCGTCTAGCAACACTCCTTAACGTTCGAATAGCATGAAGTAGCATTTTACTTGCAAGAACCATTAGAAGAGTAGTGTAATAATTTCTTCCATCTTTACAGCTCTGGGTTAACTCTAGAGTATGATATTACTGTCAAACCCATTTGAGTTAACTCATAATGACTTAAGAAACTCATTTCTTCTTTCATTTAATTTTCCTAGTCAGGATATAATTTTATTCATAGAGCTCAAACTCATTAGCAAGAGTTGATGGATTCCTTCTTGGTTAATCATTAATTTTACAGGTATTTAATCATATCCAATATCCATTCAACAAGTGTTCTAAAGCACTAGGTGTCCGGAATCAAAATACAACAAATAACCTGTTAATTACTATGACAATCTCATGTCAAAGAAAGTTATTATACCTCTTCTTGAGAATTTTCTATTGACAGTTTATGGTAAATTTTAACCATTAAAAAATTTCAATTGAGTCAATTCAATATGTGACTCATCTATATATGTAAATTAATAAATGAGATCTATTAATATTTATCCAATAAATACTATCACATATACATTAATCTATCTAGAATATTGATATCCTATTTACAATAATCCTATGATCAAGAACGATTTAAATTAAAATTGGAACAAACTTGTTTCTCATTATCATAATTTCCATTATAATAACAAGTTTTTAATTTTAATCAAGGACATTATCAAATGGACCATTTCATCAAATAGTGAAATATGACAATGAAAATAAATAATACTTTATTATTAAAATTAAAATTGATTACATGATGACTTGGATTATAGGCATACAAATTTATTCCCAACACAAAGAACTAATTTGAAATCCGTCTTAGAATGCGGTACATTCTAAGACGCTCTTGGAGATAAGACCATCTTCGAATGAGGTATATTTTAAGATGGTGTTCAAAAGAAGACTACCTTAGAAGTTACATTCTAAGATTGTTTTAAGGAACTGTCGTCGAAGACGCATAGGCTTTCTACGACATCCGCTACGACATTAGTTTGTAATTGACGTATGTCAAAAATAACCGATGTAATAGGCCATTTGTATAGTAGTGACATACAATTATAGACCAATACCCTTTCGGTCATGTGCTCACATATTCCATACAACATGTCTCAGTCTTCAATGTATACAAGTACAGAGCACCATTTGGCGCTAGTTATAGTTAATAAATTTATTTAAAGGTAATTATTTAGTCAACAAATCGTAAACAAGGTTTAAGAAGCATGTTACCTAACTAGTAATTAGTACATGCGGGCCCAAATATCAAAGTCCCAATAAGGTCTGTAACAAAGGAAGAGTCCCTAGTTTAAGACCATTGTTCATTTCAATATTCCTTTGACATCATATGTGTCAGAACTCCTGTTGTAGGTACCTCCTTCTCTTGTTTTGGATTTGAACACATCGAAGATACAAACAAGTTACCTATGGAAGAACCATTCGGCATAATAAGTAACCCTTCAATGAGAAAGATAATGTCCAATCTATTTATGATTGAAACATATATATATATATATATATATATATATATATATATATATATATATATATATATATATTAATTATAGTATTTATATACATATATATTTATAATATTTATATACATATATAATACACTTTTATATAATTAAAAATAAAATAATATAAAAAAGTCATGTATTATAATTAATACCCATATATGCCTCAGGTTATTAATCTGCTAGTTTGTTAAATGTGTGATTTAGTCATGTAGTTTCAATTGCTCAAATCAAATTCTTATACTTTAAAAATTAATAAAATCAAGTATAAAATATAATTTATTTTCAACTAATTAAATCAAATTTCTATACTTTCATAATAATTAAAAAAACAGTTCAATATGTAGTTTTTAAAATAAATATGTAAAAATAAATAATTTGATCATACATCAAAATGTAAACGTGCATTTGTATTAATTAGCTTTATTTCAATTGTCCACGGAAGCACTAAATGAGTTTAATGGTATTTTTGGTTTAGAAAAAAAATAAAAAGAAAGAAAAGGAAGTAAAAGAAAATGAGTAAAAAAAGTATAAGATAATTATTTAAGTTATTTCACTTATTAGATAGAAAAGAAAATGAAAGAAACGGCAAAAAATAAAATGCATTTCTTTTATATGATTGAGTAAAAATTGGAACAAAATGTTATAAATAATTAAATAAAAAATTGTATAAAATGATATAAATAAATTAAATATAAAAAAGTGATATAATGACCTTTCGCCTTCCATTTTCTTGAAAATGAAGAAAATACGTCACATCTTTACCAAGTATTTCCTTCCTCAAAATTTGTAAGGATAGAAGGATTACATATTTTTGTTAATCTCAGATTCAATAGAACCAAACAAAGTGTAAAAGCTGGAATCCCCATTTTAAGCATTCACACTGACTTTCATCCATTTTTTTCAAAGGATGCACTGTACATAGTCAAGCAACGGACCAATCGACAATTGCACGTTTCCATCTATAAGTTTTCATATACACTTTTGTCGATTCTTGCATGAGAGTGCTGAACATATAGTCAAACTCCAACAAAATTGAAGTCATCCAATGAACTAATAACCAAAATTGTAAATTGACCTTTAAGTGTTCATATTGCCATGGTCCTTTTTGCACCGAAATATTGTTCAACGAAAGTGAAGAAATGATAATCAATTCCATGGAAGCACGAAACAAACTTAACCGGTAGAACACGCGTCTAAGCATTACACTGGCTTCAGTCTGTTTTCTTATGGAAGTATTGTACATAGTCAAGTCAATATTAAACAACAAACTAATTTCTAATTGCACATTCGCACCTTTATTGATTTCTTTTACCTTTTCCCCATTCTTCCACGGAAGCGCCAAACATACAATCCAACTCTAACCAAATTGAGTCATGTAATGCACCCATAAGCGTTAATATTGACTTTTTCTCCTTTTTTTCCACAAAAAATATTTTGTTTATCCAATGTTATGGAACGATAATCAATCAATGCTAAAGGAAACTTATTATTTATTTCCATGAAAGCATTGAACGGCCATAAAAGCTAGAATCCCTGTTTAGAAATTCATACGGGCTTTTGTCCGTTATTTTATGAAAGCATTGTACAGTCAAGCCAAAGTCTAGTGACAAACTAACTTGCAATTGCATATTTGCACCTTTAAGTTTTCATATTATATTTCTTTCCATTATCCCATGAAAGCACCGAACATATAGTTTTACTACAATCTCTTGGACAAGTGACCTCAATAACTGAAGATGGGTGAATTTAGTTTTAAATTTTTCCACTAACAAACTTTTAACCCCCTTCTAAATGATAAGCTTAGAATGTAGAAGAAGAAGTAACAATCAATTTAATAATATTCTTTAAACATGTAAGACAAAATTGATTGCAATAACATAAATGAGATAAGAGAAGAGAGAAATACAAACTCGATTTATACTGGTTTGGCCACTTCCCGTGTCTACGTCTAGTCCTCAAACAACCCACTTGAGATTTTCCACTATCTCTGTAAATCCTTTACAGAGTTTGAACACACCTTGGGATCCCTCACCCTTGTGTTCAAAGATTCTCCAAGAGACAACCCGTCTCTTTATTACAATTCTCACAATCCAAGAGACAATCAGTCTCTTTTTTACAACTGACTTTCTGAGATGAACAGAAAGATTTCTCTCCTTTAGAGTGGATGATACAAATTGAAGTTCCTAGAGGAATTTCTCTCTTTTAGAGATGATAATACAATTTGAAGTTCCTGGATGAATTGTTAATAGATCTGCAAGTGTTTGGCCAAGAGTTCTTGAGAGAGCATTTGACAATTAAGTTCTCTTAGAATGTCTCTCTCTTACTTTTTGGAAATCAAACACACACATATATAGGCCCTTTGTGCCTTTTCAAAATGGTTTGAAGAGATGTGTCTTTTTAAAAAGCTTTTTCTGAAATTCTTCACTAGTAATTGATTACAGGTTTCTGGTAATTCGTTACACACTACTACAAAAACTAGATTTAACATCCCCATATTAACATCGGTTTTTGACAAAACCGATGTTAAGATAAACGCGGTGGCGTAATTGTAAATAATGTGTATCCGTTAACATCGGTTTTAGAAGAACTGATGTTAACGTAAGTTCATTAACATCGGGTGTTCATAAAATCGATGTTAACGTATGATAAGTTAACATCAGTTTCGTCCATAAAACCGATGTTAACTTCAACATCATTTTGTTAACATCGGTTTTTTTATTGAAAACCGATGTTGGACTCACATTTTAAAATATATCATACGCGAGCCCTATTTTGCTCTCACGCTCTCTTCTTTGATATCCATCTAAGAAAAACTTCTTCTTCTCCATCTAAGGTGTCTTCTTCTCTGTCTAAAGTTGTTCTTCTCCATCGCGTTCTCGGCCGTGACAGCTCGCCACCTTACGTAGGTACGTTTTGTGAGTCTTTCTCCATTTTAACTACCCTAACTTGTATACAATGTGTGGCATTTCATTCATTTTATTTCCATATCATTGTTCTCTTCTTTGTTCTTTCTTGGTAAAATTGTAATGCATATGTTTTGCCTTACTCTTATTCAGGTGAAAATCCTTTTCTTCCAGTAATTGTTATCTATATTGCCAATATAGGAGAGGTAACTATTATCTACAGAGTTATTTGGATAACTGATTTGGTCCCAGTTTATGATGTTTAGATTGATAACTGATTTGCTCCTAGTTTATGATGTTCAAATAACTAATTTGCTCAGCTTCTACTAAGTTATGATGTTTGGATTGATAATACTAGGTTACATTTGTGCCCACTAGGGGTCTGATATTCATGAGTAAGATTAAGTGTACTAGATATCACTTTCGTCCATTTGTGTTCCAGATAGTCCTTGGTTTTGATTCAATGTTCATTATGTATGTCAGTTAAACTTGAAGCTTTTTGTGACCTTAAGTTTTGATCTTATGTTATAGATGTCATTATAGACAAGTGTTTTGAATTTCTCCATTCTCAGAACATGTTGGGATTATTTATGTAAAACTACCTTGGAGTATGCCATGAATTTATAATTCAATAGATATTCTGCAAGTTACTTATCATGTTTTGCTTGTGAACTAAAATTAACTAGTACACTTTTGATTTATGTGTTGGTGCTTGGCTATGATGTGACTGATTGGGTTAGTGAACCTACTAATAATTAAATTCTAATAGCCACCCACACACACACTCTCTCATTGTTTATGTTAGTCAATGTTGTGAAGTAGAACGTCTCTGAATTAAGGTCTAAATAGAACATCGGGTTGTTGAGTTTAAGGGAAGATAAATCACTTGCGTTTGATTAGAAAAATTTAAATGTTAATAGGAAGGATATTTGTTCCATGCATAATGAGATTAAGAAGTGGTAGTCATAGTGGGGTGGAAAAGTTAGAAAGTGAGAAGGATTGCACAACTTGGGAGGGAATAATAGTAAGATAGAGGAAACGTGAGTCCCTTTCGATGTTTATTATGTAGAAATGATAGGAGTAAATCACAATGCAAAATCAAAGAAAGACTTTTCCTATAAGAGAATATAATAATTATATTAAAGTTGTTTGGAGGGCCACCATATCAACCACTTCTGGTCCTAAAATGAACACGTTTAGGTGTAGTGTAGGTTGTTGCAATTCTACAAAATCAAGTTATCTTCATCAACCATTAAGCTGAGCACCTCATCTTCCCTTTTTCCTTTTATTCTTATCCTAGCTAGGAATCAGATCACTTATGGACTTGTCTAGTTGTATTCAGAATTTCGGACTTCTCTAGTTATACAATGTCCTTTTGCTACTCTGATTTGAAAAGCAAAATCCTTGATCATTCTTTTTGATACTCAGCAGGTCACAAATTAACTTGATTACAACTCATATAAACCTTGTTGACTCTCAAACTTTTGTTTTAGCCTTCAAATCTCCCTATATTGTCTATTGGGAACTTAAAAGCGGGTGGAACAACAATTTAGTTTTGATTAGTAATTAATAACATGCAATTTACTATTTCTCATATTTTTCTAGAAGAAAACTCTGGTACATGTAGCTTATCTACACATGACTTTGTACAGAGTTTTGTTTGGTGGGAATGTTTGCTGCCATTAATTTTAGTGTGTGACATTCAAACAAGTAGTAGTATGACAAGTAGTAGTATGTTTAGTTTCATCTTTGCTGACATTGGGCATGTTAGATTCATTTTCCAATTTCTTCATTGCTGCTTTAAGCTCTCTTACCAGTTCTTAGACAAGTCTTGGTTTCATCTTTCCAGTTTCATCTTTGCTGCCAAGATAGGGAGCTTCTTCATTTCTATTAATTCCACTTTAATTTTTCTATCTTTCCACTGATCTCAAATATTTGGTCAAGTAATAGTTATGTACTCCTACGAGTCAGTAACCTAGTGATAATAATGTAGATGTTGCATTCTGTATCCCGACTTTGGCCTTGAATGGTGCAAACTGTGCTTGTAACTAGGCAAGTTGACAAGATACATATTCGGTCTGGAAGAAAGCAATCCAAAGATCTTGGCATTTGGCCACATCAAGATGCAAGCTTCTTAAGAAGGAGATAGTAATTGTAACTGTCGAAGACAACATCAATGGAGCACTGATGGAAGTTCCCTTTCTTTTTCAACAGCCCTGACCTCCCCCATATGGAAGCTCAAGTGCACGAAATCCATTCTCTCAGCACAAAATGCATCCATTACTGTTGTGTTTCAGTGATATTGGTGATGTTGGGGTTGATAGGACTGACTATGCATGCATGATATAAAAAATTTCTTAAAATGATAATAAAATACCTCTTTGTCCTCTATCTTGTTTTGTGGCAAATTCGTGCATCTGCATACAACTATGGGGAATTCAATGAAGAATTGGACATGAAGATCACCTTTTATCCCATTATTTTTGGGGTTTGGCATTCCTTGACCTTTGATAACCTTCTCATATCCTGGGTATATGACATTATTCTCGAATGACAAACCCATATTTTCCCCTCCTAATAGAGGGATTGATATGGAGCAGCCTATTAGTGCATCTACTAGAGGAATCTGAACACATATTTCCAAATCATTGCCTTCTCTCCTAAACAAAGGTTGTTTTATTTCATCAATCAAGAATACTATATCAACAGGGAGGTATCCAGGTTTCTCATCACCTACTCCTTCAAATGTAATCTTTCTTCCTTTTCCCCATCCCTGCTTCATCTCAATTTTCAAAATCTCATTTTCTTGGAAAATTACCCTATTGAAAAATTTTAAGTTAGTAATGCTCTTCTAAGCAGATATCACTTCAAAGAACATTGAATTTCTACACCCTATGTACACTAGCATACTCCAAAGCAACACAAAATATTCATCTATAAGATCACTTGATAGAAACATACTCGGGATATTTGATGACATCTCTAGTAACTTTAATCTTTTTTATGCATCAAAAGCATAAATTCTCGAGCGTGCAATGCAACTTTCTCTCAACTTATGGGGGTTTCCTTCTAGCTGTTTTCTGTGAAAATGTGATAGTGTTGTTAACCTACAACTCAGATTGCTTGACAAAGAGACTGCAAGGATGTATTCAGGTTTTCGGGTGGTCTTTACGCATGCATCTGCATGTTTTGTTAGAGACGATACATGGTTGGTTAACTCAGGTTCAAAGATGTTCAACTTACTTGGCAAAGAAGCCAGGGAACCGTTTCTACTCATAATCCTTTTAAGAGATGATGCAGCAATTTTGGTGGCACTCCTTCGACCAGAACTATAAGAACTTATTGATAGAGAGTTTGGTGTTGTGCATCGCCTGCTTCCATGCCTTGACATAGGCCTTGATTTTAGTGTTGGTGTTTTAGATCTTCTACTTGCAGCCTTTGACAAAAATTTAGGACTCCAAATGTCTTCATCCACTCTTTTATTATCATTTTCCTCAAACCTTAGGGGTGTTATTGGCTTCTGCATGCATCAAAGATCATGAGAATAATATCTCATACCATCATGAGCATAAACTACTATGAGCAGCAATGAAGAAGCTTAAAGCAACAATGAGTCCTAGTCCTAGTGAGAAGGGTTTGTTGGCATCATGCAAAACATTGAGGCACGTGAAGCAAGTTCATGCTCAAATCCTCGGTTTAAAATTGGATAATTCAAAGTCCCTCCTTTTGAAACTTGTCCTTTGCTATTGCACTCTCCCATTAGCTAACCAATGGCAAAGTCTAAATGCCCATTTGTCAAATAGTTTGCATCTAAAAAAGAAGATCATAATAGTAAAATATTAATACATAGATATTATAATGATAAGGGACTTCCTAATTAGTATTCTTGGTCATTAGTTAAAGAAGTAAAAGAAGAAAATGATATTGCTTATTGAATTAAATACTACACTACTATTGTAAGACATAGTCTGCTTTCCCATAATTATGTTACATGGTAGGTAGAGTATTAATGGCAACTGAGCAATAATAGATTGAACCCTTGTTTGTTGCAGCATAAGCTCCAAGACACTTATAATTTGGTTTGAAGCATCGTCAGTCCCAATATTCATTGTTGGAGACTGTTACTGACAATTATTACAAGTACAAATGCAAACCATGTCCTTTTTTACATTGTTTTATGTGATTAATGACTATTGTTCTGCATATAGTTAATGTTAGTCCTTTGTGAACCTTAGATTCCCATTTGAGATTGGATACAATAATTCTTGCGGATAGTTTGCATTAATCATTGTATTCAATCTTGAATTGTCCATTTGGACAGTTTGGGGAGACTCATATTTTTATGGAAGATTCGTGCGTTAAGGTTAAGAATTTTTTGTTCAATTTGATGAAATTTCAGTACAATGCATTTCTAGTTGTTCTCTGAGTGCATACTTGATTATCGGGGAAATAATCTCACTGATTTCATGTCGTGTACTTGAAGACCAATGCAAAATGCTGCCAAAATTTTGTCAAATTTAACAAAAGAGACTTAACCTTGACGTATGAAGCTACCATAAAAAAATGTCTTCCTGAATGGGATAGGGCTACACCTATAATGAAGAAGTGAGAATTTGATGCATGGAATAACTTTGTGAGTATCACAGAGTTATTATTTAGATGGATCGAATTTGGATGAATGAAAGTCGCATGAGCCCTGCATATGAGGAAAACGTTGATCAATTTTTTCAATTTGCTTACGAAAGAAGTCAACCGAATGAGGATGGATAATATTATTGTCCTTGCATCAATTGTTTGAACGGAAGACGAAAAATACTGGACGACATCCTGGAGCATCTACTGTGTGATGAGATTACGAAGAATTACACCACGTGGATATGGCATGGTGAATTGACAAACATACAGAGGGGGTCTCAATCTGAACCATTTGATGTAGAAATGGGAGATCGCTTGGGGGATATGATTGGTGATCTTGGACAAAAGTCTTTTCAGCAAACACATGCTCCTATGTATGATACATTGCAAACTGATTTAAAGAAGCCTTTGTATCTGGGGTGCAAGAATTCATTGATGTTGTTGTCGGCGGTGTTAAGTTTGGTGAAGACAGCCAAGAAATGACATTGATGTTTATCTTAACATCGGGCCCAAGACAGCCAAGAAATGACATTGATGTTTATCTAAGTCCGTTGATTGAAGACTTGACAAAGTTGTGGTATAAGGGGGCTTTAGTGTTTGATGGGTTTTAGAATGAGACTTTTCAAATGCATGTAATGCTTTTTTGTACCATTAATGACTTTTCAGCATATAGGAATTTGAGCGGTTACAGTGTTAAGGGTCATCATGCATGCCCTATCTGTGAAGAAGACACAAGCTACATACAACTGAAACATGGTAGAAAAAAAGTCTACACTAGGCATCGACGTTTTATAAAACCTCATCACCCTTACAGGCGATTGAAAAAAGAATTTAATGGAAGTTAAAAGCACGAAACTATGCCGATACCGTTGACTGGTGAGTAGGTCTTCCAGTAGGTTCAACACCTGAATACTATATTTGGAACGACCCAAAAGAAGGAAAAAAGTGAGAATTGCATATGGCAGAAGAGGTCGATTTTCTTTGATCTTCCGTACCGGTCTAATCTAGATATTAGACATTGTATTGATGTTATGCATGTGGAGAAAAATGTATGTAACAGTGTCATTAGGACGCTCTTTAACATTCAAGGCAAGAAGAAAGATGGTTTGAATACTCGTCAAGATCTAGATGAGATGGGTATCCGATCGCAGTTGCATCCAAGGTCTGATGGTAAAAAAATATACTTGCCTCCAGCTTGTCATACTTTGTCCAAAAAATAGAACATTAGTTTTTATCAGTGTCTGCGTCGGGTCGAAGTCTCACAAGGATACTCTTCAAATATTAAGAGCCTTGTGCAGTTGAAGGATCTTAAGTTGGTAGGGTTAAAGTCTCATGATTGTCACGTCTTGATGCAACAATTGTTAGCCATGGCCATATGAGACATTTTGCCTAACAAAGTCAGGTTTGCCATAACTCGCATGTGCTTTTTCTTCAATGTCATATGTAGCAAATTCGTTGATCCTGTGAAGTTAGATGAGCTGGAAAACGAGGCTGTTATTATACTATGCCAGTTGGAGATGTATTTTCCTCCTACTTTCTTTGACATCATGGTTCACTTAATTGTTCATCTGGTCAGAGAAATCAAATGTTGTGGTCCTGTTTTTTTGCAGTGGATGTACCCAGTTGAGCGATACATAAAGTTCTTAAAAGGGTATATGAAGAATCTACATCGTCCGGAAGCATCTATTGTTGAAAGGTACATTGTAGAAGAAGCCATTGAATTTTTTTCGGAGTACATTGAAAAGGCTAAACCTGTTGGGCTTCCCGAGTCTCGGCATGACGACAGAGTAGGCGGTAAGGGTTCAAGAGGACTGCATGTTATCACTCCAAGTGTAGAATATTTGTCACAAACTCACTTGTATGTGTTGAATAACAGTAATGAAGTTTTGCCATACATACTTCAGCATGAAGGTTTAGTGAAAGAAAGTAATCCAAAAATGTCGAAGAACTGGGTCTTGAAAAAGCATAACAAGACTTTCCTTGATTGGTTTAAAGATACAATCTTTGCTGATGAAAATGTTTCTGAAACATTAAGAAAGCTAGCAAATAGGCCTAAAAGAAATGTTATAACTTGGCAAGGATATGACATAAACAAGTATTCCTTTTATACAGAAGCGCAAGACGAGAAAAGTACAATGCAAAACAGTGGGGTCACCCTAAGGGTTGAATCTCAACAATTCGCCAATGTACATGATGACAATCCCTGTGTAGCTTCCATCCCATGCTTTGGGTTCATTGAAGAAATTTGGGAGCTTAACTATGTCAAATTTAGTGTTCGTGTTTTCAAATGTAAATGGGTTGACAACAACACCAATGTGCAGACCAATGATGTAGGATTTACGTTGGTAGATCTAAAGAAATTAGCTTATCAGAATGACCCTTTCATCATGGCAGAACAAGCTAAATAGGTATTTTATGTTCAAGACCCTTGTGATGAAAGGTGGTCAATGGTTCTACACGGGAAAAAAATTGGTGTTAATTGCTGGATTTCCCCTGCAGTTACTTTTTGGTCCACTTTTTCTTTATGCAAATATGTTCAAGGGAAATCCGGTTTGCCGGAAAACACACTGGATCGTCAAGTATTTACAATTAAAACGGATGAATCTGAGTATCGAACTTAGGGAACTAGTCTTAGACAGGGTTAAATTTAGAAATAAGGCATTGTTGAAAGAAACATTGATAATTGATGATTTAGAACAGAATTAAACTAAGTCTAGGCTAAAAACAGTAAAAATGCAACTAAGTAAGATTGACAGCAGTAGGTAAAGATGTTGGGTCTTTCTTACAAACCAGTTGATGTATATAAAGATGTTTCTCTAATCGATCATGCTTTTGTGTTCTATGCTATAGCCTAAATTACTAAACCTCAATCCCTAGTTAGATTGAATCAATCCAAGCTTCATCCTCAAATCCCTCTTGTTGGACTAGGCTTAATTTAGACAGCCTTCCTAGGTTTAGACTAACTTAAACTAAGCTTCGTCCTCAGATCCCTCTTTTTGGACAAGACTTAGCTTAAATAACTTACGAAAGTTTAGACTAATTTAGCCTAAGCTTTTCCCTCAGATCCCTCTTATTGGACTAGACTTACACCAAACAGCATTATTGTAACAACATATTCAAAACCAAAACTTAATCCGCATTTAAGACTAAGTTTCAATTCTGCTTTATTCAATTTCTAAGGCAACAATACATTTCCCAATGCTAAAGTCACCTAACCAGGCACACAAATGGTTGATCAGATCAAGAGCATACAAAATTTAAGCACTGAAAGAAGCATTGAACACAAGAAACACAATCAATTGGATATTAAAGTAATTACATAAGTTGTTCGGTCATGTCGTAACCACGTTGGAAACCAAAAAGAGGTAAAATAATAATATAATAATCAAAAATATATTTTATTAAAATGAACCAAAAAAAAAGCAATCGGACGTTTCTCTTTGGGATTTCTCTTTCTTGATTGAATTGACTAATAACTAAAGTGAAACTAAGGCTAAAATCAACTCGCAAAGTCAAGCTCGTCCGCAAAAAACACTAAAAAGGATTTTAAGGTTCGATACCTCAGTTTTTCTCACCAAGTAAAAAAATGGATCATTTTAAGGTCCATCGCCTTAAAAAGACCACATTCCAAGTAAAAAAGAATCGCTTGATTCGGCCCTTTAAAAAGAACTGCGTAGGTATGATTTCCTATTCGAAGGAGGGTACGTAGGAGCAAGAGCCCCGCTTTTGTCGACCTCAAAAATAAAAAAGAAATAAAAGGTTTAAATACATAATTTCACACAATCCTAATCTAAGGCTGTTGTCCTTTGGGACAAACGTGAGAGGTGCTAATACCTTCCTCAAACGTAAATACAACTCCCGAATCTAGAATATTCTTCATGACCGGTTTCCTTCGGTTTTTCTGACATTTTCCACAAATAAACATTGGTGGCGACTCCGTGCATTTTCCTCCTTTGGAAGATGCACCCGTGAGCCTCGCCTCGCACGCCCGTAAAAGGGTAGGTTGCGACACGGTGGATGCGCGCTTAGCTGACTAATGAGCTAAGCTCAACTGTCACTTTTGGCACTTCATGACTTAGCCTCTTTTTCACTTGAAATTGCACAATTTCATCATTAAATCCAATAGAAATATTCTAGAGACAGCTTTAACAATAAAACAAGATTTATTTACAAAAATTACTACAAAATAACTATAAATTGGGGGAACTATACAAGTTTTGGAAAATGTTTTCTATACAAAAGTTAGTCGTATAAGACGACTAACAAACTCCCCCAAATTTACAGTTTTGCTTGTCCTCGAGCAAAGAAAGAACAGTTTACTTGTCCTCAAGTGACAAACTACAGTGATCACTAAAAATGGTGTTTGCTTTACAGAGAAATTCAACCATATGAATTGAATATCATGGACTGCTTCAATCAATTGATTTTCACAAACATGCATCTTTTCAAAGATAAGAACATACACATTAGAGCCATAACTGAAATAAGCTAGAAAGGATGGCAGAAATCAAGGAAGGATCATCAACAAAAACCTCACAGTCATTGTTTCACTCAAGTTCAAGTGTTTAGGCTCATTCCATCATAAACAACTAACAGAAGTTCCAACCTTTGCATTTCATCTCATATCATACAATAATGAACACACAAAATGAATCTGAAGGACTTTCTAGGCTTGTAATGGGGTTAGGCTTCCAACAAAATCATGGTTTTTCTAGGATTCAAAAACTTAGGTTCTAGGAGAGCATTCATCCATAGATAAACCTTCACTTTTTCATTCATACACACCCCAATACTTTCCTTTTATTTAGGCACTCAGCCTCATTTCATTATTTTGCAACATACACACTTATTAATTTCATGGTTTTTTTTAAACACAATATATATAGAGACATTATGTGTATATATAGAAATAGTGTGTGCATTGTTAGTCGATGAATACAACTAACTTTTGTGTATAAAACCTGTGTAAATTGTATCAAACTCCTCCAATTTATGGTTATTTTGTAGTGTTGTAATTACTTTTTGTTAAATATAGGTAATAAATACTTATTTTATAGTGTTGTAATTACTTTTTGTTAAATATAGGTAATAAATTGTATCAAACTCCTCCAATTTATGGTTATTTTCAAAACATTGAGTAGCACAAGAATTTTTCACAAAATCTTTTAACAAAGAGTTTTACTCTCTGGTAATCGATTACTAGAAGGTAGTAATCGATTACCAGTAGCCAGCATTCTTTTCAAAACTGATTTACAAAGCTATAATCGATTACCAATGTTTTAAAACGTCAGATTTCAAATTTCAAGAGTCACAACTAGTAATAAAACATTTTCAAATCATTTTAAACTTGTGTAATCAATTACATAATACTTGTAATCGGTTACCAGAGTTTCTAAACATTTTGATTTTCAAATTAAAACATGAAGAGTCACATCTATTGATGTGTAATCGATTACACCTTGATGGTAATCGATTACCAGTGAAAGATTTCGAAATTTTTTTTTTCCAAAAGTCATGATTCTTAAAGTGACTTGTTTCTGAAGATTTTTTCAAAAGTCACAACTTTTTAAGTGACTAGTTTTCAAAAGAGTCACAATTTTTAAAAGGTGACTAGTTTTAAAGAAATTGCCAAGAGTCACAAACTTTAACTTGAGTCATCAAATGATTATAAATATGTGACCATGGCATGAATTTCAATAACGTGTTTTTACAAAACTTTCTGATTCATTTCTCTTCATCTTTCTAAGAGTTTTTGTTCAATACTTTCTCTTTCAAGAAAAGTTCATTGACCAAAAACTTGTGCTCCTCTTCTTCTTCATTCACTTCTCCCTTTGCCAAAAGAATAGAAGGACTAACCACCTGAATTGTTTTGTGTCTCCCTTCTCTCTTTCCAAGAGAATTCAAAGGACTAACCGCCTGAGAATTCTTTTGATTCTTCCCTTCCCCTTAAACAAAAGATTTCAAAGGACTAACCGCCTGAGATATCTTTTGTTTCCCCTTACAAAGATTCAAAGGACTAACCGCCTGAGAATTCTTTGTACTAACACATTGGAGGGTACATCCTTTGTGGTACAAGTAGAGGGTACATCTACTTGGGTTGTTATACTGAGAACAAGAGAGGGTACATCTCTTGTGCATCAGTTCAAGTGGAGGGTACATCCACTTGGTTGTTCAAAGAGAACAAGGGAGGGTACATCCCTTATGGATCTTTGGCTTGTAAAGGATTTTACAAGGTTGAAAGAAAGCTCAAGAATCGTTGGTTGCTTGGGTACAAGTAGAGGGTACAACTACTTGGGTTGTTATACTGAGAACAAGAGAGGGTACATCTCTTGTGCATCAGTTCAAGTGGAGGGTACATCCACTTGGTTGTTCAAAGAGAACAAGGGAGGGTACATCCCTTATGGATCTTTGGCTTGTAAAGGATTTTACAAGGTTGAAAGAAAGCTCAAGAATCGTTGGTTGCTTGGGGACTAGATGTAGGCACGGGTTGTTGCCGAACCAGAATAAATCTTGTGTTTGTTGGGAAGAAGTAAAAGAGTATGGAAGAAGGAGACAAACACACAAGAGTTTTTATACTAGTTCGGCAACAACCCGTGCCTACATCCAGTCCCCAAGCAACCTGCGGACCTTCAGATTTCTTTCAACCTTGTAAAAATCCTTTTACAACCAAAGATCCACAAGGGATGCCACAAGGGATGTACCCTCCCTTGTTCTCTTTGAACCTAGTGGATGTACCCTCCACTAGAACTGATCCACAAGAGATGTACCCTCTCTTGTTCTCAGTCAAACCCAAGTAGATGTACCCTCTACTTGTACCACAAAGGATGTACCCTCCAATGTGTTAAGACAAAGATCTCAGGCGGTTAAACCTTTGATACTTTGTGAATGGGGATACAAAAGAATTCTCAGGCAGTTAGTCCTTTGAACACTTTTGTATAAGGGAAAGGAAAGAATTAAAAGAATTCTCAGACTGTGTCATTTTGAATTCTTTGACAAAGGAGAAGGGAGACACAAAAGAATTCAGGCGGTTAGTCCTTTGTTCTTTTGGAAAAGGGAGAAGGGAGACACAAAAAGAATTCAGGCGGTTAGTCCTTGGAGAATTCTTTTTGGCAAAGGGAGAAGGGAATGAAAAGATGAATAGCACAAGTTTTCAAGGTTTAGAAAACCATAAAACTTTAGAAAGCTTTTGGTACAATGAAGAAGAAGAAGTTCAAAGAGATTCAAGGCTTGTAAAGGATTGATAGAATAAGTGCAAAAAGTGTATTGAAAAGCAAATCAAAGCCTTGCATTTATAGACTCTTCATGTTTGGCCAAGAAGACCATTTAGAAGAGTTATAACTTTTAGAAAAACTTAAAACCAGTTTGAAAAAGTCAAAAACCTTTTGAAGAGTTACATCTTTTGATTTATTCAGAAACAAACATTGGTAATCGATTACCAAATAAGTGTAATCGATTACACAAAGCTTTTATGTGAAAGGATGTGACTCTTCACATTTGAATTTGAATTTCAACGTTCAAAGGCACTGGTAATCGATTACAGCTTTTTGAAATTAATTGGAACGTTGTAAATTCAATATGAAAACTTTTTCAAAACAATTTTGCCACTGGTAATCGATTACCAGAGAGTAAAAACTCTTTGGTAAACATGTTTTGAGAAAAATCATGTGCTACTCAATTTTTATGAAAAACTTTTCATACTTATCTTGATTAAGCCTTCTCTTGATTCTTGAATCTTGAGTCTTGAATCTTGATCTTGATTCTTGAGATCTTGAACCTTGAATCTTGATTCTTGACTCTAAACTTTCTTCTTGAGTCTTGAATTCTTCTTGATTCTTATCTTGAACTCTTGAATTGTTCTTGATTCACTTGAGTTGTTCTTTGATTGATCTTTGATTCACTTGAGTTGTTCTTTGATTGACCTTTGAGCTTTTTGTCATCACCTTTGTCATCATCTTTTGTTATCATCATTGTTATCATCAAAACACCTTTGAATCACCTTTGATTCACCATGAAGCTTTGCTTCTACAGTGTTTGTCTTCTTCTTCCCTACACTCTTTAATTTACGCCGTGTACTTTTAATTTCCGCTTTTACTTTTGGTTAAGTTTTTGTTTCTGTTCTTTACTTTCTTAACTTTGTAGTAAAAGCCTAGTTGAATCTAGTAACATTAAGAAGGATAATTTTTTAATTAGTCAAGACATATTAATAATTAATTCAACCCCTCATTCTTAATTATTCCAAGGCCACTTGATCCAACAAGTGTTATCAGAGCAGGTTTCTTGAGAAAAGTTTCACAACTTCAAGATTCATGGCCTCCTCAAATTCTCTGTTTCCTAAAGGAAACTCCATCCATAGGCCACCTATCTTTAATGGTGAGGGTTACCACTATTGGAAAACCCAAATGCAAATCTTTATTGAAGCCATAGATTTAAACATTTTGGGAAGCAATAGATATAGGACCTTCTGTACCCACCATAGTAGATGCAAGCACTAGCACAACAACAGAAAAACCTAGAGATAAATGGACTGAAGAAGATAGAAGAAGAATCCAATATAATCTTAAAGCCAAAAGCATCATCACTTCTACCCTAGGAATAGATGAATATTTTAGAGTGTCAAATTGTTCAAATGCAAAGGAGATGTGGGATACTCTCCAACTTACACATGAAGACACCACTGATGTGGAAAGATCTAGAGTCAACACCCTTACACATGAATATGAATTGTTTAGGATGAATACTAATGAGAACATTCAAAGCATGCAGAAAAGATTCACACAGATAGTCAATCACCTTGCCTCCTTAGGAAAAACCTTTCCAAATGAAGATTTAATCAATAAAGTTTTGAGATGCTTAAGTAGAGAATGGCAACCCAAGGTAACTGCCATTTCTGAAAGTAAAGATCTTTCCTCTATGTCTCTTGCCACTTTGTTTGGAAAATTGCAGGAACATGAAATGAAACTTCAACGTCTCAACCAAAATGAAGAGACCGACAAAAGGAAAAGAAGCATAGCACTCAAAGCCTCCTCTTCAATGCATGAAGAAGAAGAAGAAGAAGAAGAAGAAGAATCTGATGATGAAGAGGACTTCTCATTTTTTGTGAAAAAGTTTCATAAATTCATCAAAAATAGAAGAATGGAGAGAAGCCATAACTTCAACAATGGGAAGAGATCTCAAGATGTTTCTCCAACACTTAAATGCTATAAGTGTAATCAACCCGGTCACATAAAGGCAAACTGCCCCTCAAATGGGTCATGGCCCGAGAAGAATGAGAAGAAAAGCTATAAAGAAAGAAGATCTAAGAAGGCGTATATTGCTTGGGATGACAATGACTCATCCGATGGTTTAGAGAAGGAGATCAACCTTCCATGCAAGGATTATGAAAGTGATGAGAACATCTCTCAAGAAGTTTAAGTAAGAAAAACAAAAGGCTGACTTCCATCTTCAAAGATCTAAGCACTTGAATCATGAAAAAGGTAACATCAAAACCATTATCTTTTAAATTATGATTGGTTGAAATTTTTTCTTTCATTTAACTTGTTTATATGATGACTAACAAAATTTTATTCATTTGTCTTGTTTGATTGCTATAATGAGTTTGTGCTCCTATGTTTAGTTGAGTTATCTTCCTTTATCAAAATATGAAGCTTATCATTAAAATATATCTAAATGGTTGATGATGCCATGATCTATATCTTTCAAATGTTGTATGATTACTTGTATGACATGTTTAGAAGTATTTGATTGATTTCTCATTTTTTTTTAAAAACCATTATATTATACAAAATTATTTTTTTGATATATTAAAACTTTTTATGTTCATGTTGGTAAGTGTGTTTTTTTGTTTGTTTTAGAAGAAGTGTCTGGTAATCGATTACCTTCTCATGTAATCGATTACAGGCAGTTAGGCTAAGTGTAATCGATTACAACATTCCTATAATCGATTACATAGCGTCTATGTCTATAAATTCAAAATTTCAGAAACCACGAGAACACAATTTCTGCTGCAACTCGATTCCAAAATCCCTAAAACTTCAGAACTTGATTTCTCCCTCAATTCTCAACCAAATCACGTCCCACAAAGCCCAAAATTCAGAATTTTTCATTCTCTTTCATCTCCACCGATTAAAACTTCCAAAAACATCTCCAAATGGCAGAACCATCGAAGAAGCGAAAGGGGGTTGCAACTTCATCCGCAGTTACCGGAACTCGAAGCCACGGAACACCCAAAGCGCAAACTTCTCAAATTCCTCCCTCCATATCATCTCCTACGTTGTTTTCCTCGGAAGAACAACGTATCCGGTACAATTCTCTTTTCTCTTCTCGTTCCATTATCGACTCTAAGTTCATAGACTTAGCTTTCTTTGATGATGAAGTGTTTGATTGCTTTCAAGCATTTCAAAATTCTGGTTTAATTCAGTTTATCTCCATGAAACTTTGCTTTTACCCTAAATTGGTTAAAGCTTTTTATTCTAACTTGGAAATTCAAGAAGATTCCTTGATTTCTGAAGTTTATGTGATTATGATGGTCATAGACCAGTCCCTTTTCTTTGAACTCACTAAATTATCCAATGATTGTGTACCATTTGAGGGTACACTTAATGATGAGTGGAAGTTTGATTTTTCTGTGTCTGATGCCTGCCGGATGGTTTGCACCAACCAAGCGGATATGACCGCAAGGCTTCTTGCCGATTCATTGGCATTCGAATGTCGCATCATGCACTACTTGATTGTGTGCATCCTACTCCCTAGATCTTCCAACCTTGCACAGGTTTCTGAGGAAGATTTGATAATCATATGGGTTTTCTTAACCGGTCGTCAAATCGACTGGGCCCATCTTGTGAGATATCGCATGCATAAGGCATTACGATCAAATGCTCCACTCCCATATCCCCATCTGATTACCTTGTTTCTACAACATTTTAATATCCCTCTTGACTCTGAGCCCTTTGTCAAAGTCAAGAGATCATTCTCTATCGGTGCAAATGTAGTCTCTTCCTTCGGATACCGTAAGGAGAGGGATGGCTCTTGGGTGAAGAAGGATGCTCCAGTACAAGCTGCTAAAGACCGTTCTCCATCACCACATTCTCAGAGAGATGACTCTTCATCTCTTATGCACAACATTCTTGACAGACTGGATGGACTCCACACCTTTATTGGAGATCGCTTTGACTCGCTGGACAGCCGTATTGATGCCATGGATGCACGATTTGCAGGGATGGATACACGTATCACCAAGCTTGAGGAGGATGTTAGTTTTGTTCGTCAGTGCTTTGACCTTCCACCACCATCCTCATAGACTAAGAATATTATATTTTGTTTCTAAAGCCTTGTATTTGGCTATATTTTTATGACATTTGAACATTTAGTATTTCTTTTAATATTTGCTTAAGTATGACTAAACATGATGATTATATTTACTTGCTTTTGGTTGTTTATGGTTATGTGTGTTAAACTTAAATATTTTTGATGATATATATGTCTAGTGGTATGTACTTACATTTGGTATTGTGTTGTATGTATGCTTTCGGATTATTCATGTATGTTTTATTTTACGCACTTTGGCCTTTTTGATGTTGCCAAAGGGGGAGAGAAAATGGGTATATTAGAAATCAGGATATTATATTTTCAAAACTTTAAAATTAAGCATAAATTCAAAAATAAAGGGGAAGAAAGAGATGAGTGAACGATAGAACAAAACTTGTATGTATTCTCTTGATTTCAGGATTGTCATCATCAAAAAGGGGGAGATTGTGGAGGCAATGACTTCCAAGATTATTTTGATGATGCCAAAGAATCAAGAGTTAAGCAAGTTCCAAAGAATCAAGATTCAAGAATAATCAAGTTTCAAGATTCAATCAAGTTTCAAGAATCAAGATTCAAGAATAATCAAGATCAAGATTCAAGACTCAAGATTCAAGAATCAAGAGAAGACTCAATCAAGACAAGTACTAAAAAAGTTTTTCAAAACATTGAGTAGCACAAGAATTTTTCACAAAATCTTTTACCAAAGAGTTTTACTCTCTGGTAATCGATTACCAGAAGGTAGCAATCGATTACCAGTAGCCAGCATTCTTTTCAAAACTGATTTACAAAGCTGTAATCGATTACCATAATCATGTAATCGATTACCAATGTTTTAAAACATCAGATTTCAAATTTCAAGAGTCACAACTAGTGATAAAACATTTTCAAATCATTTTAAACTAGTGTAATCGATTACACAATACTTGTAATCGATTACCAGAGTTTCTAAACGTTTTTATTTTAAAACTTAAACATGAAGAGTCACATCTGTTGATGTGTAATCAATTACACCTTGATAGTGATCGATTACCAGTGAATGATTTCGAATTTTTTTTTCCAAAAGTCACAATTCTTAAAGTGACTTGTGTCATACCTTAATTTCGTCCGGGGACCATCCGTTGTTGGGATGCGACCCTCTTTTGACCACTTCGAGGAACTTGGCACCCATCGTTAGGCAATTCGTGAAGTTCCGTGACGTGCCGAAAGTCAAAAGAAAGCATTGTAGCACAATCCGTGAAGTTTCGCGACATGCCGGAAATTAAAAGGAAGTGTTAGTGCGCAATCCGTAAAGTTCTGTAACACTCCAGAAGGCAAAAAGGGGATGATTACGTAATCCGTAAGGTTTCGTAACGTTACGAAAAAAGAATCACCAAAAAAAGGTAGGGGGTGTACTTAGTAAAAATGGGGGTGCAAATAGCAACCAGGCCCACTTGGGCCTTTCAGAAAATTCCTCCAGAAGGCGGTTGCTTCTGGAGAAAGCAACGTCGCTCGCCTGGGCGAGCTGGGTGGCAAGCTTCTCCCCCATTTTCCTATAAATAGGGGGAGAAGTGAAGAGGAAAAATGTTCAGCCCTCCTAGTAATTCGAGAATCACTTGAAATTAGTAAAAAGAATTGGTTCCATGAAGAAAATTCAAGCCGAGGCGCTTCCGTAACGTTTCCGTGGGTGATTTCGCAAAGATTTTCAACAGTTCTTCGACGCTCGTCATTCGTTCTTCGTCGTTCTTCGGTCTTCAACCGGTAAGTTCCCGAAATCGAACTTTTCAATTCATTCTATGTACCCTTAGTGGTCCGCATATGCTTTCACGTGCTTTGACTTTCATTTCATTTACTTTCCGTACCCCCTTTTGACGTGCTTTAGTCATTTACTTAAGTTATTTTCTCGCCTAATCAAAAAATAAAATAAATTTCCACCGATCATTTGAATTGTAATATCCGTTAATTTCTGTTAAAAAGATATACGACCTTTCGGTCATGCCGTAACCATGTTGGAAACCAAAAAGAGGTAAAATAATAATATAATAATAAAAAATATCTTTTAGTAAAATAAATAAAAAACAATCAATCGGACGTTTCGCTTTGGGATTTTCCTTTCTTAATCAAATCGACTAATAACCAAAGTGAAACTAAGGCAAAAATCAATTCATAAACCAAACTTTTGTCATCGCCTATAAAGCCATTTTCAAAGGTCCAACGACTTGAAATGGTCTTTTCCCCTTTTATTGGTTAAGTGTAGATATCTAAAGGCCTAAAATCAACATGTAACTTTATTACCTCTTTCAAAAAATAAAGAGATCATTAGTGGTCAAATGCCTTAATGTCTTATCTCTTTTCAAAAAGAATCGAAAGTTTGTTTAATGGTCGAACGCCTTAAATGACCTTTCATTCAATAAAAACATATCTTGCAAAAAGGATAAAAACAACTTAACCAAAAAATTTGTTCACAAAGAACTACGTAGGTCTGATTTTCTCATCACAATTGAGGAATACGTAGGAGCAAAGGGAAACACCCTTGTCGACCACAAAAAGATAAAAACATAAAAAGGCATAAAAAAGATATAAGAACGTAAAAAGGGGGAAATAACATAAATTGAAGTCATATTTGAACATTTGATTAAAGGCTGCCGTCTCTTGTGACGGATGCGTGGGGTGCTAATACCTTCCCCGTGCATAAATACAACTCCCGAACCTTTCACTTAAAGTTCGTAGATCACGTCTTTTCCGACGTTTTCCTCAAATAAACGTTGGAGGTGACTCCGCGCGTATTCCTTTCTTGGAACACGCACCCACGAGTCACACATCGCCCTCCCGCCGAAGGGTAGGTTGCAACAGTTGGCGACTCCACTGGGAACATTTTTTGAGAGTTAGGCCATTTAATCTTGTGCAATTTTTTATCATGACATCCTCCTTTGTTGGCTTCCCTTTATTTTTCTTATGTTCTTGTGTATATAACTCTTTGATGCTTTTAGTGCGTTTTAAAATGTATGCATGAGGTAAATATTTATTCATTTGATGCACACAAACACCAACACTGTTTGCACACACGGTGAGTTGAAAAAGGGCCCTATACCCGGGCTCATGGGAACATAAGGAGTAGAGGTGAATCTGTGATCATGCTAGGTCTCCGACTTGCTTGGTTACAGTGAACCCTCATCTAGAGTTTTTCTCTTTGATAACATATTGTTGCTAGTAGTCCCTACTGCTGCAATATGTTCTTCGAAGAGGATGATACCTCTAGAGACCATCAAGAGAGATATGACCACCTTGGGGATTATCACTAAAAACCTTTTTAGCTCTCTCCCATATAGGTCCCTTGAATAGGGGCACAAAGCGGACACGCTGCATGCCATTTTCACACTGCCATGCATAAGTGTCACGTACCCTTTTGCTTATATTTTGTGAATATTGTCATACTGTACATTCCTGTGTTGCGCCTTTTGCGCATGCATCACGCATGGATTATGTTCCCTCTCTTTGGCAAACCAACAGAGGGTCCATGCCACCTTCTTAAATACATACGTCGGGCACTTTGCTACCCCAAGACGTTGTATCTAAGAAGGAGACAATTTCCCGGGCTCCCGTATTCATAAATTGCATCTGTGTCATATGCATTTCTTCATGCATTCATCCATTCCACCCATGATAGATGTCGGAGTTTTGATTCGCACTAGATTTCGTTTCACTTTAGTAAAACATGGGATCAAATCAAACGCCTTCGCTTAAAAAGAGGTTCTATCAAGTCAAGGTCAAGAGCCTAGGAATCACCAGTCTAAAAGAGTTAGGGCAGTTAATGGGGCAGCTCCAGTGACATGCTTTTCGCAAAGCTTACGGTAAAATCTGGGACCTAGCCATGGTAGAAGTCTCCACAGAGGCCATTGCCTCCCTCGCCCAGTATTATGATCAACCGTTGAGGTGCTTCACCTTTGGGGACTTCCAGCTATCACCCATGGTGGAAGAATTTGAAAAGATCCTAGGATGTCCTCTAGGGGGAAGGAGACCATACCTCTTCTCAGGGTTCTATCCCTCATTAGCTAGAATTTCCAAGATAGTCCAAATCTCGGCACAGGAATTAGACCACAAGAAGCAAGTCAAAAATGGGGTGGTTGGAATACCGAGAAAATATTTGGAGGCAAAAGCAAGAATCTTGACAAGTAAAGGCGAATGGGCCCCGTTCGTAGACGTTCTCGCGCTGTTGATCTTCGGAGGAGTCCTCTTTCCAAATGTGGATGGGTTGGTGGACCTAGCAGCAATCGACGCTTTTCTCGCCTATCATAACCACAAGGAAAGCCCGGTTGTCGCTATGTTAGCCGACCTATATGACACCTTCAACCGAAGATGTGAGAAGAGCAGTATGAGGATTGTTTGCTGTACTCCATCTCTTTATGTATGGTTGGTTTCACAGCTTTTTAGCCAAGAGGTGAGGCATGCTTGCCCGCTAGAAAGCCACCGTTCATGCACAAAGAAAGAAGGGGCAAATTGGGACCAACTCTTAGCAAGCAAAGAAGAAGCATCTGTCAACTAGTTCCCTCGATGGAAGGAAGGACGAATCGGAGTTCTTATTTTGTGCGGAGGATTTTCGAATGTTCCCTTGATGGGGACGAGGGGTTGCATCAGTTACAATCTCGTTCTTGCTATAAGGCAACATGGCTACCCTATGAGAAGGGCACCACTAGAGGAAGAGCTCGCACCTGCCATTTCACGAGGGTTCAGTGAGACCAACATGGAGACGCTTTAGAAGGTCCGCAATGCATGGGAAGTGGTACAAAAGAAGGACAAAGAGCTTAGAGGCAGTAACAATGGGCCCATTGGTGGCTACCGTGAGTGGTTGAAAGCCCACGTGCAAGGTTTGGATTGGCTCCCAAGTCTGAGAACCGCTAAAAGGGAGGAGGTCGAGGCACCGGAAGAAGACGAAGAGGTGCAGGCCCTTAGGACAGAACTCGAGCAAGCTCAAACAGTCAAAGAAAGGTTCAAATCAGCAGCTCTGAAGATCCGAAAGGAAAATGCCGAGCTGAGAGATATAAATATGGCTACTGCAAGAGCCCTTGAACAAGAAACCAAGAGGGCTCTCAAGGAAGATCATGGCCGAGACAAATTCTGTGGAGCTTTGTGGGGTAGCAACAGCGAGCTTAAGCTCCGGAGAGAGGAAAGGGACCAATCACAAGTGGACAGTTTGATCTTGAAAGATGAGTTGAAGTTTTGCTCAAGGTCCAAAAGAAACCTGTCTCAGCAGATATGCGAGACAAAGACCTACATGTTAGCCATCATCATCAAATACCAAGAAGAACTAAATCTAGCCACGGCCCACGAGCATAGAGTGGCGGACGAGTATGCCCAAGTGTACGCGGAAAAGGAGGCTAGAGGAAGGGTGATCGACTCGTTACATCAAGAGGCAACCATGTGGATGGACCGATTTGCTCTTACCTTAAATGGGAGTCAAGAACTTCCCCGATTGCTAGCCAAGGCCAAAGCAATGGCGGACACCTACTCCGCCCCCGAGGAGATCCACGGACTTCTCAGCTATTGTCAGCATATGATAGACTTAATGGCCCATATAATTAGAAACCGCTAGGAAGTTTGTATTATCACTTAGATCCTGACTAGTTAAACTTTTTT
Source organism: Glycine max (assembly GCF_000004515.6). NCBI lineage: Eukaryota > Viridiplantae > Streptophyta > Magnoliopsida > Fabales > Fabaceae > Glycine > Glycine max. Next base: position 30,059,990 of record NC_038256.2, on the reverse strand, counting down.
GAATAAAATGAGTTTATCCCGCGTTTTTACTCCAAAGATCAGTGCGAATCAAATCACTCCCGCATTTTATCTCTAGCATGCATTCATATCATGCATCGCATAAGCATCTCTTCATGGCATCATAATCACATGCGTTCAACATACTTTTGTTCTACAAACTGCATACCTTTTGTGCTCATGCATGATCCTTGCATTTTCCTCGGCAAAATGAAAACAAAAAAGGGGAGGCGTGAAAATTCACACTACATTCTTAGTTGCATGTGTTGGGTACCATGACCCAACCATGTTAGGATCATAAACCCGTTTCACTTAAAAACAAAATGAGTGAACATCGTACCTAATGCATGGTTAACTAGGAAATGATGTTTCTTCGGACATCTCAATTTCATAATTACATTTTCCATGCATAGCTTAAAGTATGCCCGAGTCATTCATCCCTATGAAAGGTTGTTGAAGTATTGGCGATTAGAATTTCCATTCCTTGGATTATAGGGTTGAATTAAGCTCGTGCTTTTTCGAAAAAAGTTCATCAAGTCAAGTTGAAGTATGGAAGTAACCATCTTGCAAAAATTGGGGCAAAAGATGAATCGAGTTACATCGCTGCTTCGTCTACTGCCAAACACATTTAGGACTGTTGATGTCCTTGTTACTTCCAGTTTCAACTTGACAAAGATGTCATGGACCATGTTGAAAATCTAAATTGATTCAACCCCATGTCCTGCGTAAAAATTCGCAATACTTCAACTGTGTATCATTAACATACATCCATGCTTTTCATTGGTTGCATTGCTCATTGCATTCTTTCCTTGAAAAAAAAATAATAATGATAATAATAATTAAATAATAATAAAAAAATAAAATAAAATAAAATAAAAACAAACTTAATCATTGTTATCAAAAAGAAAAGAACACACTTTGCGGCGCCCTTACCGAACCCGTACTAGAGCTAGAGTAAATGGGTGAAGTAGAGGAGGTGCAAGAACAGATCAAGGCTAACATGAAGGCCATGAAAGAGAAAATGGCCACAATGATGGAGGCCATGATGAGCATGAGGAAGATAATGGAAGCCAATACAGTTACAGTTGCCGCTACCAGCGCTGTCGCTAAGGTGAACTCGATGCCCCCATCTGGCCTCAAGCAAATGAATCATCCAACCTCAGATATGGTAGGCAAAGATTTGGGAAGTACGGATGATCCCATGATGTGCAAATACAAAACAAGCATGCCTTCCCACCATATGGCTTGCCTCCCAACTATACGCCACCCAATGTGGCATACACTCCCAATGAGAATGTCAATAACTCCACTCTTATACCCATTGAGAGCCAAAAACCCCGAACTATCATGCACATGTCTCTTAAACCGTGGGGGAGACACATGAAATTCCCCACCACAATCTAGCCGACTTCGAGCCTTGCCTCGGATATGCCACTGAAGGGCAAGCAGTTGGTGGTATACCCCTACAAAACACTTTGGAGGGCCCTCAGTATCACCCACAACTACACCTCTTGCATTCCACAACAAGTAAAAACCCTCATGCTATGGCGGAAATGGGAAAGTTGGATCATCTAGAGGAAAGGCTCAGGACCATTAAAGGAGGTGAAGATTATGCCTTTGCTAACCTAGAAGAGTTGTTCCTAGTACCCAATATCATCACCCCTCCCAAGTTCAAGGTGCTGGACTTTGACAAGTACAAGGGGATTACTTGCCCCAAGAACCATCTAAAGATGTATTGTCGGAAGATGGGGGCATACACAAAAGATGAGGAACTGCTAATACATTTCTTCCAAGAAAGTCTTACTGGGGTAGCTGTTACCTGGTACACTAACTTGGAACCTTCCCGAGTCCATTCTTGTAAGGACCTAATGGTTGCCTTCGTTAGGCAGTGTCAGTACAATTCTGATATGGCTTCGGATAGGATGTAACTATAGAACATGTGCAAAAAAGAGCATGAATCCTTCAAAGAATACGCCCAAAGATGGAGAGACTTGGCAACTCAAGTAGCGTCCCCAATAACAGAGAAAGAGATTAATACAATGATAGTAGACATGTTACCGGTGTTCTACTATGAAAAATGGTGGGTTACACACCTTCAAGTTTTACAGATTTGGTCTTCGCCAGCGAAAAGATCGAAGTGGGTCTGAAAAGAGGCAAATTTAATCATCTTGCTTTGATGAATGAGAAAACTGGGGCAAATGAAGAGGGCGAGAATGAAGGAGAAACCCATGTTGCAACTGCCATTCCTACATGGCCAAACTTCCCACCAATCCCACAATGTCATTACTCAGCCAATAACAACCCTTCTCCTTACCCACCACCCAGTTATCCACAAAGGTCATCCCTAAATCAACAACAAAACCCACCTACCACACAACCAATGCTAAACACCACCTTTATCACAAGCCAAAACACCAACCAAGAAATGAATTTTGCAGCGAAAAGCCTGTAGGATTCACCCCAAATTCCGGTGTCATATGCTAACTTGCTCCATTATCTACTTGATACTGCAATGGTAGCCATAACCCCTGCTAGGTTTCCTCAACCTCCATTTTTCCGATGATACGACTCGAATGCAATGTGTGCTTATCATGGAGGAAACCCGGGGCATTCCATTGAGCATTGTATGACCCTGAAGCATAATGTGCAAAGTCTAATTGCTGCGGGCTGGCTGAAATTTGAGGAGTATCGCTTGTGAATCCTAACATTGACAAACGACACCACACATGGGGCAATTTTAAAAGCTGTTGTTAGATGTCTCTAATGACTCATCAGGATTTTCAAGTTTATGCCATTATTGTAAACCTCAATTACAATGCTAAAATGGATGAATTTGACATCTTTGTCTCTCTCATCCTTTCACAAACACATCTTTGCTTATTCAACTTCCACCGGAATGCGAGTGTAAGCCATTGGTTTGTTTGCTCAAAGCGACCTGCGCTCCTGAGTGTTGACCTCCAAGATCGTTCAATCAGAGATTACTCGTCCTACACGTTGGTGGGGTGCCGTAAACAACGAGTAAAGTAGAAAAGTTCAATACAAAGACTATTCCCCAATTAAACTTTCACTCTCTCTTTTTGGATTAAGAATGCACCCTTAAAAGACAATTCAAAATAAACTTCTTTAAAGCAAAAGATAAATAGCAATAAATAAAAGAAGTTTAAGGGAAGAGAGGAATGCAAACTTGATTTATACTGGTTAGGCCACTTCCCGTGCCTACGTCCAGTCCTCAAGCAACCCACTTGAGATTTTCCACTCTCTTTGTAAAACTCCTTTTACAAAGTCTGAACCACACAAGGACAACCCTTCCCTTGTGTTCAGGAATCCTCTACAACAAGAGACCCATGGTCTCTTAATCCCTTTTCAAAAATAAGAAGAAGAGAAGAAGAAATCTCTCTTAAAAGAGATAGATTGTATAATGAACATCAATCAAAATTCCTTATTAAGTATGCAAGTGGTTGACCAAGGAATCTTTTTGAGAGGATAAGACATTTCAGTTCAGAAAAACTCTTAATCTTTTGAGAGGATAAAACTTTTTGGGCAATGAAAACTCTCTTTAAATTCGTGTTTCCAAGTCACCTTTGATGGTCATTCATAAACCATTTGAATAGATGTGGATCTTGGAAATTATTTTCTGAAAATCCCCTCTGGTAATCGATTACAGGCTTTAAAATTTGATTTAAAACGTTCAATAAACTGCTGGTAATCAATTACCATCCATGTGTAATCAATTACACATTATAAATTTTGAATTCAAATTTCTAGTGACTGTTATAAACATTTTCAGCTGCGGGTAATCGATTACCAGAGAGTAAATCTCAATTTTAAATGATTTAGATAGAATTCTTTGGCCAAACCTTTTGCTTTTTCAATTTGGAAACTTCTTCCTAAGATTCTAGAGATCAACTTGATCATATATCTTGATTTTCTTGGATTCTTGGATTCTTGTCTTGAATAAAACTTAAAAGCACTTGATCCTTTGGCATCATCAAAACATCAAAACATCTTGCTTCTACATGAGTCATTTGACTTAATCCATCAACTGAAAAAATCCTTCAACTATTTCTCGTCCTTGGAAAATTCTCTTTGCAAAAATCAACTGCTGTTTTCATTCTCCCTTGCTACAAGGTTGTGAAAACAAAACAACGATGGATACCTTAGAGCCCTACACTGGGGCAATGAAAGGCACCATGCAAAAACCTCAAACGAACCTAGGGGCAGATTAGAAGTTCTCACTCAATAGGTTCCTTGCTACAAGGTCATGACGAAAGACAACGATTGGTACCTCAAAGCCTTACACTGGGGCAATGAAAGGCACCTTTTGTCAATCGCGGCCAACAAGACCGTTGACACGCGGAGATTTACGTCATCTTCCGCGCAGACAAATTCTGTCATACTGACACTGGAGTCACGTGACATGCGAAGATACCCGAGTGGTTATCCTTAAAAAGTTTCTTTTGCTATCTCGAAGACTCAAAGCATGATAGCAAGCTGAGTGGGTAAACGTGCAGTGACAGATTATGCGCCCTTTATCATTCAAGCATGATAGCAAGCTGAGTGGGTAAACGTGTAGATACAGATTCTGCACCCTTTATCATTCAGGAACCACAAGCCGAGTGGGTAAACGTGTAGATACAAATTCTGCGCCCTTTATCATTCAAGCACCACAAGCTGAGTGGGTAAACGCGTAGATACAAATTCTGCGCCCTTTATCATTCAGGAACAACAAGCTGAGTGGGTAAATGCGCAGAGACAGACTCTGCGCCCTTTATCATTCTGGAACAACAAGCTGAGTGGGTAAATGCGCAGAGACAGACTCTGCGCCCTTTATCATTCAAGCACAACAAGCTGAGTGGGTAAACGCGCAGAAACGGATTTTGCGCCCTTTATCATTTAGGAACAACAAACTGAGTGGGTAAACGCGCAGAGACAAATTCTGCGCCCTTTATCATTCAGGAGCAGCGAGGCGGGTGAAAAACGCGCAGAGACAAATTCTGTGCCCTTTGTCATTTAGATTTCGCAAGTTGGGTGATAAACGCGTACAGACAAATTCTGCGCCCTTTATCATTCAAAAACAGCAAGTTGAGAGGTGGGCGGAGACAAATTATGGTCATTCTGCATACCTTTTCACTGTCCAGAGGCGGTCGTGTCCGGTGGCACATAGAGACAAATTATGGTCATTATGTGTCTCGTCGCTCAGGCTCGATCGTGTCCAACAAAATGCAGAGACAAATTATGGTCATTCTGCGTCTTGTATCAACCAAGGGGAGCAAATTCGACAGTATCAGGATGATGTGTCGGTACTGATCATTTTCAATTTTTTGCAGGTTCCACTGGCAGGGAGGTTCACTGGCCGAGTGGTGTTTCGCTCGAACGAAATTAGTGTCTTATCTTTACTTCCCTTTTATCTCCAATAAAAGACAAGTAAAGAGGGGCAACTGTCATACCCTAATTTCGTCTGGGGACCATCCGTTGTTGGGATGCGACCCTCATTTGACCACTTCGAGGTACTTGGCACCCATCGTTAGGAAATTCGTGAAGTTTCGTGACGTGCCGGAAGTCAAAAGAAAGCATTGTAGCACAATTAGTGAAGTTCCGCGACATGACGGAAATTAAAAGGAAGTGTTAGTGCGCAATCCGTAAAGTTCCGTAACACTCCGGAAGGCAAAAAGGGGATGATTACGTAATCCGTAAGGTTTCGTAATATTACGGAAAGAAAACAAGCATCATTACGAAATTCGTAAAGTTTCGTAACGTTACGGAAAAAGAATCACCCTTGTCGACCACAAAAAGATAAAAACATAAAAAGGCATAAAAAAGACATACCTTCCCAGTGCGTAAATACAACTCCCGAACCTTTCACTTAAAGTTCGTAGATCACGTCTTTTCCGGTTTTTCTGACGTTTTCCTCAAATAAACGTTGGTGACGACTCCGCGCGTATTCTTGTCTTGGAACACGCACCCATGAGTCACGCATCGCCCTCTCGCCGAAGGGTAGGTTGCGACAACTTGTTTCTGAAGATTTTTTCAAAAGTCACAACTTTTTAAGTGACTAGTTTTCAAAAGAGTCACAAGTTTTAAAAGGTGACTAGTTTTAAAGAAATTGCCATGAGTCACAAACTTTAACTTGAGTCATCAAATGATTATAAATATGTGACCATGGCATGAATTTCAATAACGTGTTTTTACAAAACTTTCTGATTCATTTCTCTTCATCTTTTTAAGAATGCGGGTGCCCGGGACATTGTCTCCTTCTTAGACACAACGTCTAGGGGTAGCAAAGTGCCCTAACGTATGTATTTAAAACGGTGACCCGGACCCTCCGTTGATTTGTCTATAGAGGGGATCAAGACAGAACCCGTATGCGATGCATATGCAAAAGGCGCAATGCGGGAATGTACATAGTATGACAATATTCACTGAACATAAGCAAAAGGGTATATGATACTTATGCATGGCAGTGTAAAAAATGGCACGCAGCATGTTTGCTCCGTGCCCCTATTTAAGGGACCTATAAGGGAGAGAGCTAACTAGGCATTTAGTGATAACCCCCAAGGTAGTCATATCTCTCTTGATGGTTTCTAGAGGTATTATCCCCTTCGAAGAACATACAGCAGCAGTAGGGACTACTAGCAACAATATGTTTTCAAAGAGAAAAACTCTAGATGAGGGTTCACTGTAATCAAGCAAGTCGGAGACCTAGTATGATCACAGATTCACCTCCACTCCTTATGTTCCTATGAACCCGGGTATAGGGCCCCTTTTCAACTCACAGTGTGTGCAAATAGTGTTGGTGTTTGTGTGCATCAAATGAATAAATATTTACCTCATGCATACATTTTAAAACGCACTAAAAGCAACAAAGAGTTTATATACACAAGAACATAAGACAAATAAAGGGAAACCAACAAAGGAGAAAGTCACGATAAAACATTGCACAAGATTTAAATGGCCTAAATCTCTAAAAACTAGTCCCCAGTGGAGTCGCCAACTGTCGCAACCTACCCTTCGGCGGGAGGGCAACGCGTGACTCGCGGGATGCGTGTTCCACGAAAGGAATACGCGTGGAGTCGCCACCAACGTTTATTTGAGGAAAACGTCGGAAAAACCGGAAAAGACGCGATCTACGAACTTTTAAGTGAAAGGCTCGGGAGTTGTATTTACGCACGGGGAAGGTATTAGCACCCCACACGTCCGTCCCAAGGGACGGCAGCCTTTAATCGAATGTGCAAACATGACTTTGATTTTTATGTTCCCTTTTTATGTCTTTATATCCTTTATACCCTTTTTATATTTTTTCTCTTTTTGTGGTCGACAAGGGTGTTTCCCTTTGCTCCTACGTATTCCTCAATTGTGATGAGGAAATCAGACCTACGTAGTTCTTTCTTATGCGTGAATCAAGTTATTCTTTTTTACTTGAAAGGTGATCATTTTAAGGCGTTGGACCTTAAAAATGATCCATTTTACTTAGTAAGAAATTGAAATAATAAACTTTCAAAACCTATTTTTGCGGACGAGCTTGACTAGGCGAGTTGATTTTAGCCTTAGTTTCACTTTAGTTATTAGTCAATTTGATTAAGAATGAGAAATCCCAAAGAGAAAACGTCCAATTGATTTTTCGCTTTATTTTACTAAAGGGTATTTTATTTTTTTTATTTATATTATTATTTACCTCTTTTTTTGGTTTCCAACGTGGTTGCGGCACGACCGATCGGTCGGAATTCATTTCAACCAAAGTTAACGGATAATACAATTCAAACGATCGGTGGAAATTTATTTTATTTTTAGGTTAAGCGAGAAATGACTTAAATAAAATGGCTTAAGCATGTCAAAAGGGGGTATAAAAAATAAATGAAACGAGAATAAAAATACATCAAACAAAATGTGGACCACCACGGGTACATAGAATGAATCGAAAAGCTTGGTTTGAGGTACTTACCCTTTGAAGACTGAAGAACGATGAAGAACATTGAAGAACGGTCGAAAACCTTCGCGAAATCACTCACGGAAATGTTACCGAAGCGCCTCGGCTTGGATTTTCTTCACGGAAACAATTTTCCTAAGCAAATTCGAAAGAGAGAGAAGTGCCTAAGGGGCTGAACCCTTCTCTACTTCACTTCTCCCCCTATTTATAGAAAATTGGGGGAGAAGCTTGCCACCCAGCTCGCCCAGGCGAGCAGGGTTGCTTCCTCCAGAAGCAACAGCCTTCTGGAGGAATCTTCTGGAGGGCCCAAGTGGGCCTGGTTGCTATTTGCACCCCCATTTTTACTAAGTACACCCCCTGCCTTTTTTGGTGATTCTTTTTTCGTAAAGTTACGGAAACTTACGAATTTCGTAACGATACTTGTTTTCTTTTTGTAATGTTACGGAACCTTGCAGATTACATAATCATCCCCTTTTTTTGACTTACGGAATGTTACGGAACCTCACTAATTGTGCAACGATGCTTCCATTTGATTTCCGGTGTGTCACGGAACCTTATGGATTGTGCATTAATATTTTCTTTTGTTTTCCGGCATGTCCCGGAATTTCACAAATTGCCTAATGATGGGTGCCAAGCACCTCACAAGGACCAAACAAAAGTTGCATGTCATCAAGCAAAGGTCCCCGGACGAAATTAGGGTATGACACCAGGGACGAAGGTGGAAATCTACCACACTGAGTTTGATATTTTGGGACTGAGTTGGAGAGGCATAATCTCCATAAACGCCTCACCAATTTGGTTGATGGGAGCATAGATGTGGCTTTGGTGAAAGAGTTCTATGAAAACCTATACAGCTCTGAGGGTCCTTCACCAAAGCAACCTAGGGTCAGAGGCCATCTAGTGAAGATCGACGCTGACAGCTTCAACACATTCCTAGAGACACCTGTGGTGTTGGCAGAGGGTGAGACTTTGCCCACATACTCCAGATACTGCAGGCTGCCTTCAGATCCTAGGGAGATTGAGGCTGCCCTATGCATACCAGGCCGAGGGTTCATCTTGAACACTGAGGGCCATCCTGGGAGGATCCTGAGGAAGAACTTGATGACTTTAGCCCAGGTGTGGAGTTTTCTCTCATACTCCAACCTGGCCCCCGCATCGCACACCTCTGACCTGACAGTGGATAGAGCTAGGCTGATCTTTGGCCTAGTCTCTCGCATGGACATGAATGTAGGAGCTCTCATTTCTGGCCAAATGACTTCTATAGCCCAGTGTAACTCTTCTAGACTTGGGTTTCCTGCTCTGATCACCGCCCTATGTCGAGCCAGAGGGGTTGTCTCTAACAACCTCACTTTTGAGCGCCTGAGCCCAGTCATTAACTTGGCCTACATCAGGAAGAACTGTTGGAATCCTGATGATCTGATAGTTTCTATCCGAGAGGCTAGGAAGGCGAGGGCGAGGCCAACTGATCTTCCTTCCACATCTGCAACTCCTACTCTAGCATCCACTTCAGCAACTCCTTTAGTCCCAGGTCAGATTGATTCTCAGTGCTGTGAAACCATGCTTCAGAGCATTCATCAGGGACAAATCATTTTACTTTAGAGTTTACAGGTGGTGGCGCCTCTAGGATCCATTCCTTCTGTTGAGCAGTTTCTGGAGAGGGTAGTCTGGCCTGGGGCCCAACCTTCTCTTCACAGGGAAGATGAAGGTCCCACAGCCTAGGTACCACAGCATGTAGAGGATGCATCATCTGAGACCACCGTTCCAGAGCCATTCATTGTAGAGGAGGAGGCCAGTGAGACACAAGTTATACAGGATGCTACTGCTACTCCTGAGAGGTCACGAGAGGTCACATCAGATCCACCCACACCAGTGGTGGACCTATCCTCACCTCAGCATGCAACAGACCCCTCCACTCCTATACTCGAGATACCAGAGGACTCAACCACACCACTCCTGACTCTGAATACTTCTCCTCCAGCTACTCCAGTACTTCATCTGATAGATGAGGAGGATGTTCAGACACGGGACACTCAGGACCAGTCACAGGAGTTCTAAATTCTTGTTGATGCTTTTTGGATTATTATTATAATGATTATAGTTTCAGTACATTGTTTTTAGTGATTTTGGTTAATGTTTATATACACTACTATGTTTGTTTGTGATTAGCTAGTATGTTTGTTTTGAAGCATATGGAACAGTTTAACTTGACTTTGATGATATTGCAGTGAAACACTTTTATCTTTTTGTGAAAATTGGTGTTATGATTTGATTTTGGATTGAATGCATGATTGTGATGGAGTTTGTGTTTCTTTTCATGAGTTTGAGCAAGTATGCATGTTAGACAAAGAAAAAACAAGAATGCGAACTTGCTATTAGAATTGTTAGTCAGTAGACAGGTTGATTGAGAAAGAAAAACTTGAACCATAACCGGTGAGAGTGTGATCTTAAACTGTGAGTGAACGACTAGCTTTGAGTAATAGTCTTTGCATCAATCTCTGAATTTTAGAATGAAATGTATGAATGAGGACATGATGAAGGCCATGATTGTGTATATACAAGCCAATTGACCAAAAAGCTTACCTTGAATGATAATTGTATCCTTTGCAGCCTTTGTGAGCTAAATTACATTTTCAAAATTAATCCTTGAACTTGAATGAATATCTCTAGATACCTTGTTCAGATTCTAGGAGAGCAGATAGTTCAAGGCAAATTACCCCAAATATGGGGGAGTTGATTGGGATGTAAAGTAAAAGGTAAAGCATCAGCACACACGACAAATATGTTGTGTTAAAAAAAAGCAATCAAAGAAAATGTGTGATGTGTAATAAGGTCAAATGCAAATTAAAGTGAAAGGCTAGTGAGTAAGCTAATTGTATTGAAAATAATATTTGGATCAATCTAGGATTTGTGCTCTCTTAGAATCTAAGCCTTTGAATCCTAGAAAAACCAATGATTTTTTGTAGCCAAGCCTCACTACAAGCTTATGAAAGTCCTTCTGATTCTGTTTATGCATTTTTGACTTTATGGCTTGAGATGAAGTTCAAAGATTGGACCTTTTGCTAGTTGTTATTGATGAATAGCTTAAACACTTGTGCTTGAGTGAAACAGTGGCCGTGAGACTATGGTTTAAGCTACTTTCCTTGATATTTGTCTTATGCCTAACTTCATCTAATTGTATAGGTTACATTTTATTCTTCTTTTTGAATAACTGCATGCTTTGTGAAAAACAAGTGATGGGAGCATTTTGCTTCATTCTTTTATCATTCGATCAGTAACTTTTGTTGCATACACCTTTGTACATAGTCACTACATGTTATTGTCACATGGGGACCAGTGAGTTGTTCTTTATTTGCTTGAGGACAAGCAAAATTGTAAATTTGGGGGAGTTGTTAGTCGATGAATACGACTAACTTTTGTGTATAAAACATGTGTAAATTGTATCAAACTCCTCCAGTTTATGGTTATTTTGTAGTGTTGTAATTACTTTTTGTTAAAGATAGGTAATAAATACTTAGTACTTCCACTTTATGTGTTTAATAATCATTTCCTCTCAACTTCAGGTTAATTAGGCAAGTTTATGAAATGTTGATTTTCATCTGCTCGCTAAGCCAATCGGTTGGCTTAGCGAGCCATCCGTTGAGCGCACCATTCCCTTGGCTGAGCGCGAGGAAGAATCTGGAAGAAGGATGAGTTGTCCATATTCGCTGAGCGAGGGACTGTGACATCCTAGAATTTCTACCCGGAATTTTGTAAGCGATATATTTTAAATAATTATATATATAAGTATTATTTAGTGTATATATATATATATATATATATATATATGTATTCTTGGAAGAAGTATGTACATTGGGGAAGAGATACGCGGGTTAGGCTAATTTACGAAGAGTAATCCATAACTGGACAGTTATAGATTAATTCTCAATTAATTAGTCTAAAAATTATCATTTTGTGTGCAACTTAAAATTTAACAAAACCAACCTCTGAACCACGCTCAGGGTTTTATTCTGAGCGTTTTGATATATATATATTGCCTACTTTCGAAAACGGGCCCCGACGGGTGCAGAGAAACACGAGGAACTCGAACCAGCGAAGTGGCATGCAAACCGAGGTAGGATTTTAGCATTCAAAAGGTCAAATTTTTTCTCTCCTTGTGGCTGAGTATGAAGTCACATCAAGAGAAAAACTGGGCCCCTTTTTGTTCCACTAAAAATGGGACAAGTGGCAAGTGCTTTTAAAAAAATAAAATAATAGGAAAAAGAAAATTATTTTTTTATTAAAAAGCCACATTCTCTCTCTTCACTCAGCAGATTTTCAGAAGCTTTTTCCTCATCTCCCACGTTGCTTTTCTTCTCCCTTTCTCCTTCACCATTGTTGCCCATTAAAGCTCCAAACATTGCTCATCATTTCTACTCCAAATTGCAAAGGGAAGCCATTTTCGGAGTCGTGAAGCGCACATCTACGTTGTGGGACTTCGAATTTTAGGTATGGGTGGACTTCTTCTCACATGAATTTCGTGGGTATTGGGATTTTGGGAGATATGATGGGTAGTTCTACTAGGTTTATGACTTATGGTAGTTATTTGTGAAGGAATTTGTTGAAAGCATACTAAACTTGACATGTTTAATGTGAGTAACGCTTCCCATTCTGTTTTAGGGTTTTATGATGATGCTTTTTGATGTTTGTGTGCTGAAATTGTTGGTAGAAAACTGGTAGAGATGATGGGGAGAGTTAACCTAGGGTTAAATGTGAGAATGGTAGCGATGTGAGTGGAAAAGTGTGAGATTTTTGAGGGTTTGAAAAGCTAAATTTGGGGTTAGTGTAAATTGGAGTCTAAAGTGAGTTGATCCTAATTTAAAATGTCAATTACGACTTGTAGGAAAGCTTGGGAAGAGCAAATGAGAAAAATGAGTGACAAATGTGAAAGCATGAGCCATTTCTAGGGTAAATTGGGTGTTGAGGGGTCAAATTTTGAATCGGTGGGGTTTTCGCCTTGAAATCAGTTTGCGAAAGTCTAAATTAATGTTATAGACTTGTTTGAGATGAGAGTTTACTCCAAGATTACCCCATTCTCATTTTCACTTCTCAAACCTTGAAAATTCACTCAATTGATGGGTTTTGGATACCTAGGTTTGGATTTACCTTGACCTGAAGCTTGTTTTTGGTTTAAATACGATTTATACATGATTTAGGACTTGTAGGATCCAATTTGAGCAAAATTGGATGTGGGCAAGATGGATTTCGAAATCTGCCATATTATGCAGAAAATTGTTGTTGAATTGTGCAGCACAATTTTCAACATGTGCATAAAATGCTTGTGCATTGCTGGTTATGGGAAAGGTAGTATATATTGGGTTCTGGACATTTTCTAGCAGATCCCAACGGTCAAAATGTAGATTTATGTACTAGGAACCTCCAGTAAAATTTTCAAGTCAATCCAATGGTTAACGAATCGGAACGAAGGGAATGTTCCTGGGGTATTTGAGTAAGGAAAGCTGTAATATGTGAATGTGTTTTGGGTAGTGTTTTCTGCCTCTGCCCTGTTTTCTTGATTTAGGGTAGTTCATGATAGTTGGAATTCATTTGCTTGGATATTGTGGAAGCTTGGAGGGGTTGATGGGGACCCGGTGCTGAGAGAAACGAGGATAAGGGCTACATAGGAGTACATGAGCTCAGTTGAAGGTGGGCAACTGGGGATGGTGGGTTCATGTTTGATTTGTGGATGTGGGAGAGTTGATTTCCACCATCGCCTGATCTCCACCTAGTACCACACATGACGGGTACCCCATAATCCAACAAGCTTGATGTGAGAAATCATGGAAGAATCAGTCTTCCTACTTTTGTTTGTTGACCACAGAGTGGTACCTGGAGATATGTCGCGGGGGTCAAGAGACCTTGGGGACGTCAGGTGGGGTGCTATTGCCCAAAACCAAGCTTGACCAATCCTAACCCAACCCGGGCATAGTCAGTCAGTGAGAACCTGTAATGTACCTAAACAGGCGAGCTCCTGGCAGTCAACCAATAAAAGAACAAAGACCACAAAGCAAGGAGGCTTGTGTGGCGGCTGGCCAGCTATTATTCTTGAGTGGTATCTGGAATTGGCCTCTAGAAATCGATTACCAAGGGTGTGCAATCGATTATAGGGCTTAGAAATGGAAATAGGAAGTTAAAATGGCCTCTGGTAATCGATTACCAAGGGGGTGTAATCGATTACAGGGCTTAAAAATGGAGACAGGATGTTAAGATGGCCTCTGGTAATCGATTACCAATGGTGTGTAATCGATTACACAGAGTAACAAGGCACTGGTAATCGATTACCAGTTGGGTGTAATCGATTACATAGGGAGATAGGACACTGGTAATCGATTACCTTTTAGGTGTAATCGATTACACAGTGGAATTTGTAGGTTTCTATGTGCAGAAGTTGTGTAACTCGAGTTTGAGCACTGGTAATCGATTACCAGAGAGGAAATCCCTTGAGAAGGATATTTTGACTATGCGTAGCCGTTATGGAACGCATTGTATTGTTGCCTGTAGTTAGATTTCTTGTGAAAGAGTCTACCCTCTTTCTTTTATTTCTTGTAGATCGCGATGGCAGCGCAGTTAATCCATGATCGCATGGTGATGGAGTGCCTAGAGGGAGTTTGGGAGACCCTCGAAGGCAATTAGAGGTGCCGATTCCGTGGCACGATTCGACTCACTGCTACTTCATTGGTACATCCAGAGGAACCAGCACGCACGCTTCAGCAGCCTGTGGAGTGGATACTACCTACACCTACTCCATATCGACTAGTGGAGCCAGTTCAAGTGATAGAGGTGTCATCCTTTGAAGAAGATCCTGAGGAGGACCCAGAGGAGTTACCTCCTGAACCTGCTTGGATGATCTTGACTTACCCGAGGATGATGAGGACCTACTCCCTGATGTGGATTCTCTAGAGGATATCATGTCAGCATCTGAGGCAGACTCTACAGAGGAGAGCGGCCTTGGAGGGACAGCGAATAGTGAAGACTCTTCATCATAGTAGACGACTCTTTAGACTAGGTTTACATACTTTTTGTGGGTGGGTGTATCTAGTTCAGACTGCTAGGTTTACTCTTTTGATTTTTGGGTGGGTAGACCTATTGTATAGAAATTTTGATGATTGTATATATGTGACTGAAGCCACCACAGTTGATACCTTTGCTCTGGATGTCACTATGTATTTTGCAAACTACCATATTTTGGACAGTTCTAGATGATGAATGTAATTATGTTTAATCTTGTTATTTGAAAAGAAAGTGTTAACAAATTTTATTGAAAAGAGTTCATCGACCGCATTTTATTATTTTTCACGTGACGACCTAAAATGATGGCTGGGATATATTTTTTTTGAAAGAGCAAAATAGTTTAGAGGTTATGAGTGATCAGAAAGAAATGACTCCGAATAGAGTTGTGAACTAGCCATTCAGGACTCTATAGTGATAATTTTCCTTCTGAATTTAATTACCGTGAAAAAAGAGAGAAAAAAAAAAGAAAAAAAAATTCCCATGGTTTTTGTTATTTAAATTATTACTATTAAACCAGTCATTATTTAGGGGCGCTACAGGGACCATCCTGCTAAGAGATTCTAGAGAGAGAAGGGTTCGAGTCCAGAGAGTTTTGAGAGATTTTGCTGCGCGAAGACCTGCAGAGAACGAAGCTTGAAGAGGAAGTTGTCTTGAGAGCTTGAGATGAGTTTGTGAGTGATTGTGAGGTTCTATAGGTGGAGGAGGCATCCTTATCTCTTGTGTTTCTTCAATCCTTCATTTTACTCTTCTCTTTGTTGTAAATGAAGCTTCCCAGTTATGGAGAGCTAAATCCTCTGTTGGTTCTTCCTTGTAGGTACTTGATGTAAATACATGTATATCTATTTAATGATGTTTTATGTGTTCTCTGTGCTATCAGTGTGTCATTTCAGTGTGTTTTTGCCTTCATCATGAGGATGCATGCTTTGTTAGGATCATTCAACAGTGGAAACTGGTTTGATTCTTAGAACTTGATAGGACAGGGCTAGTTTATCGTATTATCATGAGGGATCGGGGTACGGTAACCTAGTTGTTTGTATGTTTGTCTTAATGCGGTTCTGGTCGAGTTTAGTCCAACAAGAGGAATCTGAGGACGATGATTGATCGGGATTAGGCTAGACTATCATGAGGAATCGGGGTTTAGCATTTTAGGAGACACCATAGAACACATGATCATTGTTAAGTAGAGAATATCTTTTTAACATTAGGCACCTAATAGGAAGACCAACGTGTTGTCTACTTGTCTTTACACATCATTACTCGCGTGATTTTCCTCTTAATAGTTAGTTTACATACTTGTTCATAGTCCACACATCTCTTTTCATACTAGACACTTATTCATTGAATATAGCTTTACTAAGTAACACAAGTTCCCCGAGAGTTCGATACTTAGTTCTTACCATTTTATACTACTTGTGTGATCCGGTGTACCTATCGGGTTCGAACATGTATGCTCTTTACTTTGACCATTTCAATTCTTACCCAGTGCCTCCCCCAAATTTACCTTGATAATTACTCCCCCAAATTTGGGACAAATTTGCTTTGAACCACACTTCCTATGGATGATGCTCTCCTACAACCTGAGTCAAGGTAGCAAGAGATAACACTATATAAGCTCAGGGTTCAATCAATCAATAATTCATTCTGCTCAACTAGGTGTAAGCGATAAATCATTCAAGCACATGGTTAGATTTGTGGTTAAATGGCTATCACAATCAAACATGGCCTTCATCATCCTCAATTTCATGCATTCAGTCCATACTTCAGAGATTCACGCAAAAATCAGTACTAAATGATAGTCGTTTCTCTCAAAATTTAAGGATCACACTCTCACCGGGATACGGTCAATGCATTCCTTCACAATCAATCTGGCAAACTGACTAACATTTTCATTCATAATTACAATCACACGCTCATTCTCTTCTAATGGCTACAAGCTTTATAAAAAAATTATCTAATCATTCCAATCCACATAAATCATACAATTGCTCATTCAAATCATTCTCAAACACTCATTTCATACAAAATAATCCACTGCATATCAAATTCAACCAGTTCACTGTTCAAACACGCTTTTTGTACAAGCAAACAACTCAAAGTGCCAAAATTTAAAGAACTGAAACATAAACATTGAAATTTAAATGACTGAACATAAATCATAAAATAACTGAAATAAACTAAAATGTTCAAAATGCACAAATTTAAATGTCCTGCTCCTGTGGTTGCTCTTGTGCATGCTCATTAAGATCCAACACCTGAGCAACTGGTGAATCCTGAGAGATAGGCTGCTCTAACTCAGATGCTGGTGCAGATGGTATGACATCATCAGGTATGGGTGCTGCGGATGGCTCTGGGATCTGGTCAGTGGAAGTCTCCTCCTCTTGAGCCATGTGTATACCTGCATCAAAATAAAAAGGCTCAAAAGGGGTGAGCTTATCCTCCCCCTTTGCTGCTGCTGTTGGCTCCTCTGATTCAGGCTCCTGGGCTATTGAGGCCTCATCCCCTCCAAAAGGAGAAGGATGGGCTCCTGTCCAGGCCACTTGTGCATCAAACTCATCCATGCTCATGATGGATGGCAAGCCCACGCCTTGAAGGCTCTACATGATAATGGACTGCCCCTGTGTAAGCTCTAGAGCATGGAATGAAGCATCTGTGGTGTAAATGAAAAATCTGAAAGTCCTGCAGATAAAGGAGCTGGAAGTGGTATTTGTGTAGATGTAGGAGGAATAGCTAGAGTCTGAATGGGAGGTACAGGAGTTGTGGAAGAAGAAGGAGTTGTTGTCTCTGGTGCTGTTGAAGTAGTGGGGACCTCTGATCTCTTACCCATGGCCTTCCTTGGCCCTCTAAATGTCACTGTTGGATCATCAAGATTCCATCAGTTCTTCTTGATATATGCCAAGTTAATGGCAGGGCTCAAGTTTTCAAGGGATCTAGAATTTGATTGGACTCCTCTGGCCTTGCATAGAGTTGTGATCAAGGCAGGGAATCCAAGTTTGGATGTATCATGTTGTGCAATCAGAGAGATCTAGTGGGAGATGTGGTACCCCACATTCATATCCATCTTCATAATGATACCATAAATCAACTTGTCTCTGTCCAAGGTCACATCAGATGTGTGGTAGGTAAGAATCAGGTTAGAGAAGGAAAGAACTCTCCATGTCTGAGATAGAGTGGTCATGTTCTTCCTCCATATCTTCAGGAGTGCAAATTTAGAATAAGCACACAAATTCTCCCCCTCCTCCAAAATTACCGGGGTCTTCAGGAATGTGTTCAGAGTATCCTCATCAAATTTCATTAGATGACCTCTCACCCTCACCTGCTTCGGTGATTTATCCTCGGGGTCATAGAGGTTGGCATAAAATTCCTTCACACAAGCAATGTCTATGTTACTGTCAGCAAAATCAGTTAACTTCTCATCCCAGTGTCTTCTCTCGAGTTCCTCCTTGAACTCGTCAAATTCGGTGTAATAAACTACCACATTCCTCTCCGGTAATAGTTTCCTGGGCACCACAATATTTGTATATCTCTCCCAAGCTTCTTGAGATGTGAACCAAGATCTATCAAATCTGGCCTGGGTAGGTGTAGAAAGAGCCTTCCTTTTCTTAGATGCCATCTGTAAAATATAAGACAAAACACAAGAGATTAGCACAGGTTATTTTCACAAAAACATAAAAATAAAACTGAAATTTTGCTGGGCACTTAGCGCAGCAGGCTGAGATTAGCACGCCTTATGAAACTTTACTCAGGCACTAAGCGCAGCAGACTAGCGCTTAGCTCGAAGACACAGAAAATATTATTTTTCTGTAGAATAGGTGTTAGTCGGTGAAAATGACTAACTTTGTGTATAAAACTTGTATAAATTGTATCAAACTCTCCCAATTTATGGTTATTTTGTAAGGTTATAAGTATTTTCTATTAAGTATAGGTAATAAATACTTAGTATTTTCATTTTGTGTGTTTAATAATCATTTTCTCTCAATTTCAGGTTAATTAGGCAAGCTTTGAAAAATGTTGTTTTCACCTTCTCGCTAAGCCTATATGCTGGCTTAGCAAGCATCCGCTAAGCGCAACACTCCTGGGCTAAGCGCGAGGAAGAATCCAGAAGAAGATGAGTTGTACAGGTTCGCTAAGCGCACCGCTTCAGTTCATCCGCTAAGCGAGAAAGACGCGCTAAGCCAAAAATCACTAACATGCGCTAAGCGGTCCATACGTGCGCTAAGCGCACGAGCACGAACAAGGCCACCTATATGAAGAGAGTTTGGACTGGGATTTAGAGCTTTGCATGTCTAGGGTTTTTAGAGAGAGAAAGGTCCAAGTTCTAGAGAGTTTTGAGAGATTTTGCTGTGTGAAGATCTGTAGAGACCAGAGCTTGAAGCAGGAGCCGGTTTGAGAGCTTGAGATGCGTTTGTGAGTGATTGTGAGATCCTAGAGGTGAAGGAGACATCCTCACCACTTGTATTTTTGCAATATTTCATCTTGTTCTTCTCTTTGTTGTTAAGAAGACTTCCTGGTATGGAAAGCTAAATCCTCTGTTGGATCTTCCCTGTAGGTACCTGATGTAAATATACTTCTATCTATTTAATGATGTTTTGTGTGTTCTTTGTGCTATATGCTTTTCATTCTAGTATGCCTCTACCTTGTTCACATAGATGCATGCTTTGTTAGGGTCATTCAACAGTGGAAACTGGTTTGACTCTAAAGTCCTTGATAGTGCAGGGCTGAGTTGTCATGCTTTCACGAGGAATCAGGGTGCGATAAATTAGTTGAGTATGTGTGTCTTAATGCGGTCCTGGTTGATTTTAGTCTTACAAGAAGAATCTGCGAACGAGGCTTGATCAGGACTAGGCTAAACTATCATGAGGAATTGGGGTTTAGTATCTCAGGAGACACCATAAGAACACATGAGCATTGTTAGATAGAGAATATCATTCTAGCATCAGGCACCTATTAGGAAGACCAACGTGTTCTCTACTTGTTTTTACACATCGTTTCTCTCGCGTGATTTTCTTTCTTTTTGCACAGATAGTTTATACACTTGTTCATATTCACACTTACTTTTACACAATAGATTCCTATTTGCTGAAATAGCTTACCAAATAACACAAGTTCCCCAAGTATTCGATACTTGGTTCTTACTGTTTTATACTACTTCTGCGGTCTGGTGCACTTGCCGGAAGCCGAACAATAGTCTTAGTGCATAGCTGAGCTTAGCCTGAGTCTAAAATTTTCAAAATTGAAGAGAGTTGGAGCTTAGCACAGCATGGCGCGCTTAGCTCAGCCTAATTAGAATAACACTCAAGCTTAGCGCACAGGCGCGCTTAGCCTAACTACTAAAGCTTAAAAACAGTGAGAGAGTTGAGCATAGCGCAGCAGGGCACTTAGCTCAACACATGACAAAGGCTTAGCGCACAGACACGCTTAGCCTTATTCAAAGGAAAACTTACAAAAGCATAGTGGCGCTTAGCCTGATAGGCCAGGCTTTGCGCTGAACAAAAATTCTCAAAATCTTAATGTCTGAACACTAGTTCTGCTTAGCGCATAGACACTCTTAGCGGGCTCATCACTTACGTTCATCAGTATGGATGAACGCGCTTAGCGTGACATGATCCGCTTAGCGCGTTCATCTGGAAATCTAAAATTTTAACAATTGCGATGAACAGGCTAAGCGCAGCAAGTGCGCTTAGCACGTTCATTGCGATTTCCAAACAGAACCACAAGGGTCTTCACCCCTTTCAGCCACATTGCCCCTAATGGGCTTCTAAGTTACCTAAAATCCTACATTGACTAACCCTAAAACTAACCTAACAATATACAACTAAGAAAACAAGAAGTCATCTATCCTAAGGTTTGAAGAATGAAAAATAAAAATGGAAATGTATCCACTTACTTGGATTGTTCTTGAAATAAAGCAATGAAGATGCAGACAAGCAGTACACACTTTCTCAAGGTTCACAGAGGCAGAAGCTAAAGGTATTTGGGGTAACACCCAAGTGCCTCAGCCCTTAGTTTTTTAAAAACTGAAATTTGTATGGCATGCTTAGTGCACAACTACGCTTAGCTTGCCCACGTGATGTTTGAGTTTAAAACCCAACTTGAAGTTGTAAAGTCCCGTGAACATCAGGGGCTTAGCGTAGTAGGCTGCACTTAGCGCTTTTTGTAACACAAAAATTTTCTGCAATATGCACTTAGTAGGCTGCACTTAGCGCTTTTTGTAACACAAAAATTTTCAGCAATATGCACTTAGCCTGAGATGTGAGGCTTAGCGTACCATCAAGCTTCACTTACAGAGAGTAGTTCAGGCTTAGCGCAACAAGCGCGCTAAGCGCACTTCCAAGAATTCAAACCCCGTAAGAGATTGGTGGTTAGCACTTCCTGGCCCGCTAAGCCCAGCTTAAAAACTCAAGTTACAGAATGGATCTGGGGCTTAGCGCAGGATAGCGCGCTTAGCGCAGGATAGCGCGCTTAGCGCTGCTACAATAAAATTTTTCCAGAGAAGAAGTGGCGCTTAGCGCATCATCCACGCTAAGCCCACTTGTTAAAGTTCAATTACCATGAAGATGTAGGGCTTAGCGTAGTGATGTTCGCTTAGCTGAACTATTCAGCCAACCAATCAGGGGTCTCTATGCTTAGCGCGAGCAAGCTCAGCTTAGCACGTGAAGACTGAGCACTTAGCGCAAGGTCTGTGCTTAGCGGATAGACAATTGCAAAAAATTTCTGAGTCTTTTCCTGTCTATCTCATCATATAAGCTTAAAACCCCTTGTTCATTACTAAACAAGCTGAAATTAATCGCAATCACAAGCAAGGTATCCTATTTACATGCAAGAGATAAGAATGAAAAATAGAAAAGGGTAAGAAAAGCTGGGTTGCCTCCCAGTAAGTGCTCTTTTAATGTCACTAGCTTGACGCATCATCTTGTTATCCAGGATCCAACAGAGTTCCTACTTCAAGGACCTTCTTCTCAGGTCTCTTTTCCTCCATCACATGCACTTTCAGACAGACATTTTGGCTAGGTGGATCTTTGTCCTCATGAAACAAATCAAAGCTGATCTTCTAATCTTCTATGCCCATCTGCAGCATCTTCTTTCCCATGTCTACCACGCAGCTTGTAGTAGACATGAATGGGCGACCAAGAATGATAGGAATGTTAGCATCCTCCTCTATATCTATGACAACTAAATCAACTGGAAATATAAGGTGTTTAATGTAACACCCTGATATATATATATATTATTAGTAATTATATTTGATGTTTGATTATTTTGTTATTTTATCCATAAATATTTTCAAGAAAGTTAATTTAGTTAATAAAGGGGTGTGGGTAGATAAGAATCTAACTTCTCAAAGAAGCCACGAGGAAGCCTCTTAATGAAGCTTCTCAAGGAAGCAACATGAAGTTGTCTTGGTAAAAACGCTTCCCAACCTTTGTTAACCATTGGATCTTCATGAAATTTGGTCTGGAGGTTCATAGGACAGATGTCCACGATCTGACCGTCGAGATCTTTGATACGACGTCTGGCATGTGAGGAATGCTTCCTTTCCCGTGAGAAGAAGCACTTGAGTGTTTCAGCCTTTGCTTTTCGTGTAGCCTTGGAAAAACGTCATTTCCTTCTCCTCTTTCCTTCCAAAACCATTTATAATGTCCCAAGCACTTTCTCCATCACCCACAGCCACCAGTAGCCACCACAAAACCGCCATTGTTCTCCGTTGAAACCCCACGCCGAGAGGGACCCTTCAACCAAAGTGGAATCTTCGAACTTGCCTCACAGTTTTGGTAGAGAACGAAGCCCTAATCTTATCTTTCATTTTCCTTCGAGGTAACCATGGTTCTATGTTTTTTCCTTGTTTTTTTCAACTTGTCTTTGCATCTTTTCTGACTTTGGAACCATCATTGCATGTTTTACGCTTCCTATGAAAAACCCTAGAGCAAAGAGACTTTGTAAACGTTATCTTTTCATGAAATGGGTGCTATTTTTGTGACCTTCACTGAACGTCGGTCACATTGGCGTGATTGGAATTTCAAAATGATGTTCCTTTTCTAAAACCTAAAGCACCCTTTAGCCCTAACATTCTGACAAGGATTTTGACTCAGAATATTGTCACTAGCTTTATTTCTGAAATCAATATTAAATCTCCTTCGTTTTGGTATGGTAGAGGCTTGCGTGGAACCGACGAGCAGGGACAAAAAAGAAATCTCCAAGTGAGGTGATGAGGAACCCGCGGGTAGCTCACAATAGGTGAGGGGAGTTTATTATAAAATTTACCGTTTTAACACCATAGTTAAGGTAAGGGAACTTAGCTATGAGAATAACTGCCTGTCCCTATTGCATGCTGATTTTTCCTTTATAAGAAATGATGTTTTTAACTAATGGGATGTGAAACATTTGATATTGATGTTGCATGCTGGTTTTTAGGAAAAACTATGTTTTGACGAATGGGATGCGATATATATTTATTATGATGAATGAAATTGATGTCTTTATTTGTTTTGTGTTGTTTGAAGACCTGGGGAGTGTAAATCTCAGGCATGAAAGAAATATATATGTGTGAGATGTGATTTATTGTTGAGGTCGCTATTGAGGATTTTAATTGATATGTGGTGATATTGATAATTATGATGATATTGATTTGAGATGACGTTGTTAATAAAGACCATGTCAACATGAATTGATGTTATTATTGATGATTATGCGAATATGAAATGAGGTTGTTGTTGTTGTTGATAACGTCATTGGGATGAGATGATGTCTATGTTGAGAATGATATAAAATGGAATGTTGATTGATGTTGGAAATGCATTGGCATGTGCATGTTGTGTATGTTCATGGGGGGGTGCTTTGACCTTGTTGGATGGCCCATTCGTGGGGGACTAGTGTGGTTAAAGAATCTAAGCATTCGCTGTGGGGATGGTTAGGCACTTTAATTTGTCCATGGTCCTTGCACTTGATGGTGCCCATGGTTCATACCTCATACGACACAAGAAATAGAATAATTGTGGCAGAGTGTACTTTGTACTGAGGGGGCACATCATCTGGTAGGGAACTCCTTTGGGCCCCAAGCTGATCACCTATAGGGGGCAGTTACATGCATAATCGGGTGGTCTCGACGAACTCTGCATGGTTTCCTAAGTGAGAGTGTCGTGTGGACACGCTTAGGCTATTTCTTGGGATTTGGTTGTTGGTACGTACCACATTGCATCTGAGCGTTGAGTCAGGTGCATGCATCATTCTGTGCAGTCTTGATTGGATCCATGGATGGATGATGAGTAGTTGTTGAATATGTATTATGAGTAATTGTTGAATGTGGATGATGAACAATTGTTGGATGTGAGTGTCGAATAATGAATGTTGTGTAAGCTCATAATGTTTGCCTATGTTTCTTGCTAATTGTAGTTATTTGGAATTGGTATTGGTTCTTTTTATAATGAACTCACCCTTGCAATTTTGTATCATGTGGTTGATACCTGTGATGATCGCGAACATTCTTCATGGGAGCATAATGACAGCAGCATGGTGTAGGGAGTAAGATTTTGGTGAGGAGCCGCCGAGCCGACGTGACGACGTTGGCATTATTTTGGGAGAGAGTTATATTTTGTTTATCAGCTCCTCCATAGTTGGGTTATGAGTCATTTTGTTGAATCAAAGATGTAAACTTCAGATTTTACTTATATGCATTAACAGATTTTAATTTTCCATCATGTACATGACGTGC
Source organism: Glycine max (assembly GCF_000004515.6). Lineage (NCBI taxonomy): Eukaryota > Viridiplantae > Streptophyta > Magnoliopsida > Fabales > Fabaceae > Glycine > Glycine max. Next base: position 30,035,316 of record NC_038256.2, on the reverse strand, counting down.
ACTAAGTTGTTGTTCCTATATATATATATATATATATATATATATATATATATATATATATATATATATTCACCTAAGTAAATGTGTATGTTTTAGTGAATGTATGTTGGGACAAAATTACTTCTATTTTCATAAGCAAATTAAGGGAGTTCTTTTTTTATAAAAATTGAAATTATCGCATATTAGAATGTTGATATCATAGCGACGAGGCAGGTTGTTACATTTAACCTTCACTAGTTGGAAGAAATGGCAGCTTTGCCTTCTGCAGTCTTCGATTCAGGGAAGTACTTTTTTAAGAACTTTTCTACCACTTCATCCCATGACTTCAGACTATTTCCTTTAAAAGAATGAAGCCATCTCTTAGCTTCTCCAGATAAAGAAAATGAGAACAAACTCAACCTAATTGCATCTGCAAGCACACTCACCAACCTAATAGTATTGCATATCTCTATATAGGTGGCTAAGTGAGCATAAGGGTCTTCATTGGGCAGACCATGAAACAGATTATTTTGAATCAGTTGTATCAAAGAATGAGGATATGTAATTGTACGAGCTTGAACTTTTGGTTGTGCAATACTAGTGAAAAATTGTGGAACAGTAGAACTTGAATAATCCTCCAGGGTTACTCTTCTTGGCTCTTTAGCCATGATTGGATCTTCAACAGGTTCTATATGAGAATGCCCTGCAACAGGAAAACTAGAAGATGCCTCGAAAGATACTGCTGCTTCTAAATCCTACAAAAAATTTCTGATTCTCTTTTAATTACGCCTTCTACAAGTGGTGTTAATCTCCAAATCAATGAGAATCAAATTGTTAGTGCTTAGCTCTACTGAGTTTTAAAAGATTGGCTAAAATTTTGTTAAAACATAAGCACTTAGACAATGAAGGAAAGCTGGAGTTGCTGCACATGATGTCCAACGTTATGTCAAGGAATCAGATTGGGCTGCACAATGCACAAGGCAAGATAAAATGTCAAATGAAGAATTGAAGCTGCAGGATCCACGATGTCGGATACAATGTCCAGGACATCCTGCCTGAAAATACTGGACACATAAATCTGTTATATCTTTAACAGATTATTGTGCAGTTAGCAACAGATTAGACGATCTATCTTTAGGAACAAATTAAAAGATAATTAAAGTTCGAATTACAAACTTGAATAGTTCGTTCAGGGATTAGAGATTAAAGATAAAAACTAAAAGATCAAAATTTATCTTTTAGATCTTTAAGTGCAGATTTTTCAGGAGAATGATAGATCTTATCCAGCGCAAGTTGTTGCAGCCCAGATACGCACACTGCTATATAAACATGAAGGCTGCACGAGTTTTCCACCAAGTCCGAGATTGAAGAGTTATTTTGTGAGTTTTGGGACTTGAGTGTTTTGTGAGCCACCTTGATGTTACCCTAACATCAAGTGTTGGACCTGAGTGTGTAGAGTTGATCTCTTTTGTTCAGAGAGCAATCTCTGGTGTGTCTTTGATTTAATTGTAAACACGGGAGAGTGATTGAGAGGGAGTGAGAGGGGTTCTCATATCTAAGAGTGGCTCTTAGGTAGAAGTTGCATGGGTAGTGGTTAGGTGAGAAGGTTGTAAACAGTGGCTATTAGATCTTCGAACTAACACTATTTTAGTGGATTTCCTCCCTGGCTTGGTAGCCCCCAGATGTAGGTGACGTTGCACCGAACTGGGTTAACAATTCTCTTGTGTTATTTACTTGTTTAATCTGTTCATACAGTCAAATATAATCTGCATGTTCTGAAGCGTGATGTCGTGACATCCTGTACGACATCTGTCCTCAGTATCAGAATTTCACAAATCAACTGCAGTAGATCTTCTTTGCATACAAGAAAATAGAATAGTAATTATCCAGTTCAAAAGAACAATGAATGTACGGTAAATAAAATATGAACAAAAGAATCAATGAATCAAAAATAAAAATATAAAGCAATGCCGTAAAACTGAACTAAACTCTTCTTGAATCTAGTTCCCCGACAACGGCGTCATAAATACTTTGTTGGATTTCCCCTGTAGTTACTTTTTGATCCACTTTTTCTTTATGCAAATATGTTCAAGGGAAATCCGGTTTGCCGGAAAGCGCACCGGATCATCAAATATTTAAAATTAAAATGGATGAATCTGAGTATCGAACTCAGGGAACTAGTCTTAGACAGGGTTAAATTCATAAATAAGGCATTGTTGAAAGAAACATTGATAATTGATGATTTAGAATAGAATTAAACTAAGTGTTGGATCAAGTGGCCTCGGAATAATTAAGAAGGGGGGGTTGAATTAATTATTAATGAACCTTTACTAATTAAAAATCTATCCTTCTTAATGTTACTAAATTCAATTAGGCGTTTACTATAATGTTAAGAAAGTAAAGAACTGAAATAGAAACTTAACCAAAAGTAAAAGCGATAATTAAAATGCACAGCAGAAATTAAAGAGTGTAGGGAAGAAGAAGACAAACACAAGAGTTTTATGCTGGTTCGACAACAACCCGTGCCTATATTCAGTCCCCAAGCGACCTGTGGTCCTTGAGATTTCTTTTCAACCTTGTAAAATCCTTTACAAGCAAAGATCCACAAGGGATGTACCCTCCCTTGTTCTCTTTGAACAACCTAGTGGTACCCTCCACTACAACTGATCCACCAGAGATGTACCCTCTCATGTTCTCAGTCACAACAACCCAAGTAGATGTACCCTCTACTTGTACCACAAAGGATGTACCCTCCAATGTGTTAAGACAAAGTTCTCAGGCGGTTAGTCCTTCGAAACTTTGTGAAGGGGGAAACAAAAGAATTCTTAGGCGGTTAGTCCTTTGAAATCTTTTGTTTATGGGAAAGGGAAGAATCAAAAGAATTCTCAGACTGTGTCATTTTGAATTCTTTGATATGGGAGAAGGGAGACACAAAAGAAATCAGGCGGTTAGTCCTTTGTTCTTTTGGAAAAGGGAGAAGAGAGACACAAAAAGAATTCAGGCAGTTAGTCCTTGGCGAATTCTTTTTGGCAAAAAGAGAAGGGAATGAAAAAGATGAATAGCACACTTCTGTTTTCAAGGTTTAGAAAACCAGAAAACTTTAGAAAGCTTTTGACAAAGGAAAAAGAAGAAGAAATTCAAGAAGATGTTCAAAGAGACTCAAGGGTTGTAAAAGATTGAAATCAATGTATTCAATGTATGTAAAATGCAAGTTAAGGTCTTGCTTTTATAGACTCTTCATGTCTAGTCAAGAAAACCATTGGAAGAGTTACATCTTTTGATTTTTATTCAAAACTTGTCACTGGTAATCGATTACCAAATCATTGTAATCGATTACACAAAGCATTTTTGTGAAAGGATGTGACTCTTCACATTTGAATTTGAATTTCAACGTTCAAACACACTAGTAATCGATTACCAAAATATTGTAATCGATTACACCATTTTGAAATTGATTGGAACGTGTTAAATTCAGTTGAAAGCTTTTTGAAAACAAAACTTGCCACTGGTAATCAATTACAGTAAACTGGTAATCGATTACCAGAGAGTAAAAACTCTTTGGTAAAAGCTTTTGTGAAAACTTCATGTGCTACTCAATGTTTTGAAAAAAAAATATTGTACTTATCTTGATTCTTGAATCTTGAGTCTTGAATCTTGATCGTGATTGTTCTTGATTCTTGAAAACTTGAAACTTGAAACTTATCTTGAATCTTTCTCTTGATTCTTGAATTGTTCTTGACTCAATCTTGAAATCATTCTCATGGGCTTTTTGTGATCATCTTTGTTATCATCAAAACACCTTGAATCAATCTTGATTCATCATCATGAAGCAATGAAGCTTGCTTCTACACTAAGTCTAGGCTTAAAATAGTAAAAATGCAAGTAAGTAAGATTGACAGTAGTAGGTCAAGATATTGGGTCTTTCTAACAAACCAGCTGATGTATATAAAGATGTTTCTCTAATCAATCATGTTTTTGTGTTCTATGTTGTAGCGTAAATTACTAAACCTCGATCCCTAGTTAGACTGAATCAATCCAAGCTTCGTCCTCAAATCCCTCTTGTTGGACTAGGCTTAATTTAGACAGCCCTCCTAGGTTTAGACTAACTTAAACTAAGCTTCATCCTCAGATCCCTCTTGTTGGACTAGACTTAGCTTAAATAGCTTACGAAAGTTTAGACTAATTTAGCCTAAGCTTTGTCCTCAGATCCCGCTTGTTGGACTAGACTTAGACCAAACAACATTATTGTAACAACATATTTAAAACCAAAACTTAATCCATTGATCCCTCATTTAAGACTAAGTTTCAATTCTGCTTCATTCAAGTTCTAAGGCAACAATACATTTCTCAATGCTAAAGTCACCTAACCAAGCACACACATGGTTGATCAGACCAAGAGCATACATAATTTAAGCACTGAAAGAAGCATTGAACACAAGAAACACAATCAAAAAGATATTAAAGTAATTACATCAGCTATTCTTTAGAAATCCCCAACAAGGGTGTTTAGCCAGCCATTATAGAAAATCCCTAACAATAATGAGATTACAAAACCTAGGTATCTCTGCAAAAGCTACTCCTCTTGTTTCCTCCAAAGCTCTTTTCCTGAAATAGGCACTGTGGTGTGCTCTGGAATTCTATGCAAATCTTCTCCTTCAGGGTGTGTCCAGGTTGTACCCTAATTCTGCATAAGACAAGCTTTAAATAGGCTCTGAATTCGTGACGTTGTGCTTAGCGCCACCCTCGTGCTTAGCGCGAGTAAGTGGATTTGAGCTTAGCGTCAGTCGTGCGCTGAGCCTGGCTGAAGACAACTGTTGCACTTAGCACACTGATCTTGTGCTTAGTGTGCGGCCTTGATATTGATGCTCTGCTAGATTCTTCTGTTGCACTAAGCGCGTTGAAGCTACGCTTAGCGGTGGATGCGTGCTTAGCCCATTGACGAGCTAAGCTCAACTGTCACTTTTAGCACTTCATGACTTAGCCTCTTTTTCACCTGAAATTAAACAATTTCATCATTAAATCCAATAGAAATATTCTAGAGACAGCTTTAACAATAAAACAAGATTTATTTACAAAAATCACTACAAAATAACCATAAATTGGGGGAACTATACAAGTTTTCAAAAATGTTTTCTATACAAAAGTTAGTCGTATAAGACGACTAACATTAATATAGAAGATGATGATTCATACATTGATACTTATGTTAGTCCTTTGTCCACACAAATGTCGCCTAACGTCATCAGAGAAGAAGAAGCTGATGACGTTCATGCTAATCGTAATGATCATGATGAAGGAGAATTAATTAACAACGTCTAATGTAATTTTCTTATTATGTATTTGATTTCAGTCCATTCATTTACATAACTGATTCAGTTTTTTGATAATGTTAAATAATTAATGTTTTTTTCTTTACAGTCAGATGGCTACTCCACCTAGCTCTCCTCCTCCTCCTCCTCCTACTGAAGCAGCATCACAGTTGTCGTCTACTGTTCGAACTCTAGGACAGTCTCGAACTTTATCGGAAAGTGTACCGAGTTGTTAAAGTAATAATAAAACGGTAAGAAATTGAGTATCGAACTCAGGGAACTTGTTTCATTCAGTGAAGTTTCATTCAACAAGCAGACATTAATATAAAGCCATGTAAATAACAATGAGTAAAGGATATATATACTGTAAATCTAAAATAACTACAAATACGCTTATCAAAACGGGAAAGAAAACAGATGATTAAAACGTTGGGTCCTTCTACTGAGCGCTTGATGTAATTAAAAGATTTTTCTCTAATTAAGATTATTTCTGTGTTCTATGCTGAGGACTAAAATACCAAACATCGATTCCTCGCGTGAATGGACTAATTCTAATTAAACCTCGTTCTCGGATGTCTCGTTGAACTTAGCCTAATCAAACAACATTACAATCACAGCATATCAAAAACAAAAACCCTACACTCTATGTCTAGCAATGCAGTTATCTAGCCCTACTCTATCCAGTTCCAAGGATTAATACATTTTCCAATGCTTAAAATCCTAACTTTACACACCAATGGGTGATCAAACCAAAAACATGCAATAATTTAGTGCAGATAAGAGCAATGAACACATAAAACAACTTTAAATAGATAGTTTAGAATTTACATCAAGTTTCAGCAGAATTTCCCAACAGAAATACTTAGCCTTCCATTGCAAGGCAGCACTTTTCAACTACAAGATGAGGGTTTAAGGAGAAAATAACAGATTACACAGTGGTAGGGATGTCTCTTCCACCTCTAGGAACCTAGAAATTACTCCTTAACCTAAGATCCACTTGAAAGCTGAGGTTTTTGGCTTCCTTGCTCTGTTTGGTGCCTCTATTCTACTCTCTACGCTCTGAATTAGCCTCTCCTTTAACCTCCCTGCTTGATTTTCCAACTTCAGCCTTAAAAAAAGGCTTTCTGTCCTCGAAGGCTCGCTTAACGCCATTTTTGCTTAGCCCGAGTTAGTGAATATCTGTTGAGCGAGCTGGGCGCGCTTAGAATGGGAAGAGACAGACTCCTTGCAGAGCGAGCTAATGACGCACTGAGCGCACAAATGCTTCTCAGATTCTCCTCCAAATTCTCCCAACTCGCTAAGTGGGCTGAGTGCCTCGCTTAGCGCATGATTCTCGCTAAGCGCACAAGCCTCGCTTAGCTAGACACCAGCTGCAAGCCTTCATAAATTTCATCCTTTTTACCTGAAACTAAAGTTGAAACACATTAATTCACAATGTTGGGCATTTCTACTGAACAAAATTAAACTAAACCTAAAAGCATGTACAAACCTACAAAAAAAAAACCATAAATTGGGGAAAAGATAAACATTTTATAAAACTTTTCTATACAAAAGTTAGTCATAAATGACGACTAACATCTACCTTGAAGTGGACAAGAAAAGCCAGGCGACTAAGATCATTGGCAACTAGACCAGCTGGGGCAGAGAGACCAGTGGTCCACGTCGATCCTACGACCAGGAAGGCCGACGGTCCCCACAAGAAGAAATTAAGAACATATTTGGGGATTGTCGCTCGTGATAAGGTCGACGTGACATACGAGAATTGGATGTAAGTCCCTGTTGCTCAGAAGGATTTGATATGGGCGGATATTCAGGTATTTTAGTTTTCATGTTTCATATTGTTTATTAGCCAAAAATTTTAATTTACTAACAATAAAACCTAATTTATTGTTTGTCAGGTTGAATTTGATATCCCTGAAGCATCTGATGTTAGGACAAAAAAGAAAATACTATAGACTGTAGGGGAGCAGTGGAGACAGTTTAAGTCTGATTTGACATCAAAATGGGCACTTGTAGCCGACAAGGACAGTGTCAATGACACTTTATGCGAAAAATACGGCATTAGCAAGGAGAAATGGGCCCAATTTTGTCAGAGCCGCAGAGACCCCTCGTGGGAGGTATGTACTTTGTGATTTTCATTGTTTTCAAGTTTAAATTCACTTATTATAATACATTGTAATCATGAGTTTCATTAATATTCAATTTTTGCAGGATGTGCGGAAAAAGGCACAGGCCATCCAAAAGCAAAACACTATCCCCCACGTCTTGTCTTGTGGAGGTTATGAATATTTAGAAGATAAGCTGATGGATGAGAAAACAAAGAAAAACTGGAGGAAGCTGCTCAATCCGGAAGCACTGAGGCAGTGATTGATCCTCCATCTCCCATCAGACGACACATGAAGTGGAAGATGGCCCGCACCAAGAAACTGGTCAGATGACGTTTGAGGTAGCAAGGGAAATTGTTGAGAAGATTGTAAGTCACTTTCAATTAATAATTGTAATTATCTATGTTTATTGTGTGATTGACTAAACAAATAAATATGTTATGTATAGGGTTTGTTGGAAGAGCAGGTGTCATAGGGTTCCTATGTCCCCCATGGACGTCAGGATGTCCTGATTGCTGCCATTGGGCGACCAGAACACCCTGGTCGTGTGCGTGCTGCTGGAACCGGTGTGACGATCAAGCAATACTTTGGACCGGCTCCATGGACCTCCCGCACTTCTTCCTCCATGGCTCCCGAAGAACTAGAGCAACTGACTCAACAAATTAGAGACCAGCTGGAGGAGTCGATCACCAAAAAAGTGACTCGACAACTGATGTTCTCCTTCAGCCAGATGCAGTCTCAGTTTCAATCACAAATGCAATCACAGGGACTTGAACTACCTCCGGAGCTTGAGGTTGGTCCTTCAGCTACTCATGTCAGCATGAAGAGGAGTTGTGTTGATCCCTCAGGGAACGATCCAGACACGGGTGACTCACACAAATACGGGTTGTACATCGAAGAAAATCCTCCCCGCCTGGTTGCCCTAGGAAAAGTTTATGAGGGATTGACAACCATTCACAACATCCCTTTGTTTCATGATCAAGTGAAGGTCGATCTTGAGGAGGTTAGAGATGCAAATGCTCTCATTCCTGTACCCACTGAAGAGGTTAAGTTAGTGGGGCAGGCACTTAACACCTTTCTTGCTTGGCCAACACATCTCGTCAAGCGTTTATAAGAACATGCATTTTAGTGTCATTAAATGGTTCTTTTTTCAATTTAATTGTTCACTGTAATTAAATTATGTTAATTAACTATGTTGGATAAACAGGGAGCTGTGGGACCAGCAAAACCTACAGATAGGCCGGATCATGAGGTTGATGATCCCCTATATCTGATGACATTGACCATCCCATAGTTGTTTTTGAAGTCGTTGCAGGTTATGCGGGATGCTATCGTGTTCGGGGTGTTTAATGAAGACTTCCCCTTGTACATAAAGCATGAAGATCTGTCTGAAATAGCACACGATGATCAATGTCTCAACATCTCTGTTATACAGTTGTGGATTCTGTAAGTCAATTTAGATTATTGTTAATTACCTAAGTTATTGTTTTAAATTCATACATAATTTAATTTTCCTTAACAACAATAGGCATATGACTGAGACAAGTATGCGAGCGGGGAATTCTGATGTGTATGGATTCCTCGAGCCACAATCCATCCAGAGATTTGGGCAATCGCAATTTGAATCAAAAAGTTACATGAAGAACTGGATGCAAAATTCATAACGGGATGTCTACCTAGGAGCCTACCTGAATGGGTAAGTTAAACATAAAAAATGAATTTAAATAATGTATAATACTATAATAACCAATATTGGTCTCCACTGCAATGCACATTGGCAAATGGTTGTCATTTTGCCTAAGGAAAATTTTATCTTTTGGTTTTGTTCCTTGCATAATAGGCCAGACAACTACCTGAAAGGAATAATTAACAGGTCAGTGTTGTTTTTCAATACATTTGCATTAGCATTAGTCAGCAACATCAATATTTTAATGTTCCTTGTATTCAACAGTGCTTTGAAAGGCCTTAACGATATTCCACAACCTAAATCCAAGGTTGGTGCTAGGTGGATTGTTGTTAAAGTAAGTGATTTAAACACTGGATGTCAACTATAATCTTAGGAAGTTTCAAGAATAATTGGGAAATGGTAATTGTTCATTTCAAACAAAATTCATTTTGTTATGATTGGTATTATATTATTAACTTATGTTTTATTTTATCATGCAGTATTTTAATGATGTTAGACCATTGGAATTAGAGAGATTGAAGGTGCTTCGCATCCAGTGGGCAAAGTATTATCTCAAAGTTAGAAATGAAACTTAGGATGTTAGGCAACTTTGTAATTTTAGTTTACTTAATTAGTTTACTAGCTTGCTTTACATTTTTTATAATTGATGTATCCTTTTAACATTGAATATTCTTTATTGATAGTTATTAATAAATTTTTTATTGATAGTTATCAATTGATTTTTTACAATTGATAGTTTACTAGCTAGCTTTCTGCTAAAAACTGTTTCAAAACAGAATGCAAATGATATATGTTGTGTTGTATGGTCTGATTTCAAATTTGCTGGTTAATTTTTGGGTTTATTGAAAAAACATATGTAGAAGCAAAGACATTTTGATGTTTTGATGATGCCAAAGGATCATGCACTTCTCAAGTTTAATTCAAGACAAGAATCCAAGAAATTCAAGAAATATGATCAAGATAATCTCTAGAGACTTAGGAAGGGAATTCCAAGTTGAAATAGCAAAAGGTTTGGCCAAAGAATATAAGTTAAAATGTTTTTACAAGAGATTTACTCTCTGGTAATCGATTACCAGTGGCCAAAATGATTCCTAAAATGCTTTTAAAATGATTTTGAATACTTTTGAAATCGATTACACTTGGATGGTAATCGATTACCAGCAGTTATTGAACTTTTTAATTCAAATTTTAAAGCATGTAATCGATTACACAAGTCTTGTAATCGATTACCAGAGGAGATTTTCAAAAAATAATTTCCAAGAGTCACATCTGTTCAAATGGTTTTTGAATGGCCATCAAAGGTCTATTTATATGTGACTTGGAACACGAATTTGCTTAGAGTTTTTCTGAACAAAAAGTCTTATCCTCTCAAAAGCAAAATTGTCTTATCCTCTAAAAACATTCCTTGGCCAAAACACTTGCAATTCAATAAGGAATTATTTAAGTGTTTCATTGTTCAATCTATCTCTTTCAAGAGAGATTTCTTCTTCTCTTCTTCTTACTTCTGAAAAGGGATTAAGAGACCGAGTGTCTCTTATTGTAAAGCAATCTGAACACAAAAGAAGGGTTGTCCTTGTGTGGTTCAGAACTTGTAAAGGATTTTTGTAAGCTAGTGGTACTCTCAAGCGGGTTGCTTGGGGACTGGACGTAGGCACAAAGGTGTGGTCGAACCAGTATAAAACTGAGTTTGCACTTTCTCTTCCCTTAAACTCTTTTATTTATTATTGCTCATTGCTTCTATTCAATAAGTTTAATTTGAATAATTATTTAGGAATTCATTTTAAAAGGAATCTTGAGATTTGAGTTAAAATAAAAATAGAATTTTTAATTAGGGAATAGTTTGTGATATCTTAATTCAACCCCCCCCTTCTTAAGATATCTGAGGCCACTTGTCAAACAATAGACAGTGTATTAAAAAAATTCCTAATAACAACATTGGTTTTTAAAAAAACTGTTAACATACACAAACAACATCGGTTTTTCCAAAAATTGATGTTAACTTCCAAAACGTTAACATCGACTTTCTACAAAAATCGATGTTAACATTGTCACTTAACATCACTTTAAAACCAATGTTAATGTATCAGTTAACATCGATTTTTGATAAAACCGATACTAACGTTGGCAGTTAATATCGGTTTTATACAAAAACTGATGTTAACTGCCAATGCTGGTATGAACATTGATACCTTTTTTTTGTATAATTCTTATTATATAACATCGGTTATTTAAATAATCGATGCTGTTTTTTTACGTTAACATCAGTTTTCAAAAACTGATGTTAATGATAATACTTTCAACGTCGATTCTTTCAACATCGGTAAATAACCGATGTTATTAACCGATGTTGAAAGTCCTAAATAATCGATGTAAAAAGCATATTTTCTAGTAGTGACACAGTTATATTTTGAAGGGTCATGACTTTTCAAATTAAATTTAAAGAGTTCCGTTGTTGGTAATCGATTACACATCAATGGTAATCAATTACAGCTTTTAAATTCAAATTTCAAAACCTTTCTAAAAGTTGATTTTTTAAAATTGTCTTCTGGTAATCGATTACACTACCTAGTAATTGATTACCAGAGCCTTGATCTCTTGGAAACACTTTGTTTTGAGGCAAAAGCTTGATCTTGTATTAATCTGTCTTCTGGTAATCGATTACCAGAGCCTTGATCTCTTGGAAACACTTTGTTTTGAGGCAAAAGCTTGATCTTGAATTAATCTTAAAGCAATGCTTGTTTGGTGAAACAACCTTGTCTAATTATTCTTTAGCATCATCAAAATCATGTATTTATACATTCACACAACCAAACAAAAGTCATGCAAAGAACTAATTTCAAAAATTGCAAATACACCTTTAAGCGTGCACATTGCAGTTTTTGTTTGTTTTCTACGTATACATTGTTTAGTCAAAGTCATGCAATGATTGTCAATAAACGTCTAAGGTAGTTTAGTATTTTTTTTTCCATGGAAGAACTTAACAGACTAAAATATTAGGTTTGAACAACCACTCTTCACATTTATCTTGAATTTTGATGATTAATAATAAGTATAAATTATTGATGTTTTAATGAGTTTATGACAAGTGGACATGATCAATGATGTTAAATGATTTAACAATAATCTACATGTATTGTCCACACTCTAAGAGAAAATACTCTATTAATTAATTAACTAGCGTCCAAGAGCTAGAACCAAAAAGCGTCCATTCTCTATGTTCATTAGTATTATACACTACATTTTGTTAACTCTTGTGTCTAGCTAGTAAGAGATTCACACATTCTTTGAAAATGATTCACATTGATAAAAAATCTTGTGATAGCCAAAAAGGGAAGTACACGTACTCTAACTTATACAAATTCATTTGACCTCTCTTTGTTTTGAATGACTAACATTTGAATTTATGGGAAAGATAAGATAAAAAAGAATAGAAGGTATTCATAGAATACTCGTTAGAGGTCGCTTTCGCCGAGGACAAGGATCACATGGAGTTCTCGATACTATTGCTCATTTCCCCATAAATCAGAGCATGCCACATAGTATTATCTCCTGGTGTGAGACAACCTTCTTTTTTAGGAATCGACACTAATCCTATAATGGATCTTTCACTGAAGTCTATAAAAAGATGTCTTTATCAAAAAAGAAGTAGACGAAAATCATTACGAGAAAACAAGAATATCTCTAAACCAAAACTCAGTTGAACTCAATGGACAACCAATTTAAATCTTTTATTTGTCTATCATGTGTTAAGCAAAATTATTTTATATTTGAGCTTTATTGTTTATTCACTCATTGAGTGTTATTGAATACTTGTATTCATTCAAAATACTGGTTGTGAAAGTCAGGAATGGTTTAGTGTTAAACAATACTTGGGTTTTTTAGATTCACGGGAAGAGTAAGATTGTGCCAGAAGTGGTATTAAGGATACTTGTATAGGTAGGACTGGCAGGTCAAAGTACTTGTTTTGTAATCAAGTTTTGATTCATGTAACCCTTTATTGTTGCATATAGGAGAATTAGACGTAACATAGTTTGAGTGAACCAGTATAAACCAAGTGTTTCTACGTCTCTGCTTAACAGTTTATTAAGCATTCTCTTAAAGGTATCTATCATTTTTTTCATACCAAGTGTTTGCTTGAAAAATTATTTTAGAACTCTATTTTATACCGTTATTGGATGATGAAACTTGGCTTTATCATAATCAGTTTTCCTTATGTGGACGACACAACATATATATATATATATATATATATATATATATATATATATATATATATATTTGTTTGAACTTGTGATATATTTGAAAAGTCACTATCTTTGATTAACACACTTCTAGTGTGATTGCTATTATTTCAATAAGTAAAATTGTTATTCCCTTTTTACCCTCTGTAGACAATGTCTTATATGTTGATGATCTAAAGTACAACTTACTGAGCATAAGTTAATTTTGCGACAGTGGTTATATTGTGTCTTTCAACAAAGATCAATGTATACTAAAGACAAAAGAGGACAAGTCTTTATTTACTACATGATGACACAACAATTTGTATGAGATTGATCTAATAGATGTTGGATCAAGTGGCCTCAGAATAATTAAGAAGGGGAGGTTGAATTAATTATTACTAGACATTTACAAATTAAAAATTATCCTTCTTAGGCTTTTACTATAATGTTAAGAAAATAAAGAACAGAGATAGAAACGTAACCAAAGGTAAAAACAATAATTAAAGTGCACGGCGGAAATTAAAAGTGTAAGGAAGAAGAAAACAAACACAAGAGTTTTATATTGGTTCGGCAACAACCCGTGCCTAAATCCAGTCCCCAAGCAACCTGCGATCCTTGAGATTTCTTTTCAACCTTGTAAAATCCTTTACAAGCAAAGATCCACAAGGGATGTACCCTCCCTTGTTCTCTTTGAACAACCTAGTGGATGTACCCTCCACTAGAACTGATCCACAAGAGATGTACCCTCTCTTGTTCTCAGTCACAACAACCCAAGTAGATGTACCCTCTACTTGTACCACAAAGGATGTACCCTCCAATGTGTTAAGACAAAGTTCTCAGGCGGTTAGTCCTTCGAAACTTTGTGAAGGGGGAAACAAAAGAATTCTCAGGCGGTTAGTCCTTTGAAATCTTTTGTTTATGGGAAAGGGAAGAATCAAAAGAATTCTCAGACTGTGTCGTTTTGAATTCTTTGACAAGGGAGAAGGGGGACACAAAAGAATTCAGGCGGTTAGTCCTTTGTTCTTTTGGAAAAGGGAGAAGGGAATGAAAAAGATGAATATCACACTTTTGTTTTCAAGGTTTAGAAAACCAGAAAACTTTAGAAAGCTTTTGGCAAAGGAAGAAGAAGAAGAAATTCAAGAAGATGTTCAAAGAGATTAAAAGGTTGTAAATGATTGTAATAATTGTTCAAAAGTTATAGAAATGCAAGTCAAGGTCTTGCTTTTATAGACTCTTCAAGTCTGGTCAAGAAAATCATTAGAAGAGTTATAACCTTTAGAAAAACTTGAAAACCATTGGAAGAGTTACATCTTGTGATTTTTATTCAAAACTTATCACTGGTAATCGATTACCAAATCATTGTAATCAATTAAACAAAGCATTTTTGTGAAAGGATGTGACTCTTCACAATTGAATTTGAATTTCAACGTTCAAACACACTGGTAATCGATTACCAAATTCTTGTAATCAATTACATCATTTTGAAATTAATTGGAACATTGTAAATTCAGTTTGAAATCTTTTAAAAACTAACTTTGCTACTGGTAATCGATTACAGTAAACTGGTAATCGATTACCAGAGAGTAAAAACTCTTTGATAAATGCTTTTGTGAAAACTTCATATGCTACTCAATGTTTTGAAAAACTTTTTAGTACTTATCTTGATTGAGTCTTGTCTTGATTCTTGAATCTTGAGTCTTGAATCTTCAAACTTGATTATTGAATCTTGAAATCAAATTTCTCTTGATTCTTGAATTGTTCTTGACTCAATTAATCTTGAAATCATTCTCTTGGGAATTGTTTTTGACTCAATCTTGAAATCATTCTCTTGGGTTTTTTGTCATCATCAAAACAACTTGAATCAATCTTGATTCAACATCATGAAGCTTGCTTCTACAATAGATTTGAGTAAATAAAATGTAATGTGTCTACTTGCTAGAAAAACTGAAAGATAGATTTGGAACGAAAAACTTGTGCACGTTAGTTTGAAACATATTTCAACATTGTATAAGAGAGTAAAGAGAGGGTAAGTTAAAGGAGGAAAGGAATGAATGAATGAAGAAATAAAAAAAGGAAAGGACAAAAGGAATGAAGAAAATGAAGTAGGATAGAGTGGTGGTATAGAAAGGGTGGTGTTAAATATTGCAAATGGTATTTTGGTATTTTCTCATGGCTGGTAAGGACCAAGAACAACTTTGTAGGGAACAATAATAGTTCCCAAGTTAAAGGTGCATTTGCAAATTAGTTCGATGCTTGACGTTGGCTTGACTATATGTCAAGGCTTTCATGGAAAAACAGACGAAAGCCAATATGATGTCACATACTAATGAGCTTTGCTTTTATTTCTTATTTGTCATCAAAGTTCCTTTTCCTTTTTTCTTTTTAACTTGGTGGGTCATTGGATTGAGAAAAGTTCTCAATTCTGATTGACCTCTAACTAGTTCACTTATATGTAATATGTTAAGCATAGTATTTAAAAAAATTTACAAAGATTTTTACAGCGACTGGACTAGTATAAATGAACGTGTTATTGTTTAGCTTCATTACAACTACATGGGTATGAATATGAAGATGTCATACAGAGTCATGCTATTTTTTTTTTCACTTTTCATGTTCGTCATACCTTCAACGCTTAGTGACGACCCTAGCATTATCCCAGCGTCTCCTGATCCAGCGCATCCTGAGACCCCTATTGCGTGCATAGGGCGGCAATGTCGTTCTGCGCGTCCACCTAAACTACCAGCTTCTAGTTTTGAGGTAGCTCGACCGGTGCCACCATCATTCAACAGGCCTCGAAACAAGGGTACACCTTATGTTCACTATCCCTAGCAGGAGTACTTCTTTGCAGCAGCAGCAACATGCATGGGGTCCTCGGTTTTCATTTCAACCCATTGCCTCCACAATAGAATGTTGTTCTTAAGTTTGAGGATTCCTAATTTTGTATTTTTTTTTTATTGTTCATTTGCATGCGTATTAATAAAAATTTAATTTTGAATTATAAGATTCAGTTGATGATTGAAAAGAAAAAATAATAATAAATTCAAATTTTTCTTACTAATAAAAACTAACAAAGTCTAATTCGAGTTTGATTCTAGACAAGTGGGCTGCCTTCACCATTAATATCCAAGATTAGACTAGTCTCATTGTTTGATAAATCAAGATTCAAACTGATATGATGGTTGATATGTGAGCAATCCTCAGCGGAGAATTGGCTTAACCACTTAAGAATTGACAGAACTAATTAACGAAACTAGACTTACAAGTTCTAACCAGCTTTCTTGGAAAATGTCAAAATGTTGTAAACTGCTTAACAACAACGTACCATTCTGTTTGTTTTCCTTCCAGTTTTTTATTTAAATGTAAACCATAAAATATTGGCTTCTAGAGGTTATAATCTTAAAATTAGAAAAACCCAAATTTACAATGATAAAAAACTGACAAAATCAAAATTCAAAAAACAAAAATTTGCATGATCAAAATTTTTTTTTTACAAAAATTAAAATTAATGAAGTGCAAAACTATATGAGTAAATCATATTTAAACCTTATCAAATTTAACTTCTCGTCATCTACGCTGAAATTGTTTGGATCCTTACATTCTTAATTACTAGCTAATATATATATTTATTGGACTTTGGGCTCTAATGCAGACCACATATATATTTGTCTCAACTGTCAGGTCAATAAAATGCCAAAGTGATGTGAACGAATAGTCACACAATTTTCAAAATATGAAACATTAACGTCAACCTATTAGATTATTTGGCTAGTGCTTTATTAGTATATTTATTATATTACTAAATATAATAAATTATTTACAAGTAACAATTTAACAAATGAAAATAAAAAAATATACAATTTAGTTTTCTTATAGTTAATTTTATACTTTTTGTTCCTTCAGCCATTTAACCATGGGTTACGTGTGATGAACTTGAACAAAAATAAACAACTCATTTATTTTGTGAATCAAGGTGATCAGGTGTCTCACTCATAATATAGATCAAATTGGACGAGTTTGTTTACCCACATCTATTTGTTCTTACAACCCTTAATTATGTTGCATATGAAATCTAGTTATTCTATCATTTTGTTATTTTATTTTATCCCACAGTACTTCAAAAGTTACAGTTTAAAATTGTTCAACTAATTGCTAAGCCTGGTTATAAAGTTTAGTTCATTGCTAGAAAAAAGCCGTTCTACATCGGTCCTTGTTGGCGTTCAACGGCGGTGCACGGCCGTCTTTAAATGTGATGTCGTTGTAGACCTCCGACCAATCTATCATGGTCACTAAACACCGTTTTAGAAGGATGTGATTCCTGCGATGGGGCTGACGTCACAGTCGTAGTTGAAGCTTCGCCTTTGAAGACGTTGTTGACATCAGCAACGACGTTGAAACATACGCTTTTAAGGTCGGGCTTTGACGGCACTGACGTAGTAATATATAATTTCAACGACGGTGCTTACGTAAGCATTGTCTTTGAAGTTATATATTACTACGTCGTTGCACCCGCAACCACCGCCATTGAATGCATGTCCAACTACGTTCTTGCTGTTGTAAGCACCGACGTAGATTAATTTTTTTTTTACTATTAAAAATGTTGATTATTGTATTACAAATTAAAAATAAATGTAATTAATATAAGCTCAAAATTTATAAATTATTATTGTCAACTAATGAATATGATAAGTAAATATAATTTTTGTGCTATAAATTATGGTTTTACTTAATTTAATATTATATAAACAAGCAACATAATGATAAATCATTATCAACCAGTATTTGAAATGTAACCTGATGAGATTAATAAATAACAATAATTAAACATAATATAATATAATAATAAATAAAGTAAAATCTACTAATAAGCTGAAAGTATAAAAATTTGTGTAATATATATTATCATTTTACTTAATTTAAATTTATATTAATCTTAAGCAACAAAATGATAAATAATGATTATGAATACAAATAGTCATTTAACAGTTGTTAAAATATTGTAACTTAATTATATTAACAATTAACAATAAACATAATTATATTTAACAGGTAACTTAATTATATTAACAATTAACATAATTATATTAGGTAACTTTTGTCACACAACCTGAACAAAGGTTAAGTTAATTGGTACAATACATGCATGCCATGTGTAGCTAGTCTAAAAATTGCCATGTCTAGCTAGTCTAGAAACTCATTAATTAACGAATGCCATTTTGTAGCCATTATATAGATATCGATGTCGAGCAAGAATTATGTATCTACCGGATAGCTTCCTCAACCTTTCAGCAGTCGAAGCTGCCCTTTTGTTGGTTGTTGGCTCAAGTAGAAGGGCATGTTTTAAATATGCAATGCAAGATCTTTGTTAGCAAACACTCTATAAAATTTTTAAATGTTACGAATTGAACCTCAGAACAAAGCCAATACTAACATAAAAAGATGAACCTCTTAATATTAGTTCTTTAATTAGAAAGAACAACCCAAATTTCATCACCCAAAATTTCATACTACATACATTGGGGAACAGTCCAATATGCACAAAGCACAAACCAAAAATCAAGTAAATATGGGCATTGGGACAAATTTAGTTCCTAATATACCCAATGTGTGACTTAGAGTGTGTTTGATAGTACATGTTTTTTGTGGATCATCCCACACACTCCTGTAAATTGGCATAGAAATAATCCTCTTCTTTTGGCTTGTCGGGGATTACAAACCTATTGTATATCTCCTCTTCATTTTATTTTGTGATGACTACTCAATAAACTGATGATGACTTCTTCTCCCAACCTTGTAAACTTTCCAGCACAACAATATCATTGTCATAACAAGTCAGTGACAACCTCATTTTTTCAGAGTGCATCTCTTACCAACCATTAACTAAGTATTTTAACAAGTAATGATAATTGAGACTAATTTCGCATTTAGAACGACACCATAGCAGGTAACTTTAGTCCACGGTCCGCCCAAAGGTACCGAATGACATTTTACCCTGTTAATCTTCCTGTGCACTGAAATTTTCAATGGTCCATAAAGCAATAATTAGGTTTGCAAGATAGGCAAAGTTACAACTTGATCAGTAGTTAGGAGCTACAAACCCAAAAAGCTACTTATCACCGAGCACGGAAATTAGATGTTTCATAATAATTTCTATCCTTAAATATTGTTTCTTTTTAAACAAAATCCAAATTATGTGTGCTAACGTATGTTAGCTAGTAGCTAGAAGCAAACAGAGTTGGCACATACATATTATTCCTGTTTCCCCTTTGATTATTGTCACCCTTCTCTCTCTTACACATGTATAGGGCTATGCTAGCTAAGAAGGCCTAAAGAATAAGTTGTCTTAATCTTATTAGCCCAATCGTTTGATGTCATTGGCAGTTGCTTAATAACACATTAGTTAGACATGAACAAGCACAAAACATGAAGTGTTACGTGCAAATACAAAAACTAAGGTTTAAACTCAGGTTGAAATTGCCGTTAGTATTAATAGCATGTCTAATCAAACAATAACAGCAAGCTGATTTCTCGGAAGATGCAAATACAAAAATTGTTTCAACATGAAGTGTTTTTATTATTTTAACAGAACACACATGCCAACACTCCCGAACAAATATAAAAAACCAGTTTGATGTGGTTACTCATACAAACAAAAGTATATCAGATTATCCAAGAAAGAGGTTCAAAAGTAGTTAAAAATTTACAAATTAATGTAATTACGTGCAGAACTATACATGTGGTGGCCCTCAACCACTTAGGCCATTTTTCCATTGTATGTGGGAAGAAAAATATCTTTGTCTAACTCTAAAGTAATCCAATGCTGCCATGTGGGAATAATTATTTTGGAAGAACTGAATGTGGGATGCCTCCAACAGCGTTTCCTTCGTGACCTGTTTTGACAAAGTACAAAGTCAAATGCTAAGAAAGACATTAAACAATTACAAACATTACAATTACCATACTGCCTTGAGTATTGATGTTTACCAATTTTGGGTACTCCTACACTACACTTGGCATTGTCCTTTCCCCTACACATTTCTTTTAATGTTTCAATTTCCAGACCTTATCTTACTTGAGCTTATGTACTAGAAAAAAACAAAGCCTGAATTGTACTTTGTACCCCCAATTGTTATTTTCTAAGGAATTGTGTCTTTCTTTGTATAAGAAAATCTTGGAAGCTTTTGCACAATCAATCTTTCGCTCATGCTCTTTCTACAATATTTCGCTAATTATAGATTATCTACATTCCACTTTGCTGAAATAAGAATGGATTTGTATCATGTCTTTTTCTCAGTCTTGTTTGGTTAAAGAAAACAAAAAAAGAAGATAATTATGCTTTTGGCTGGCTGGATCAATCAATTTATACTTGCTGTTGCTGCTGGGAGTGGTCATTGGTCAACCAATTCTTCCACTACTGAGGCTGAAGCAAAAGAGGATCAGTTAGATCTAGGTGACTCTGCCATCTAACCAATTGCCATTTCCACCGGTCACTGCCAAATAGCAATACTCCAATTGCCACCTGCATAACTCAAAATTGCGGAATTCCAATGCTTAAATTTGTACATATTTTCTAATTGAGTAAATCATTTTCCACTATGCATCATTCTATATGGTTTAGTTATTTCATTTGGCTATGAAGGCTAGCTGAAGAATGGGACAAAAGACAAACAAACCTGCTTTTAAATAATGCATTTAGGTAATCATCTTAAGAAATTGATATAAACCACATACCCTTGTCTTTCCCATGCTTGTTTCTATTTTCAGCATATTTTAATTGGATAGCAATACTAATATTCAAATCTCCTAGAAGAAAAATGAGATCATGACTTATAGTTTTCACATGAATGAATCAGAACCAATAAATATAAAATTTGGCATTTGCTTTTAATGGGATTTTGAAATATCTAGTGTAATCCATCTACTGGGTTAAGAGTTTGACTGAAAATGAGTCAGCGTGTTTAACTGGACTGGCCAAGGACCTGGTTTTACAATACAGCCCCTAATAATGGCTTCTAACGCGGTTTAAGTAGAAAATCCGAAACTTAAGCCAAGCCTATAAATCTTAGGCAACTAAGCAATCAGCACTAAATTTTCAATAACAAAATGAGATGGACATTACCTAATTTGGTTTCGGATAAGAAAAAAGGAGTTTCCAGAAATAGCCCTCATCAATTTCATCAGCTACCTTACCTAATAAAACCAAAACAAGCAGCATTTATATTGTCTGCTGGTCATATCAATAATTAGGGGCATATCATTATCCCTTCGGTCTCCATTCCAGGTCATTAGTTTCAAGTTTCATGTTTCCAATGCATGAAAACATCTAATTAAAGACAATATTCAACACAACACAACCATTTGCCAATGGGCACTACAATTTGCACACCAGTTATGTATTAGTAGGACAAAATGAGTTACAGCATTGCCAAAATGAATTTGACTTACTCATTCAAATAAGCTCCTATGTATAGTTGTTATTGCAATTTCTTAAGACATTTTTCAATATATTCTTTACATTGCCCACGTTTGTCCTTTGCATTGTGTATAGATTGAGGCTCAAGGAATCCATACACCGATCGATGACCCAAGCCATTACTCCACTCATTCATATACCTAATTTGCACATGTCATAAAATAACTAAACATCACGTAAATGTCATAGCAATATGAATTTCATAGTAACGAATGGATTTTACTTACATGGTCCATAATTGAAGTATGGCTATGTTCAAGCATTTGTCGCCTAATGTTATTTCGCTGACATCAGTATACGTTAAGAACAACGATGAATTTACATTTGGAATCCCAAATTCAGTAAGATCCCACACAAACTCAACAGGCTTGTCGTAAATCTCAACAAGGGTCTTAATCAACTCACGCAAGGGGTCCTGTTTAGGAACATCATTGTTTAATTTGGCAGCATTCGCAACTTTGTTTGGAGTGATGCCTGAATGCTATATCATGCAACAAAAGTATTCATTATAGGAATGTTCAAAAGTTTGGAATATACAGTTAAAAAGATAATAATTTGCAGAATATAAAGTATACTACCTCATTTGATACCAGTTTTACCAAAGGCAATGGCCATGCAATGAATGTGTTAAGGGCCTCTCTTACATACTTAATTTCTAATGTCGCAAATGGAACTTCAGCTTCACCATCAATTACTTTTTGATGCTAACCCTTACGACATCATCTGCATACGCTACGCAATGTATGGTAGATGGTCCATCATGAATTTTTCCCAACACCACCAGCTTTGTACAATCTTGACTTTGAACGTACAACCCTATAGGCGGTGTTACACGATCAACATGTTCTTTCCCAGACGGGTTCACAGCAATTTCAGCATTGCTCTCCTTAGTGCTCATGCGTGCACCTAACACATTTAAGTCAAAATTAGCCGGTGTGGAGACCTTATATCCGTTAAATATTTCAGTAATGATGGCATCCTTCAGCTCGTTTTTCCAAGCCTGTAGACTTTGCTTCTTTTCTTCTTCAATCTCATTCCTGACTTGTTCCCTAATGGTTACTACTATTTCAGCCAATTGTTCTTTGGTGAATGATATGGATGAGGTAGTTGTGGCACGTGATGTCCTCCCATAGTATCGATTAATTGTGACCCCAGACCCAGCTACACGAACACGACCTCCATGATTTGGTCTCCCTATGGCCATGTTAAGTATATCTTGATGACCCTGGGGGACAAACTCACCCTGTGTCACTTGTTCTTCCAACAAGTCCTACATGAAGAACAAATTTCACATCGTTAGACTTCCTTGTCATTGTAAACAACATAACAAGTAGTAATTATATGTAAAACACCATGTGACATTTTATCCAAAATTGAAATTGTTGTAATCCTAATTGAAGTTGGAACTGACAATTTTATCAGCAATTTGTCTTGCCGCCTCAGATGTCATCTTCCCATATCGGTTCGTGCATGCCATCTTCCACTTGCATGTCTTTTAATGGGAGATGGGGGGGTCCTCAATGAATGGTGGATTTTCAGTCATCATTGCGTCATGTTGCCTTTTCTTGATTTTCTCATCTAACAGCTTCTTTTCAAGCAAATCATATCCCCCGCAAGAAAGCAAATGGGAACAGTCATTATTCTTTTAGATTTCCTGAATCTTCTTCCTAATTCCCTGTGGTTTAACATATAGTGTTGGAAGGACTAAAAATTAATTTTTCTTTACAATGATATAACTCAAAAAAAAATTTAGACATAACATCTAACCTGCTAATTAAGGGTTTTGCAGGTTGCCGCAAATTCCTCCCATATCTGTGCATCAAAGCCATATTTGACGGAAGGATCTTCTTTATGTTGGTCCTCAAAAATAATAAACACAAATTTACTTGTGAGGGCTGATTTAAACTGCCTCCATCTAGTGGCCACAGTTGACATCACCTTTTTCTTTGCATGTAGGGCTTCTGGGATATCAAACTTAGCCTGTAGGACAAATTGTTTACTACTATATGCATCAAAGTGAACATTTAAATTTTTTTAAACTTTATATGTCACCAATGCCGCACTTACCAAAATGTCATTCCATACTAGCTCCTTTAGTGTGTCCGATACATCCTTCCAACTGTTATGTACAATTGGAACTTTTTCTCGAGCTACAACACCTAAATAGCTGTGGAATCTCTCTTTATGTGGGCCCGATCCTCGCCCAGTTGCAGCATTAACGGTGACAATAGGTCACGGCTGATCCAAGGTTCTTCTAGTCAACATCCTAAGCCATGTGGATCGTCTAGTATTCCTAGACATCGCCTCTGACTGCTGATTGGACTGCGGAGGGGATGCTGGTGGTGTTGCCATGATTTTGTCCAAATAAAACAACTAACAGTTAACACTGACAAACAAATAGCATATTGTAATATAAATGGAAATATGAACATATATAAATTACACAAGTTGAAGGGAAATAGGTTTTTACATAAGTATCCTAGGGTACAGTTAACTGACATTGTTTTCCCATAGTCCTTCATCATGATCATTACGATTTGCTTGCACCTCATCAACGTGTAATGAGTCATTGGTAGAAGGAATTTTTGTGGAAAAAGGTGTAGTTTCACAAATGTCAAGTGTGGAACCATTATGTGTGTCATTTAAACCACTTGGTCTGCCTTGTAGAACCACTGAATATCTTGAATCACAAGGATCTTGGACGTAAAACACCTGTCTTGCTTGTTGTGCCATAATGAAAGGTTCGTCCATATAACCCACCTTATTTAGGTCTACTAAGGTAAATCCAAATTCATCTTGATGGATACCAGTATTGCCATTGACCCACTTACACTTAAACACAACAGCTCTAAATTCAGTATAGTCAAGCTCCCAGATTTCTTGAATAACTCCAAAGTAAGGCATCGATGCTCGAATTGGATTGTTGCCTGATGCACTAGAAAAGTGATCGGAGTCGGCATCAACAGTCACACCACTGTTCTGCATTGTGCTTTTGTCATCTGCTAACTTTGTGTAGAATGAATAATTGTTGATATCATACCCTTTCCAAGTAGGTACATTTAGATTTGGCCCAACAGCTAACAATCTTAAAGTCACGGAGGCGCCATTGTCAGCAAATATAGTTTCCTTGAACCAGTTACTTTATTATGCTCTTGCAAAATCCTCCTCATGTTCATTTTTTGGGTTCATTTCAGTGAGTGTTTTTTTTTGTGAGCATCAATGTATGGAATGATCTCTGCTGTATTGTTTAATACATATAGATGTGCTTGTGAGACTTCGTTCCGAGTCATTGTGATAACGTTGAATCCTCGTGTACCCTTATCCCCCGGTGTCCGACCATGATGACTTTCGGGAAGGCCGACGGGTTGAGCACATTCAATGTACTTGGAGCAAAACTTAATACACTCTTCAACAACATACCTTTTGACAATCGAAGCTTTGGGTCAGTGTAGATTATTCGTATACCCCTTTAACACTTTCATGTAACATTCAATTGGATACATCCACCATAGGAAAACAGGCCCACACATTCTGATCTCCCCCATTACATGAACAATTAATCAAATTGTTTCCATTGCGGACTATCAGTCGGATGTCAGAGCAATCCATCACTTTTGCTGGACGAGTGTTATTAGGGGAAATATCATCAATCAAGTCGTCAGTGTTGGGCTTGTAGCGTGATACACCACAGGTAGGGCAATTGCGCATCTCTGCAAACTCATTTCTGTACAAAATGCAATCATTTGGACATGCATGGATTTTTTGGTACGACATTCCCACTGGACATAAAATCTTCTTTGCCTCATATTGACTCTGTGGCAACGTGTTTTGTTCAGGAAACAAATTTTTTAGCAGGACCAGCAATTCCGTGAAGCTTTTATTACTCCAGCCGAATCGTGCCTTCAAGTTGACCAGAGATAATACCACTGACAACCTTGTGAAAGTTGTGCACCCTGGCCCAAATCGCGAATCATGTCTTCTATACGATTTCCCATGTCCACATCAACTGGGTTAGTCTGAGAGATTGATGGGTTCTCTAGCAATTCCCCATGCCATATCCATCTTGTTTAAGTTGGAGTGATCCCGTGACATATAAGATGCGTTCTTATCTCAACTATTATGTGGTGTCTCCCATTCACACATTTCACACATGGACAAAAATATTTACCCCGCAAAGATGGTGCATTCAATTCAGTAAATTGGAGGAATTGTTTAACTCCATTCTCATACTCATCACTGATGCGTGATGCTTGCATCCAACTTCGATCCATGATTTCCCTTTACTGTAATACATTATCATGTTATGTAACATGCATGTAAACCTCACTTTTTTCATTAGAGGTGTGGCCCTATCCCATTCAAGAAGACGTCTTTTATTAGTAGATTAATACGTATATGTTATTTGTCTTTTCTAAATTTGTTGAAGTTTTGGCAGCATTTCACCTATGTCTCCAAGTACACGACATGAAAGCGGGTGCATGTATTCATGCAACACATTCAAGTATGCACTCGGAGAACAAAGTGAAATGTAGTATACCAAAATTTCAACAAATTTATGAAAAGACAAACAACATATAAGTATTAATCTACTATAAAAGATTGTCCTCTATAACTGTCCAAACGAACAATTCAAGATTCCATACAGCGATTAATCCAAACTATCCGTATTAATCGTTGTATAAAATCTCAAACGGGAAACTAGGTTCACTCAAAATGCACATAATTGGTTATGTAACACAAAATTTATATATAAATAACCATGAAATTATCATTGTTGAATCAAACGAATACATACCACACAACTACAGTCAACAAGAACAAGTACGGGTGGGATCACAGCAGTGACAAACCAAAACACAACTCCAAAACTCCGATGCTTGTGAAACAATAATTAACTTCGTAACTTTTTGTACGAACTTGGCCTACAACAAAGGAAATTTGTAACATATTCAAAGTCATTGTCAGTAATTGAAGTTGGATTGTAGTTGTTTTCAAAACCAAGATAAAATGGGAACTAACAAAATTAAAAAGGGTGCTGACATTTCAACAATTGACATCACCCTAACATATGTTAGCATTTGAATTAGTGGTCAACTCAAGTTTATGAAAATAATTTTTAAACTCGGAATTATTGATCACTTGTTTAACTAGGCTTGTCAACAAAATTATAAATTTTTTCTCAAAATTAGTGGTGTTGGTTGTACTTTTTTTTAAAAAGAAATTGAAATCAAATGTAGTGTGTGTATAAGAACTAAGGTATAAAAACTAAAGAATGAAAAGTAGTTTCATGAATAGTTTTTTTTTAACAATAAAAAGAAAAACAACACCAACCAAAAGTCAAAGAAATTGAGGAATCTGATTCCAACATAAGTCTTTAAGTCATGTAATGGAGAATATTCAAGCTACCAACATACTCAGTCAGCAAATTATTATTTAGGTAACATTCATAGCAACAGCAAATCAGAGAAGCAGGACAACACCACAGGCCCTATAAAGGAAGGTAACAATAACTATAGTAGGCCAAGAAGAAATACAAGGAAGGCCAATTACCTTTGAGAGGATATCTTAAATGCCAAGTCTGGGATAATGTATCAGCAGCCGTGAGGCATTAGCAACGCACAATTACAACCAATTCCACAAACTTGTTAATTCGACTAGGCAGCAAACAAATTTTGTCATAACATAATTGCATTCAATTACAATAAAAAATTAACATAAATATAAATATTAAAAATTAAATATGCATGTATAAGGAGAAAAAATAATCTTAATTCAGTAATCTCTACGCTTCAAAAAGAAATTAGTTTCTGATCATGTATAAGGAGATAATATTGTTACAAAGAAAAAATGATGATAATGTAATTTTGTCACTTTTTGGAATGTGTCTCATTCAATTGTGTCTTCATTTAGCATCTTCTGTACTTGATGCTGGTTGTGGGGTACATGAAAAGTGAGTAAAGGTTGGAGGGTGATTGAAACCAATCAAACCATAGCATAATAATAATCATAATAATGCCCACTTTGCTACGGAACTTAACGGTGTTGATAAGATAAGATACACTAATGTGTGCCACTGCCACTACAATTCAATGCTTATATATGAACACATGAAGATGCAGTGAAAAACTTTCCTTTGGGTGAACACCTTTTAAGGGACTCGTTAACATTGAAGGTTAGTGTCAAAATCTGTTTTTTTGTTGTCAAAAGTTATTCCTGGTCTTGTTGTAGACTAGTTTCCTCATCAATTGGTGGGTTGTTGTTGCATAAACTTTCATGGTTGTCATGGCAAAGCAAAATACAATTTGTTTACTTTGATATGCACTACTATCAATCAAGGATAAAGTAGTACTTATCAACTGATATTCTGGGCTTATGTAAGGTATGGTGTTTCATTTGACAGGTTTGGCTTTGTTGCTCATTGGCTATTTTACTACAATCCATCAAGAGAATGAATTGAAAAATGATATTCATACACTGGTTGGGTGCCTACTGCCTAGTGTATTTCCTGGCCAACAATTACAGACTAATTTCTTGAGGTATGGGGATCCAACCAAGGGCCTGATTTCTCAACATATGTTTTTTCATACACAAACTCGAGAATCGAACTCCTAATCAGATGCTTAAATATGCAAGTAGACAAAAATAAGTAACAAATGCATCTACATATAATTAGTATCTACCTCCTCTCATTTTCCAGTTTTACATTTTCACTGTTAATTAAGGTTATCAAATGCCACTTATGAACACCAAACAACTAGGTCTCTTAACCAAAGCCAAATTTGGACAAGAATTTATTTGAAAGGTGCCTGGATTGGCCAAATATACCCCCATCGAAGCACTTCTAGTCCTATAAAAGATTAAGAATGGCTATACCCAAAACTAATTTGTTTCCCCACCAGCTTTCACAGAGGAACTCCTTCAACAAAATATTACAATATGCAAACAAATATAGACTCCCGGAAGGCTTAAAAGAGCAAATGTTAGCACACATGCAATTGAAGTTTAATACTGCAGAGTTACAGCAACAAGTCTCTGATGATTTTATCGCCCAGCTGGTAAAGCTTTTTCTTTGATTTTATTTTCTTTTTCTCTTTTAGGTGGCGATAGAATAGATCCTAAACATATCAACATTGACTAAAAATGACATCATCACACTAAACAGTTACATATAATTGTTTTGGTCAATGCATACTTTTGTTTTGTTTGCTGGTTGTTTTTCTGAGTTTGGAAACTGTGATTTTTCGTAGCCAACATTGTGTATAGATTTTTAGGCAAATGCCAAGTTAGAAAATCCCCCTCTTTTCCATGCTGGAGTTAATTTTTTTTTTTTATCAGAAACTTACAAGGGCAAAAACATACTACTCAAATATCTTATTTGTGAAAAGAAAAATAGTTAAACAATTTTTAATGTTAGAGCATAGGGCATTGCTATTGAGTGTACATTGTAACATCCCAATTTTCGTAAACTAGATTAAAAAGGATTGTTATTTATAAATAAATAGAGTTTAAAAAAATGATGAGATTTTATAAATAAATAAATAAGGAGATATAATTATTAATTAAAATAATGATTTGAGAGAAAATAAAAAGAGTATTTATTTATTTGTTTGATAGAGAATAAAATAAAATTTGTTTTTATAAAATAATAAATAAATAAATAGAGTTAATAATAGGTCGTAAATGTCCCTAACTATAAATAGCAACATGCTAGGTCAGTTTTCAGACTGACTCCTCAGCCTCCTTTACCTCACAATTTCGTTTCTTCTCTCTTCTCCCAAAACCCTCTCTTTTTCCCGTAGGCCACCTAACCTATCTCAGAAAAATGACGATCTTGGACTTGTTCACCGTTGGATCGTCGTGAAATTTGAGCACTACGTTTGAAGCCCAATTCCAAGAATTCTCACCGTTGGGAATTTTGATATTATCTTTGAGCTAAGATAAATACCTTTCGCATTGTAGCCTTTTCCTTTCCCGCAGAAACCCAAAACGGTTTCAGTAAAATTACAATCCCGGTTTTGTTAACCGTTGGATTTTCATGAATTTTGATTATGTTGTTCGAAATTCAATTGTGCACACTTGAACCGTTGAGATTTGTGAGATAAAATTCCTGTAGGGAGAAAAATGAATCGCATGAAGACAATACAAGTGGAGGTTTCAATTTCTTCTCCGTCTCTCTGACGTTTGGGAATTCTATCGGAACAGTCGGAGGAATAACTGAAGGAATCTCAGGGGACTGCTAGAGATGCTGCTATCGTTGTCGGAAGACACGTGAGTCCGCTTAGAGGTAAGGGATGAGTTATTTACAATTGGGAATTTGTGAGAACATGTGTAGGGATCCTTAGAGATATCAATTGGAATGAGTTTTGGGGTGTTTTTGCAATTTTCATTTTATCCTTATAATTATTATAGTGAATTATATATGTTTGACAGACCAATTTTTGTGAAATTGATATGCTATTGTGTTGAGCGTGAACCCTATAAATCGAGTACTTTTTCTAATTAATATGAATTGATGAAATAAAGTAAGGAGAAATTTAGAGAGAGATATTGATTTTGTATTTTCTCTTTTTCTTGCTGTTTAGGTTTTTATATATAATTTAAAAAATAAATATCATAATTGAAACTGACCAAAGTGTTCATATAATTATTTAGAATTTGTGCATTGAAAGCTTACTTTGAAATTTGTGATTCAATATGATGTATGCTAGTTTATAGATATAGAGGTAGCTATTTATATTAATAATTTATGTAAATAATATTGTAGAGTGTTATAGTATGACTCCAAAAATTATTAAGTGTTGGAGTTTGAGAATATTATGGTTAAGTTTCATGAACATGTGTATGTTGTACCTTATGAATATCATTGGGAATGTTATGAGATGTTAAAGTGTGAACATGATATTCGATTGTGAATAAGTGGATGTGTTAACACTTGATGTTACATTAATTATATCGTGAGTTACGAATTATACAATAACTCGACCAATGTTTATGCGCAGTGTTAAAGAGAAAGTGTAGGTTCCTAGTTAGGAACAAGCGTTAAATTGTAGCGCAATTGTGTTAAACATGTTTGAAACATGTGTTAGAGAAATGGCCTCAGTTATCTTAAGAAGGGGGGGTTGAATTAAGATACAAAGACTATTCCCCAATTAAAATTTTGCTCTCTCTTTTTAGATTAACAATGCACCCTTAACATGAATTACTCAAAAGACAATTCAGAATAAACTTCTTTAAAGCAAAAGATAAATGGCAATAAATAAAAGAAGTTTAAGGGAAGAGAGAAATGCAAATTGATTTATACTGGTTCGGCCACTTCCCGTGCCTATGTCCAGTCCTCAAGCAACTCACTTAAGATTTTCCACTCTCTTGTAAAATCCTTTTACAAGTTCTGAACACACAAGGACAATCATTCCTTTGTGTTCAGAATTCTTTTACAATAAGAGACCCTCGGTCTCTTAATCCCTTTTCAGAAGTAAGAAGAAGAGAAGAAGAAATCTCTCTTGAAAGAGATAGATTGTACAATGAAGATCAATCACAATTCCTTATTGAATATGCAAGTGTTTAACCAAGGAATCTTTGAGAGGATAAGACATTTCAATTCAGAAAAACTCTCTTAATCTTTTGAGAGGATAAAACTTTTGGGCAATGAAAACTCTCTCTCAATTCGTGTTTTCAAGTCACATATAAATAGACCTTTGATGGCCATTCATAAACCATTTGAATAGATGTGACTCTTAGAAGTTATTTTCTGAAAATCTCCTCTGGTAATCGATTACAGGTTTTGTGTAATCGATTACAGGTGTTAATATTTGAATTAAAACGTTTATTAACTGCTGGTAATCGATTACCAATATTGTGTAATCGATTACACAGTCTAAAATTTGAATTCAAATATTTAGTAGCTGTTGTAAATCATTTTTGGCCACTGGTAATCGATTACATCCTCTGGTAATCGATTACCAGAGAGTAAATCTCTTGAAAAACACTTTTTAACATGCATTACTTGGCCAAACCTTTTGCTATATCAATTAGGAATTCCCTTCCTAAAATACTAGTGATCATCTTGATGTTGTGGCTTGTATTCTTGAATCATTGTCTTGAATTTAAACTTAAAAAGCCCATTTGCATCATTTGCATCAAATCATCATGATCATCATCAAAACACCAAAGGCATTTGCTTCTACAACATGAGTGTGAGGTCGTGGTATTGTATAATTCATGAGCAGTGCTTATAAATGAAACATGTGATGAATTGTGGAATGATATGTTGCCTTGAGATTATAATATTGTTATTGAGATTGAGTAAAAGTGTAAAGTAGAATAGGTGTTGAATTGTGAGATACGTGAAAACATGTGATGGTGGATTGTGACATTATGAGATGTGAAATTGTGAATGAGTCTTGGTTGTGAATAAGTGTGTGATTAACTCTTAATGTGACATTATTTGTGTTGTAAGCTGTGAATTGTACAATAACCCGACCAGTGTTATCTTGAGAAAAGTGTAAATGCGCAGTGTTAAAGAGAAAGTGTAGGTTTCCTATTTAGGAACCAGTGTTAAAGAGAAAGTGTAGGTTCCTATTTAGGAACCAGTGTTAAATTGTAGCGCAATATGTTGTACGTGCTTAAGACACGAGTGTGAGGTCGTGAGTATTGTATAATTCACTAGCAGTGTCTGTGTGCTAAAATGATTTTAGGGGTTGGACCTGAATCAGGAGGGAGAGGCCCTAACGGACTCTTCAAAGTGTAGGCCTTGGTGGTCACCGGATTTGAGTGCTCCTTTAAGCCTATGCTGATCCCATATGGTTGGAGCATTCTCGCAAAACATCGTGACCCTGACTGGTCTCCCTATGATCTTACTTAGTGAGAGTAACCTGACAAACCCATGGTGTGGTGTGTCTTGATATGTACTCCTAAGCGCCCCAGGGTGGTTTTTCATTGACATGGTACCACATTGCATATAGGATTGAGTCTTAGCATAACTGTTGCATATGTTTGCTAATTGATGTGTTATTATATCTTGATCGAAGTGTGGGATTCTTGTGTAGTGTGATTGATGATTGAAAAGTGAATTTTGAATGACGAAGTGGTGAAGTTACGTGAGCTATGTTTAAGCAAGTGGTATCTCATTTATATAATATGTATATTTAATTGTCTTGTTTCTCTATTAGCTAGGAATGTGATAACTCACTCCCTATGTGTTGTTGTGTTTGGATCATGTGATGATCTTGAACTTGTGTTCGGGGGAGCAGATGAATAGGTGGATGACTATGAAGAACCTCATGCTAGAGGACACGGGAACACAACGCTCTGATAGGATGTGACATTAGGATATAGGTTCTATATTAATTGTATGAAGCTTAGACGACTTTGTTTGAGTCGAGAATACTTTATTATTTATTTGGACAAGTTTGAATATGATGTAGAAGAAAATGAATGTAAGCCTTTTTCCCCTTTGAAAGACTTGTAAAAAAAATGTTTTAAAAATACTTTTAATTAATATTTGAATTTTATTTTTCCTTATTAGTATATATGTGAGGGGTAGAGGGTGTCACATACATCTTTGTCAGAGCTGCTAACCAAACTGATGCAACAAAAAATGGGGTAACACGGGATTTGGCTTGATGAATTACACATCACAAATTTAGGTCTTGCTGTAGTAAGCTTAGGACTACCCCACAATGGGGCCTATGAAGTGTTACATAACTGCTAGCTTCGCCTCACAATGAAAATGGGACAAAGATGGGTAAGCTAAGCTTATTAGCTAAGAGGCCTGAAACATGTCGAATGATGGATGATGGACAATGATGAATGGACAACATTGATGATTTGACAATGGACTTATGACTTGTGACTGCAACCATGTGAGGCTTTTATGAGTTTCATACGAATTATTTTGGTAGTGTGCTGACATTTGCCCATGGATCTCAATCTCCTGAGGATTTAGGATACTTTCATCTAAATAAAGCTAATACAGGACCACTCAACCAAACGGGATACTCAAGGCAGATACTGTTCAACTTTTATGTCTTTTTTGTTTTGCCATCTATATGTGCAAATTTATCACTGCTACAAACTCAGAAAGTCAGCAGGCTGATGCAGGAAGGAAACATACATTATTTATTCACACAACCAGCAAATCAAAATGATACAAGAGTTTTATGTGATGAAGACAATATGCATAATTAGAAATCTGTCTCCTAACCCCGCTCTTTATTTTATTCCATATAGATATTATTTCTAATCTCGAGACATGAGTGTTTTTTTTTTCATTTTTACTTTTTTTTCTCTCTCTCTTGAACTTACTACATAATCACAGTTTAGCTTTAAGATCTTTAATGTTGCTCGCCACGAGTTTCTCCAAATTGGTAAGATAGATTTTTCTTTTCTATGCACTACCAAGCTAATATGAATTGATTCTGAATCCAGTAAAAGTGCTATTACTTCCATGATTTACTATTTCCTATCCCATGACAAATTAACCGCTCAATGGTATTTACTATTTGATAGATGGGAACATTACAGAAATTGAATTAAGGAACTTTTGAAAAGGGAGAGGATGGCCCCAACGACATCTGCAAAATTCGGTCACACTGTATAACCACTCTGAGGGAAAAGCTATATGTCTCTGCAGTGTGCACATAACGACCATCATAAAAGCCACATGGAAACTGTACCATGCCGCCTCCTCCTTGTGTGATACAATTTGGTAACATATATATGGACAAAATGCAATTATAAATTCTCACATGCAGTGATGCAATGCAAACATTTATATGTAACCGATATTATTATGTAACTATAGCATATTATAGTATCTTACCATAAGTTGTTTCTTTTGTACAAGCTTCTTTTGGCAAATCCTGGGCCAGCAATGACATATAAGCTTTATGCATCCAGTTTTGCCAACACGATTGGCGAGGACAAGATTTTCCTCACTGTTGCAAAGGTTGTTGCATATTGTTCTCCAAAGTTGGTTGAGGACCCTTGAAAAATATATATGAATTTTGCTGTTGGTCTACAGAAAAAAAATGGAGACACATATATAGATGAAATGTTGTGGGGGAATAGAAATAGAGACCAGAAGTTTTCAGTTTACTTGAGTTAGCTAGTGAAGGATATATGAAGAAGAAGGTGTGAAGGATGAGAATTGAGATGACATTGGTCACTACAAAAAGCTATAGTAAAAGAAAGGGGCCTATCCGATTCTGCTACTGTCTGTTAGTGCTACTACTAGCTCCACCATTCTTATCTTAAAAGTGTTGAAATTAAATACTACAAAATAAAACAGAGATAAAGTTAAGGTGGATGCGCCAGATAGGCATCAACTCGTTCTCTTGTTTTACTTGGATGTCCTTAGAATCTAACTCAGGTCTATGTTGTGTGAAGAATGGTCTCCTACGTACTCTCCTTTTCATTAGGGATCAAAGTTGTTGTAATGTTGTTCTTCTTCATGACTGCTACCCCTCTCATTGAGCCATTGTCCCCTCATATAAAAGAGTATAGAACAGTAAAAAATTTGTAGAGTACTTATTGTTCCATTTTACCATGTAAATGGTTTCAGGTTCGAGACATGGTCAAGATTAAAACCAAACCAAACTAGGGAGCATAAACATGAAAACATTATCTTAATGGGTTCCTAAACGCATACATTCAAACATTACTTTGTTAGGGCAAGGCAACATTTGCACAACAACCTAGTTACAACAACATTCCAACTTCACTAAACCGTTAATAATTACTTCTTCAACACCAAACAAGAAATTTCAAACATCAACAAGCTTACCTTGAAGACAAGTTGTAGGGCTCGTGTTCATGAATTAGTGCGCAAAACCTTATAAACCTCAATGTTAACGACGGTGACTCAAGAAAAATGTCGTTGACATTCAAAATTTCAACGGCGGTGTTTTCAAATACACCGTCTTAACTTACGTGTTGCGTAACCTACAGAAGGCCTACCCAGTGAACGTTGTTGAATGTGTCACGCGCCATGCACATGGCACATAAAATGGTAACATATTTACGGAATTACCACCGCTACTCCTACTACGACGGGTTTGGCAAGAACGATGTGGATAGCGCGTCGTAAAATGGCTTTTTTTTAGTAGTGGTTATTTAGGTAATAAGTTGTATTTCACCTGAGGTAGTCAGCACACTCAGTTACCTCATTTTAATGTGCATATAGTAATCTCCTTAGTCTCTTCCATTGTAGTACTTTTTTCTAAACAGGAAAATTAGCATACATCATAAGTCCTTCATATGCCCAATATACCTAAGGCAATTTAGCAACAATTCAAGCCAATGTTTCACAATAATTACGTCATCATCAACCAATGTTTCACAAGAATTTATCCTCACCACTCATCATAAAAAAAATAATCCAAACACTTTAGCTTTTAAATCACCAACATTTTGATAAATTGACAAAGATTCAACAAACAGACAATCACCATTGGCTATTCGCGGTCACCCGATAATACTGCAAGTATGGGTTGTGCTTTCCCATTTCAATTTAATGGTAGACGTTCTTGTTGTCACCACTTTAATGACACACCTCATTACTACAATATCACTATCCTAAATCGTGAAGTTTCAACTTTAAGTAAAAGTTCTATTAGTTTGATTATGAAAACGGTAAGAGAGTTCCAATTTGAGATTTCCAAATGAACTAGCAACCAATAGCAAA
The DNA here is from genome assembly GCF_000004515.6 of Glycine max. Taxonomy (NCBI): domain Eukaryota; kingdom Viridiplantae; phylum Streptophyta; class Magnoliopsida; order Fabales; family Fabaceae; genus Glycine; species Glycine max. The sequence goes on along the minus strand of NC_038256.2, from coordinate 29,998,860 downwards.
AAGACTATACCATTATCAGTAAGAGAGTTGTCACATCGTATAAAAAATTACTCTAACTTAATTATCTAAATTTCATTATTATAATTAATTATTGTAAAATGTATAAAAAATTTTCACATCATATAAATAAAATGAATAACAACTAATATATAAATCACAAGGGCACATATTTATTATATCATAAAAATACAAATTGTACATAAAATCATATTAGTATTAATAAACAATAAAGAACTAATAATTTATTTTAACTGAAAAATAATTTTAACATTGTCTTTTAAACCATTGTTGGCTGAATATTTTTTTCATTCCTTGCTTATTTTAGCATCCCTTCTTAGCTTGACTTTCTTTATCTAACAATGTGCGCATTCCCTTTGTCATGAGCCGAAGCCTACCTTCTGCAAAATTCACTGTAGAACTCACAATTGAAAATAAAACAAACTTATGAAAAAAATATTAGCACACAAATTGAATTGATGTTGACCTAGAAAAATTTAATTGAAAAATTAGATTTTCTTTTGTGTATTGTAAACATATAAATTTAATTGAACACGTTAGTTAATAATTTTGTTTAATTGAACAATACATACTCTTAATCGTGTTTTTCTGGTTAAAAATATGTTTTGGTTCATCAAAATTGAATACATGCATTGAAAATTTTAATTTATAAAATTCACGCATTTTGTTCGATCGACTTAACTAAACACCTCCGGTGTATTGAAATGTATATATATATATATATATATATATATATATATATATATATATATATATATAAGTATTTGAATGCACATACAATTAGAAAAGTTTAATATTTATCTTTTTTAAGAATTTACTAAAAGTAAATTTTTAATTACACTATAATAAATGTGAGAAAACCTGTAATAATTATATTTGAAAATTGACTCTAAAAAGATTTTGGAAGTCAATGCAAATACATATGATAAAATGTACTCCTTTACGTCTGAAGTTCTCCCACTCATGATTTGTTTGAGGTGCTCCTCCAGGATTGGAATCCTAGCAATTGATTTATGTTGGTTTTCTTTTGTCATTTCGTTTTTAGTTTAACGTAATAAAAAAAATATTTTTCTTTATATTAAAACATATTAGATTTATTAGTTTTTATTTTGATACAAATAGTTGCTATAAATTTCATATTTTTTTACGATAAAATTAGCATATTATATTTTAATTAAATTATAACTTTCGAAATATTAAAATATAATCTGCTTTAATATCAAAATATATCAATTTATTTTTATTTTTACTGTATTTATATGACATTTACTGTTTGTGTATGATGATTTGGCTATTGAATTTAAATAATATGATTACATTTAATTTAATTTAATCAAAATATAGTTGCTTATTATTTGTTGTCGCATATTACAAGATATTAAGTAAACAAAGAAAACATTTCTTGACAAAAAAAAAAAAGATTCTTCTTGTGATGATAATATATAAGTGAAATTTTATCAAGAAGAAAAATTTTAATATATTTTAAAATTTCATAGATTGTTACATATTTTAAAATTCCACTATGTTGGGTTAGTGCTTCCATGAAAAAAATTACTCCCAACCACTTTCACCACCATTATAATAATGATTTTCAAATTTTAGATGGTATATTTACATAATAAAATATAAAATAACACCCATTCATTTACATAGTGAAACATCAAATGAAACAATTTTAATAAAAATAATATAAATTATATAACATAAACATATTTTTGTTATATATAAAAAAATATGCATATAAGAAAATACATTTTTATTATGTATCTCAACCCACATATACAACAAAAATATATTTATATTTGTCTCTACACATGAATCAATAATAAAAATGTCATTCTGTTGTAAAAAATATTTTTTTTTTTTTTGTGTTAATAATACAACAAAATCACATTTTCATTAGAGAAAAATCTTACATTTGCATATGAGGGATGACAAGTAACTCCTCACTAAATCCCTAGTGTTATCATGTGAGTGCCAACAACTTCAATTGAGAGGAAATTGGAAGGAGGAATAAGAGGGACGGGGAGTAGGGAAAAGAGAGAGGGGTAAGGATGTCTTTTTAGTTTATATCTCTACCAATATGAACAGTTAAAAGTACATTTGCATATTTGCTATTGCTTGACTTTGATGTGACTATGTTCGTGCTTTCATGCAAGAATGGACAAAAAGGCAATATGAAAGCTTTAAAGGGGAGTTTCTCCTGCCACCATTCAAAAATTTTAAATTTATCCTTTTCCACGGAGCACAATAGAATGATGATTTTGCTGAATTAAAGTGTGTGAAAAACATTTTACAATGAAATTAAGACTTTATTGTAAAATATATAATTAAATCAATTTCGTTGTTTTGTTTTTTTCATCTTCACTAATATGCTGGAATTGTGATTATATATTACATCTTGGTTTGTGAAAAAAGTAAAGAATAGAATTACTATTACATTATATAAGGGGACTAAATATAACATGTACAATAGAAATACAATTTTGTTGTACAATGTACAACAAAATTATATTTTTATTGTGCATGTTTTTTTAGCAAAAAAATATATAAATTTTTCACTAAATAAAATTGAGATTATCTGTTATACAATAGAATCTTGATTTTATTGTATTACTGAAAACCAAAAAAAAAAAAAAAAGATGCATGTGCAAATTAGTTCGATGCTTGACTTTGGCTTGATTATATGAGAAGGCTTTCATGGAAAATCAGACAAAGCCGATATAATGTAACAGTCTAATGAGCTTTGCTTTTATTTCTTATTTCTCATCAGATTCCTTTTCCTTTTTCTTTTCACATGGTGGGTCATTGGATTGGGAAAAAAAAATTGAGCTTTGGCTAGTTCACTTATGAAATATTTTAAGCATAGTATTTCAAAAAAATTACAAGGATTTTTACGGAGACCGGACTAGTATAAATGAACAACGTGTTAATGTTTAGCTTCATTGCAACTACATGGGTATGAATATGAAGATGTCATACAGAGTCATGCTAGTTTTGTTTTCACTTTTCATGTTCGTCATACCTTCAATGCTTAGTAATGACTCTTGCGGCAGTGGATTCGTTCCTCTGACCCCTATTCGGTGTCCAGGGCGATCTCATGCTTGGCTACCTCATCCTAGGCTACCTCATCCTAGGTTTCCACCTGAAATATCAGCTTCTAGTTTTGAGGTAGCCCGACCGGTGCCACCATCATTCAACAGGCCTCGAAACATTCACTATCCCTAGCAGGAGTACTTCTTTGCAGCAGCAGCAACATGCATGTATCCATCTATCTCCACTTCAGTAAGCGTTCACGATAATAGTTTAATTTTCATAAATGCTTTAAGCGAATGTCATTAATTATGTGTCTTTGATTGTAAGGGTGTATTTGGATATGAGAGATTTATGATGAAAATAACTTAATGATCTATTTCCTGTTTGAATTCTCAAAAACGACGAAAAGGGGAAAAAACGATTCTTTATGAATTCACAATCGTCTTCTTTGTTTGTTTCTCTAGGCAATTCAAATTTCTGTAACATTAAAGGTAATTAATAAAGTAATTTTATTTGTTTACTTTTTTCAAATTTTGTTTATGAAAAATTCATGTCTTGAACAAATATCTAATTATATTTGTCTTAGAAAATATAATATTAAAGTATATTTTCTAAGACAGTGATCATCTTTGAATTAATATATATTTTTTAAGGCGATGGTTGAAAAAACATCTTATAACACTTTCTAAGAAAATTACTTTCTAAGAGAATTTTATGAAAATCGTCTTAAAATATATTTTTTATGACGGTTTTTAAGAAAATATTCTTCAAATGCTCAAATTTTTACATTTTTAAAATAAATAAAAATTCTAAGATAATTTCTATGCAAATCAATATAAAAACCTACTATTTGAGACAATTTAAAAATCTTTATAGAAAGTCAACACTTTTTCATGAAGATAGATTCAAATATAGTTCAAAATCATGTTCGAAAGTGTCAAAAATACTAAATTTAAAAGCTTTTTTTAGTAGTACGTAGTTGGAACTTTTAGCCAATACAATCGATTTGCTTTCATGCGACAACAAATCCTAAATCATATAAAATAGTCTCTGATACCAAATGTAAAAAAATAATGATTGAAGAAACATGTTTTATAAATTTAAACACTAATTAAAATTACTTACATGTTAAAGACATAATTGAATGTACCATAATTGTTTGCATTGCACCAATCCTCAAAGCCAAAAAATTAAACCTTCCTATGTCTCATCACACACTTTAAGTATTAGGATTTTCAATGCAACAAACCCTAACGAACAATTAATAACATGACGACAAAAGAGACATAACCTTATCATTTATCAATCATAGGGATCAGACCTCCCATTATGAACCTAGTGGTTAGACCCACATTATTTTTTACCAAGATTGGGATTAAGTGTTTAAAGCCTTTCAAGAATTAATCACATTATTAGTGTATTTGATTATAATGGATTATAATATATGTTAATTATTTTTTTTGCAAAACATATGTCACAATTAATTGTAGCCACAAGAATTTATAAGAAAATTCTAACCGTATCTTGTTACATGGGCATGGTACTACTTGTAGTTAATGATATTTACTTCTTTGCTGATAATTAAAAAAAAAAAAAAACCTTACTTGAAATAGCCTGACATTGATGTTTCATGTTTTCAAAATTATGCCATTGTCCTTTATTCACATAACTTTGTCGATGTGTTAACGGGGAAATTGAAATAGATATTTGGTTCACATTAGAGCCAAAAGACCAAGAAGAAATGCAACTAGCTAGAGGTCCAAACAATTTTCGAGTGTAAAAGTCGAGATATTAATTTTGGTAGACTAGGGTTTCAGCATGTGAGAAAGAATGAATTTCTTACTTAGGTGTATACACGCAAATATAATGTTTAGTCTATTTTCTTATAAGATTTAACCGACCTCTAAATATATTAATAATCATAAATATATAATATGTAGGTTAGTGGACTTAAATTGTTAATGAGACTTACAAGTATATAATTTTAAAATATTATAATATTAATTTAGTACAATAAGAGTTATATATAGTAGTTGTTTTGGAACCGCTGATTTTTACTAATAAATCTAAAAAAATATATGTTCGCAAGTCTTTGTTTACCATTCAGATTTTCATACAGAAACAGGGTCATTCTCTAGAGGATTACACCCCATCTATTTTCCAAACTTTATTAGTCTTAAGTCTCCAAGTTGTTCATTTTCCTTAGGGGTTACGTATACATTCACCCGAATTCACTGACTCGCGGTTTGAAGTTTGAACCTCGGGTGTCTACGATTGATTAATTCCCGTTTTTGTTTTCTTACGGAGAAACAGAGACATTATGACACGCAACAGCAAATACTTAGTAACTACTGATCCAAAACACAATTTTTCCAAGATGAGAAAAAAAGGGTTCAAGCCCTAGCAAGTCTGAAATGGCTTCACTCCCTCATTCTTTTCCTTGGCCTGATTTTCTAAGCTGATAGCGATGGTTGTTTGACTAAGGACATTAGCATTGACGAATCAAAATCAAGAAAGGGTATTTTTGTATTTTCTCTTGGCTGGTAGGGCCAAGAGCAACTTTGTAGGGATTAAAAAGTTAAATGTGCATTTGCAAATTAGTTCGATGCTTGACTTTGGCGACCTGGTCCTACGCATCCACCTAAAATATCAGCTTCTAGTTTTGAGGTAGCCCGACCGGTGCCACCATCATTAAACAGTTCTCGAAACAAGGGTACACCTTATGTTCACTATCCCTTGCAGGAATACTTCTTTGCAGCAGCAGCAACATGCATGGGGTCCTCGGTTTTCATTTCAAGTTTTCAACCCATTGCCTCCACAATAGAATGCTGTTCTTAAGTTTGAGGATTCCTACTACTTTTGTATTTTTTTTATTGTTAATTTTCAAACGTACATATTAAAGTCTAATTTTGAGTTATAAAATTAACTTGATGATTGAAAAGAAAAAAAAAATTTGAATTTCTCTCGTTAAAAAAAAAAAAAGTCTAATTCAAGTTTGGTTGTAGACAAGTGGACTGCCTTCACCATTAATTTCCAAGATTAGGCTAGTCTCATTGTTTGACAAATCAAGATTGAAACTGATATGATGGTTAATATGTGAGCAATCCTCAGCGGAGACTTGGCTTAACCACTCGAGAATTGACAGAACTAATTAATGAAACTAGACTTACAAGTTCTAACTAGCTTTCTTGGAAAATGTCATAAAATGTTGTAAGCTGCTTAACAACGTACCATTCTGTTTGTTTTCCTTCCAGTTTTTTATTTAAATGTAAACCATAAAATATTGGGCTCCAGAGGTTATATAATCTTAAAATTGAAAAAACTCAAATTTACAATGATAAAAAATTTACATGATCAAAAATAAAAATTTATAGAAATTAAAATTAATGAAGTGCAGAGATATATGAGTAAATCATATTTAAACCTTATCAAATTTAACTTCTCATCATCTACAGTGAAATTGTTTGGACCCTTACATTCTTAATTACTAGCTAATATATATATTTCTTGGACTTTGGGCTCTAATGCAAACTACATATATATTTGTCTCAATTGTCACGTTAATAAAATATCAAAGTGATGTGAACGAATAGTCAACAATTTTTAAAATATGAAACATTAACGTCAACCTATTCTATTAGTTGACTAGTACTTTATTAGTATATTTATTATATTACTAAATATAATAAATCATATGTAAGTAACAATTTACCGAATGAAAATAAAAAAATATACAATTTAGTTTTCTTATAGTTAATTGGATAAATAGTAATTTTTAACCCTGAAAGTGTAATTTAGTAACAAATGTGTCTCTGAAATACCTGAATGTAAAATTTAGTCTTTGAAAGTATTAAAAATGCGACAAAAATATTCTGCTGTTAACTTTCGTTCATTACCATCAAAAAAGTTGTCTACTTGAGACATAGGGACAAATTTGTTACAAAATTGATTGCCAATGTGACCATATTGACTAAATTAGACCAAAATGTTAACAAGAAATCATTTTTGGACGTAAATGTCAGTAAAATTTTTATGGATCAAATTGTTAGTAATTTTTTTCTTGGAGAAAATTGTCTGTAGTTTTATTTGGACCTAAATGGCAGTACCTTCTTTTGGAACAAAATGTCAATCACAAAAAACTTTTGTGATATATGTTGGTCATTTGGATAAAAATAGTCACCAATTTTGGATGACAATGTCAATAATTTTATTTTTATGGGTAAAATATAATTTTATAATAGATTTTTGACATTTTTTTTATTGTTACAAGCATAATGTCACAATGATCACTTAAAAAAATAATTTGCAAAGATAATTTATAACAAACATAATATCAACAATATTGATTATGAATAATAATTTTTCTGTCACAACATAAATTATCCAAAATAAATATTGTACCAAAATATCAAAATAAGCATTGTATTAGTGTATCAATCATTATAAATTTATCCAAATTATAATAATTAATCACTATCTACTATAAATAAAAGATTAATCTATCCCATATTTTAGTTCTTCGAATCTTGGCGGCTGGGCATTCCTGGTGTAGGTATGAAGCTTATGTAATTCAGTTGGTTCTTGTTATGAGACACTTCATTTGGCATTATAATTCGAACTAGTGCTGGAGACCTAAGTGGAGGTGGTCTAAATGCACATCGGTGGAGGTATGAAGATTGTTTCCTACAATAGTAATAAATAGTGATTAGTTATGCATAATATAATTTAACAATAACTAATCAATAAATATAAAAATCACTCACATGACTTGGAGTTGGAACATTTTGAGTTGAAGCGTTTTCAGCATTAGGAATTGAAGTAATTTCCAAATTAGTTGAAAGTTGTGCAACTTGTGGAGCAGATTGAGAGCAGTTAATCTCATCCTACATATATGTAAAATAGTCATTAGCCTCTGCACATATTTAATATAACTATAGATAAATAGATTATTGAGAACTAACATTAGTAAGTAATCATTAGCAACTAATATTCCACGTGGATAACATAAATTTAATGTAACTATAATAGACAAATGGTTTATGTAGTGACATCCTCTGAAAGGAGTAATAATCAAAATTTAGTCTTTAAATGTAACCTTTTGCAACAAAACAGAGTAGCCAAATGGTTGCTAACAATATATATGATTAGTCCCTTCTTATACAACACAAACTACATTTAAGAACAAATGCTTGCTAACAAAATTTTAAAGCAGTATACAACACAAACTACATTTAACAATAGCAAACCTACATCAAATCCAACAAAAAGTAATCATGTACTGGATTAAAGGTAACCTTTTCCAACAAAATAGAGTATCCAAATGGTTGCTAACAATATATATGATTAGTCCCTTCTCATACAACATAAACTACATTTAAGAACAAATGCTTGCTAACAAAATTTTAAAGCACTATACAACACAAACAACATTTAATAATATCAAACCTGCATCAAATCCAACAAAAAGTAATCAAGTACTGCATAGTCAGAATTGCATACTTAGTGGATTAACAGCAGTAGATCAATTCACAACATACAATAAATAATTGACAAATTTAAGTCATATGGTTATTGTATCTGATGGCAGCAGTACAACAAGTAGATTAGTTGACAACAACTGATCAGTGCTTAATTTGTTACAACCATGCCCCAGGAAAAATAAAAAAACTTAATCAAATGTTTAGAAATATCTTACTGGTGTTGTTCTGGTTGCATTTGAGTTATTGCCTTCTTCAACAGTAGGTTTCCACTTTTTTGGTCTTGGTGGAACACCACCATTAATGCATCCTCTATTGTTATGACCATTGAGACCGCATCTAGTACATGTAACCTCTTTATAGGATCTTTTTAGTTTACTGTTACTGACTTGGCCCTCATTTACAACTTACAAGTCATTGATTGACATAACGAAAATAACTCTCAAGCAAAAGAGAAACTTATGTAGTAGCATTGGAGCTTATGATGCAAGCTCCATTGGAGCTTGTAGGCCTAGGATCTTCTTCATCAATGGATTCCTTTGCTTCTTGAAAGATGAATGGCAGCGGAATGGAGAAGGAAGAGAGAGAGGAGACGCCACTTCAAGGAGAAGATGAGTCTAGAAGAAGCTCACCACCATAGGAGGCCATGGATAAGAGCTTGGAGGAAGAAGGAGATGAATGAAGGGAGAGGGAGAGAAGAGCACGAAATTTTGTGCTCAAAAGGAGCTCTGAAATCTGAAGTTAATATTCAAATGATCAAAGTTGAAAAAAATACACACACATGACCTCTATTTATAGCCTAAGTGTCACACAAAATTGGAGGGAAATTCAAATTTCACTTGAATTTGAAATTGAATTTGTGGAGCCAAACTTTGGAGCCAAAATTTCACTAATTATGATTAGTGAATTTTAGTTATGGTTCAGCCTACTAATCCAAGATCAATTACAAGATTCTCCACTAAGTGTGCTTAGGTGTCATGAGGCATGAAAAGCATGAAGGACATGCACAAAGTGTGACTATATGATGTGGCAATGGGGTGTAGTAAGCAAATGCTCACCTCCCCCTCTAAAATTTAATTGGATTGGGCTTCTACCAATTCAATTAAATTTATTTCCAACCACACACATCAAATATCCACTTAGTGCATGTGAAATTACAAAACTACCCCTAATACAAAAACTAGTCTAGGTGCCCAAAAATACAAGGGCTGAAAAATCCTATATTTCTAGGGTATCCTACCTACAATATGGAGCCCTATATACAAGGACCAAATATAATGACATCCTAGTCTAATATGTACAAAGATAATTGGACCCAACCTTGGCCCATGGGCTCAGAAATCTACCCTAAGGTTCATGAGAACCCTAGGGCCTTCTTCAGCAGCTCTAGCCCAATCTTCTTGGAGCCTCTTGCTCATGGTTCTAGTGATTGGTCCCTTCCTAGGGAGGATTGCATCATCCCCTTCCCCTTGAAGAGGATTTGACCTCAAATCTGTTAGTTCCTCCTCCTTAATATCAGCTCCACCTGCAAAAGGAGTTAAATCAGAAATGTTAAAAGTGGTGCTGACTCCATACTCTTCTGGGAGGTCCAACCTATAGGCATTGTTATTGATCCTCTCCAAAACCTGAAAAGGTCCATCCCCTCTAGGGCTAAGCTTGGATTTCCTTTTATTAGGGAATCTATCCTTCCTAAGATGGAGCCAAACCCAGTCACCCTCATTAAGAACTAGCTCTTTTCTTCCTCTATTGCCTTTAGTTGAATACACCTTTGTTTGATTCTCTATTTGGTTCTTAACCCTCTCATGCATCTTCTTTACAAATTCTGACCTAGATTCCCCTTCTTTATGTATAAAAGAAGTGTCCAGTGGGAGGGGAATGAGGTCTAACGGTGTTAGGGGATTGAACCCATAGACAACCTCAAAAGGGGACTGCTTGGTGGTTCTATGAACCCCCCTGTTGTAGGCAAATTCTACATGAGGAAGATACTCATCCCAAGACTTATGGTTGCCTTTCAGAAGAGCCCTTAAAAGGGTGGATAAAGACCTATTCACTACCTCTGTTTGCCCATCAGTTTGTGGATGACAAGTGGTAGAGAAAAGAAGTTTAGTTCCTAACTTAGCCCATAAGGTTTTCCAGAAGTGGCTAAGGAACTTAGCATCTCTATCTGACACAATGGTCCTAGGCAAACCATGGAGTCTCACAACTTCCTTGAAAAAGAGTTTTGAGATGTGGGAAGCATCATCCACCTTGTGGCATGGTATAAAGTGTGCCATCTTGCTAAACCTATCCACCACCACAAAGATAGAGTCTACACCTCTTTGGGTTCTAGGAAGCCCAAGGACAAAGTCCATACTAATGTCTACCCAAGGTGCAGATGGGATGGGTAAGGGTGTGTATAGCCCATGAGGCATCACCCTAGACTTGGCTTGTAAACAAGCCACACACCTAGTGCAATGCTTATGGACATCTTTCTTCATATGGGGCCAATAAAACTTTTCTTTGAGTAAGACAAGGGTCTTGTCTATCCCAAAGTGGCCCATGAGCCCACCCTCATGGCTCTCTTTCACAAGTAATTTCCTAATGGATCCTTGGGGTATGCAAAGCTTTCCCTCTTTGAACAAATACCCCTCAGCCAAATAGAATCCATCTTGGGCCTTTTTCCCACAACTCTCATAAATGGGAGAGAAATGTTCATCTAAAGCATACAAGTCCCTAATATTATCAAATCCTAAAATTTGAGCTCCTAGGGAGCAAAACAATGTGTGTCTCCTAGAGAGGGCATCAGCTACCACATTTGTTTTTCCCTTTTTGTATTTGATAACATATGGAAATTGCTCTAGGTACTCTACCCATTTTGCATGCCTCTTGTTTAACTTGCTTTGCCCTCTAATGTACTTAAGTGATTGATGATCACTATGAATGACAAATTCCTTGGAAACAAGGTAATGTTCCCAAGTTTGGAGGGCTCTTATTAAGGCATAAAGCTCTTTATCATAGGTGGGGTAGTTGAGGGTGGCACTATGAAGTTTTTCACTAAAATAAGCAATAGGGTGCCCACCTTGTAACAATACAGCTCCAACTCCCACTCCAGAGGCATCACATTCTAGCTCAAAAGTTTTAGAAAAGTCAGGAAGAGCTAGAACAGGTGCCTTAGTAAGCTTTTCTTTGAGCAAAGCAAAGGCTTGCTCTTGTTTTTCACCCCAGGTAAATGCCACATTCTTCTTCACCAGCTCATTGAGAGGTGATGCAATTGTAGAGAAATTAGGAACGAACCTTCTATAGAAGCTTGCTAACCCATGGAAGCTCCTAATATCTCCCACACTTTTTGGGGTGGGCCATTCTTGGATGGCCTTGATTTTCTCAGGGTCCACTTGGACCCCATTTCTACCAACTACAAAACCTAAGAAAACTATATTATCTATACAAAAGGTACACTTCTCTATATTTGCATAGAGGGTGTTTTTCCTAAGGACTGAAAGAACTTGTCTGAGATGTCCTAAGTGAAAATCTAGGCTCCTACTATACACTAAAATATCATCAAAATAAACAACTACAAATCTACCTATGAAATCCCTTAAGACATGATGCATAAGCCTCATAAAGGTGCTTGGTGCATTAGTGAGCCCAAAAGGCATCACTAGCCATTCATACAAACCAAACTTGGTCTTGAAAGCAGTTTTCCACTCATCACCCTTTTTCATCCTGATTTGGTGATAACCACTTTTAAGATCAATTTTTGAAAAGATATTGGCACCATGCAACTCATCAAGCAGATCATCAAGTCTAGGAATGGGGTGCCTATACTTTACAGTGATGTTGTTGATGGCCCTGCAATCTGTACACATTCTCCACGTACCATCCTTTTTGGGCACCAACAACACTGGCACAGCACATGGGCTTAGGCTCTCTTGGACCCAGCCCTTCTCCAACAATTCTTTAACCTGAGACTCTATCTCCTTAGTCTCCTGAGGGTTAGTCCTATAGGCTGGCCTATTAGGAAGGCTTGCTCCTGGGACTAAATCTATTTGGTGTTCTATTCCCCTTAAAGGAGGTAGCCCAGGGGGTATCTCTTTGGGAAATATATCACCAAATTCATGTAAGAGTTCTTGGACCTTTGGGGGTAAGGTCTCAAATGTAGGAATTGTGGCAGTGCTAAGGGATGTTTCCCTTGATAGGAGAAGGTAGAAAGATTGTTTAAGAAGGAGTGCTCTTTTAATATCACCTTTTGTTGCAAAATGATTTTCCTTCTTAACAATCTTCTTGGAGGAATCCTTTCCCTCTTTTTCCTTCCCCCTGGCCTTTAAAGACAAGACCTTACTATCCTTCTTTTTCTTTTGTTTTTCTAATTTTTCTTCCTCATCCCTCTTATCTTTCATAGTTAGTTGATCTTTGGCCACCTGTGAAGGTGTTTGAGGATGCAACACAAATTTAGTGCCAAGATGGGTGAGGCTAATCTCATTAGTTAGGCCATTATAAATGATCTTCCTATCAAATTGCCACGGCCTTCCTAAAAGAATATGTCCTGCCTCCATGGGAACTATATCACAATTAACTTCATCCTTATATGTCCCAATGGAGAAAGGTACCTTCACTTGTTGGTTAACTATCATTTCCCCTTGCTCATTGAGCCATTGAAGTTTATAAGGTTTTGGGTGGGGAATGATAGTGAGGTTCAACTTGGAAACTAATCTTGTGCTACAACAATTGCAACAAGATCCACTATCCACAATGAGAGAACAAGTTTTATCTAAAATTTTGCATCTTGTATGAAAGATGTTCTCTCTTTGGGATTGAGATAGATCACAAGATTGACCTCCAAGGAGCCTTCTAACCATTAAGAGGTCACCTTCTTCATGAGGGTAGACTTCCTCACTAGACTCTTCACCCCTTACTTCATCTTCACTTCCACTAGAGGAAGGGCAAGAAGTAGTCTCCTCTTGACTACTATAAATGTCTTGACCCCTCATGATCATGGTTTTCTTTGTGGGGCATTGAGAGGCAATGTGACCTCTCCCAAGACATTTGAAGCATTTAATGTTGCTAGTCCTTTCTTGGGAACTAGTCTTAGGGGTGTATTTCTCTATGGTCTTACCCTTATCTTCCTTGGGTTTTGAAGGTGCAGCCCCTAAAATTCCATGGGCTTGGTCCTTCCTTGGATAAGAGTGAGAGCCATAAGATTTTGAAGAAGGCTTTCTTTTAAGTTGTTGCTCCACTCTTATACAAAGTTGGACTAGCTCATCTAGGTCCCTATATGGAAGGAGTTCAACCTTGTCCCTCACTTCCATATTGAGCCCACTAAGGAACCTAGCTATGCTTGTTCTTTCCTCCTCCCTAAGTCCAGCTCTTAAAAGGAGTAGTTCCATTTGTTGTCTATATTCTTCAACACTCATACTCCCTTGTCTAAGCCTTTGGAGCTTGTCCATAAGCTCCCTTTCATAGTAGGAGGGAATGTGCCTCTTCCTAAGGGCACTCTTAAGATCATTTCAATACTCTACTGGAGGATCCTCATGAATCCTTCGTTCTTTAACAAGGGAAGTCCACCAATAGAGGGCATACCCTTGAAAGCTAAGGGTAGCCAATGGAACTTTTCTCTCTTCGCTAATATGATGGCAAGCAAAGAGTTGTTCAACCTTCATTTCCCAATCTAAGTAGGCCTCAACATTATCTTTTCCGTGGAAATATGGGAGGCTAATGTTAACCTCTTGAGGCCTTCTATCCTTTTCTCTTCTTTGGGAGTGATGTTTAGTATGTGAACTATGACGCCCTCTATAATAGTCGCTAAGTTCTTCACTTAAACTCTTGCAAGAGTCATGACTACTATAGGAGGCATGTTTTCTCTTTTCATTTCTTTCATTATTTTTCTTCTTTCTTCCTCTCTTATTTTCTCTCTTTCATCTTGACTTATTTCTTCCACTCTTTTTTTACCTTTTTCTTTTCTCTCTTGTTTTTCTTTCCACAACTTAAGGGATCTCAACTCATCTAATATCTTATACAAGGGGTCCTTAGGAGTAGAACCCTCACCATTAACACTAGATGAAGAATGAAGACTCATGTTGGTTCCTAAGTTATGGTTCTTTCTTGTTGGGGGTTTGAAAAAAAGGTAAAAGAAACTATGGTTGAAACTAGCCAAAATAAACACTAAAAAAAGGTGTGAAAGATAAGGTAAAAACTAATTGGTAAAAGGAAAGTTATCTAGGCGGTTTGACAATGGAGGGTAAAGGAAATAAGCTATGAAAGTAAGCAAGAAATTAAAGTGCAAGAAATGCAAACTAGGCGGATCCTAAGAGTGTTTGGATGACCTCATTTAAGGTTCCCAACAAAACACTCACTATCCTAAGGGAAAATTGCCTAAAATTATTACACACAAATGGAAGTAGGGTGACCTAGCGGAGGCTCCCAACTTACTTCCAATGAAAGGCCTTTTTGTTACAAAATTTGAAAGCAAAGCAAATTGCCAATTACAAAATTACAAAGAAAAAAGTCCTCAATTGTGGTGGCTATTCTCTCTTTAGTGTTTCACTCAATTTGGAGTGCTTCTTAGTCCAATAGCTCTTAAGGTGGTTGGCCCCTTGCTTCTTGACTCAAATTCTTCAAGATATGGCACCAATCCTCCTTTCCAATTCCCTATATGGCAACTCACAAGCAAGGAAACAAAGAGACAAGCAATAACCAAAGACAAAAAAAATGAAATGAAAGCTAAACCAATAGAGTTTTAACAAGACAAATTTCCAAGGATTATTCAACAATTAAAGCAATGGAAAGCACAAAAAAGCAAGCTAGGACTCAAAGAGAAACCTAGAATGGCTCTAGAGTAGAGTAGAAAAACTAAAAAAAAAAAAAAGACTCAAGAAACCTCTAGTTTTGGCACTTGTTTTCACAATAATTTTCAATTGAAATTTCAGAACTAGGATTGGTATAAAATAGGCACCAATTATAGAACAAATTTTGAGCCAAAACAACAAGCACACTTTCCTTTCACTTTTTTTTTTTCCTGGACACTGATTTTTCTGCCAACTTGTGAGATTTTTCTTTATTTTTCCTTTAATCCAAATCGCTTGGTTCTTTTTTTATAATTTTGTTCCAGATGTCTAAAAAATTCAGTAAAAGTTTCAGCTCAAAAAACGTAGTGACCAATTCCCAGTAATTTATACATTTTTGTATGTTCAAGCTGCCTGCACCAGCGATTTCAAACTAGAAATCAAGAGTAGTGTTTATGTTGCTTAAGGCTTGGATAGTTACAATTTGTGTTTGCTTATGCTCAATTATCTTGAATAACACAATTCAAGAGAGCTTAAGACTTATTTGATTCACAAATCCAGCCACAACTCAACACCACATCTCAACTTCATCATAGGCATCATGTAGGAATCTTAGAAAACAAAAAAGAGTTCAACAACAAGACTACTTCTAGGAATTGATTTAGAACATGTTATGAACTAAATAACATGCATGAATTAGACTCAAAATTCAAAAGATAGGCTAAGAATGACAAGAATACATGAAAAAATTTATCTAGAATTCAAAAAACAAAATAAAAATTCAACACAAACTTAGAGCATAATGTGACAATTATTATGACTAAACATGACTCTAAGACAACATGGATTAAGTGATTTACACTTAGATTTTTGTGTTTTTTTTTTCTAATCAATATTTTGGAACAAAATTTAGATCTAAAGGTTCAGCACAAGAATATTATGAATGAAAAATGATAGAACCTAAAATCAACACAAAAACAAGATTCAAGAGTAGATCTACAAAATTTGAACCATAGAAATGCAAGAACAAGTGTAGATCTAAGATTTAATCGGTTTATTTTTTTTGAATCTACTCTAAACAGCACCAAACCACAAGACAATGGAGGATATACATGGAGAATAAGATGAAGAAAAAGGAATTAAAGAGAATTCACCGAACAAAAAGATAGAGGAAGCAAAAGAACATCACCTAGATGAAGATGCTCTTGATACCACATGATGCAAGCTCCATTGGAGCTTGTAGGCCTAGGATCTTCTTCATCAATGGATTCCTTTGCTTCTTGGAAGATAAATGGCAGCGGAATGGAGAAGGAAGAGAGAGAGGAGACGCCACTTCAAGGAGAAGATGAGTCTAGAAGAAGCTCACCACCATAGGAGGCCATGGATAAGAGCTTGGAGGAAGAAGGAGATGAATGAAGGGAGAGGGAGAGAAGAGCACGAAATTTTGTGCTCAAAAGGAGCTCTGAAATCTGAAGTTAATATTCAAATGATCAAAGTTGAAAAAAATACACACACATGACCTCTATTTATAGCCTAAGTGTCACACAAAATTGGAGGGAAATTCAAATTTCACTTGAATTTGAAATTGAATTTGTGGAGCCAAACTTTGGAGCCAAAATTTCACTAATTATGATTAGTGAATTTTAGTTATGGTTCAGCCCACTAATCCAAGATCAATTACAAGATTCTCCACTAAGTGTGCTTAGGTGTCATGAGGCATGAAAAGCATGAAGGACATGCACAAAGTGTGACTATATGATGTGGCAATGGGGTGTAGTAAGCAAATGCTCACCTCCCCCTCTAAAATTTAATTGGATTGGGCTTCTACCAATTCAATTAAATTTATTTCCAACCACACACATCAAATATCCACTTAGTGCATGTGAAATTACAAAACTACCCCTAATACAAAAACTAGTCTAGGTGCCCAAAAATACAAGGGCTGAAAAATCCTATATTTCTAGGGTACCCTACCTACAATATGGAGCCCTATATACAAGGACCAAATATAATGACATCCTAGTCTAATATGTACAAAGATAATTGGACCCAACCTTGGCCCATGGGCTCAGAAATCTACCCTAAGGTTCATGAGAACCCTAAGGCCTTCTTCAGCAGCTCTAGCCCAATCTTCTTGGAGCCTCTTGCTTATGGTTCTAGTGATTGGTCCCTTCCTAGGGAGGATTGCATCACCATTATACTCTTTAATGCTTTATGGTTTTCTCATTTTCATAGGTTGCATTGTAAGATCCAATGGTCAGCATACCATCACTATAGTCCTCTAGTCTGTGGTTATTGTATTTGATGGCAACAATCACATGCCTACAAGGCAGACTTGTGTACATAAACAAGATTATCATAGAGATGCAATACATAAAATCCATAATTGACAAATTTAAGTCATGCAATGGTATACCTGTAAATTTCCACATCCTACATGTGCATGACTGGTGATGTAAGTTCCATTGGAGCTTGTAGGCCTAGGATCTTCTTCATCAATGGATTCCTTTGCTTCTTGGAAGATGAATGACAGTGGAATGGAGAAGGAAGAGAGAGAGGAGATGCAGCTTCAAGGAGAAGATGAGTCTAAAAGAAGCTCACCACCATAGGAGACCATGGATAAGAGCTTGGAGGAAGAAGGAGATGAATGAAGGGAGAGGAAGAGAAGAGCACGAAATTTTATGCTTTAAAAGAGCTCTGAAATCTGAAGTTTAATTTTCAAATGATCAAAGTTCCAAAAAATGCACACACAGAGCCTCTATTTATAACCCAAATATCACACAAAATTGGAGGGAAATTTGAATTTCTATTCAAATTTAACTTGAATTTGAAATTGAATTTGTGGAGCCAAAATTTCACTAATTGTGATTAGTGAATTTCAGGTATGGTTCAGCCCACTAATCCAAGATCAAGTCCAAGATTCTCCACTAAGTGTGCTTAGGTGTCATGAAGCATGTAAAGCATGAAGGACATGCACAAAGTGTGACTAAATGATGTGGTAATGGGGTGTAGCAAGCAAATGCTCACCTCCCCCTCTAAAATTTAATTGGATTGGGATTCTCCCAATTCAATTCAATTTATTTCCCAGCACACACATCAAATATTCACTTAATGCATGTGAAATTACAAAAACTACCCTTAATACAAAAACTAGTCTAGGTGCCCTAAAATACAAGGGTTGAAAAATCCTCTATTTCTAGGGTACCCTACCTACATTATGGAGCCCTAAATACAAGGACAAAAAATAATGAAATCCTAACCTAATATGTACAAAGATAAGTGGGCTCATACTTAGCCTATTGGTCCGAAATCTACCTTAAGGCTTATGAGAACCCTAGGGCCTTCTCTTGCATCTCTGGCCCAATCTACTTGGAGTCTTCTATCCAATGCCCTTGCGGGGTAGGATTGCATCAACTGGTTTTGTAGATTGTTAGTCGATGAATATGACTAACTTTTGTGTATAAAACCTGTGTATTTTGTATCAAACTTTCCCAATTTATGGTTGTTTTGTAATATTATAAGTACTTTTTGTTAAATATAGGTAATAGATAATTTATACTTTTGTTTTGTCTACTAAACAATCAATTTCTCTCAATTTCAGGTTAATTAGGCAAATTGGCAAAAGTGTTGTTTTCACCTTCTCGCTAAGCCAATATGCTGGCTTAGCGAGCATTCGCTAAGCGCGACACTCAGTGGCTATGCGCGAGGAAGAATCCAGAAGAAGATGAGTTGTCAGGTTCGCTGAGCGCACCGCTCTAGGTCATCAAGCGCACCGCTTCAGCTCATCCGCTAAGCGAGAGAAGTGTGCTGAGCCAAAAATCACTAATGTGCGTTAAGCGGTCCATACGTGTGCTAAGCGCACGAGCACGAACAAGGCCACCTATTTAAGTCTGAAATCAGATTTGCAAAGGCAGTTTGGAGTTTTTCTTGAAGAAGCCTCTACATGCACGAGAATCTAGCCCTGGCTTGAAGCTTTTGCATGTTTAGGAAGTTCTAGAGAGAGAAAGGTCCAAGTTCCAAAGAGTTCTGAGAGATTCTGCTGTGTGAAGATTTGCAGAGATGCGAGTTCAAAACGGAAGCCGTTCTGAGAACTTGAGATGAGTTTGTGAGTGAGTGTGAGATCCTAGAGGTGAAGGAGACATCCTCACCACTTGTGTTTTTGTAGTCTTTCATCATGTTCTTCTCTTTGTTGTAAAGGACGTTTCCGGACTATGGAAAGCTAAATCCTCTGTTGGATCTTCTCTGTAGGTACCTGATGTAAATATATTTCTATCTATGTAATGATGTTTTGTGTGTTCTCTATGCTATCTGCTTTTCATTCCAGTGTGCTTTTACCATGATCACGTATATGCATGCTTTGTTAGGGTCATTCAACAGTGGGAATTGGTCTGATTCTAAAGTCCTTGGTAGTACGGGACTAAGTTGTTGTGCTATCACAAGGGATCGGGGTACAAGAACTTAGTTGTGTATGTGTGTCTTAATGTGGTCTTGGTTGACTTTAGTCTTACAAGAGGGATCTGCGGATGAGGCTTGATCAGGACTAGGCTAGGCTATCATGAGGAATCGGGGTCTAGTAGTCCAGGAGACAACATAGGAACGCATGAGCATTGTTAAATAGAGAACATCCTTTTTAACATCAGGAACCTATGAGGAAGACCAACGCTTTCTCTACTTGTTTTTACACAGTATTTCCCTTGCGTGATTTTCTTTCTTTTTGCCTAGATAGTTTAAATACTTGTCCATAACCACAGTTATATTTTCGTACCAAACGCCTATTTATCAAAATAGCTTGCCAGATAACACAAGTTCCCCGAGAGTTCGATGCTTGGTTCTTACTATTTTATACTACTTGTGCGATCCGGTGCACTTGCCGGCCACGAACAAGTTTTTGGCGCTGTTGCCGGGGAACTTCTTTTTATTTGGGAAGTTAGCTCATTTTTAGGTGTCTATTCTTTATTTGTTATTCTTTGATTGTTTCTATGAATATTTGTTCTTTAATTTATATTTATCTTCTCTAATTGAACTAGATAACCACTACTCTGTTAGTACTGTTTATGCATAGATCTCCTACAGGTACTCTATTTCCTTTGGACTTAGAAATAAAAGCTACACTAAGAAGGAACATGGCTGAGAGGAGAAGGAAATTGTTGCACGACAGAATAGTTGCATCTATTCTTGAGGATGAGACTCATTTTTCTTATTCATTATCACCTGATTCACCATCATCAAGGGAATCCGCTAATCAACATTCTGAAACTGCTACCATGGCAAATGAGCATGATCAGAGGACTACCTTTGAGGACTATTCAAGTGGCTATGTACCACAATTTTTTACTAGCATTGCACGTCCGAAAGTGCAAGCGCACAACATTACCTATCCACATTCTTTGATCCATCTGATACAAGGGAATTTATTTCAAGGATTACCTAATGAAGATCCCTATGCACACTTGGCAACATTTATTGAGATTTGCAATACTGTTAAGATTACCGGTTTACCAGATGAAGCTATCAGACTCAGCCTTTTCTCATTTTAACTGGCAGGAAAGGCCAAGAGGTGGCTCCACTCATTCAAAGACAATAGTCTTAAAACCTGGGAAGAAGTGGTGGAAAATTTTCTAAAGAAGTACTTTCCAGAATCTAAGACTGCTGAAGGGAAGACAACAATATCTTCATTTCATCAGTTCCCTGATGAATCCTTGAGTGAGGCATTGGAGAGATTCAGAGACTTACTAAGAAGAATTCCCACCCATGGATTCTCCGAGCCAATCCAACTGAATATGTTCATAGATGGGCTGAGACCACAAACCAAGCAATTACTAGATGCTTCTGCTGGGGGGAAAATAAAGCTGAAAACCCCAAAAGAAGCAACTGAGCTCATAGAGAACATGTCATCCAGTGATCATGCCATCCTGAGGGACAAAACCCATCAACCCACAAAGAAGAGCCTATTGGAGCTAAAATCACACTATGCTTTGTTGGCACATAACAAGTTGCTATCTAAGCAACTTGAGATCCTAACGGAAACACTTGGTAAGCTGCCAACTAAACTGTCGATTGGACAACCTACACATTCTTCGTGTTTTGCAGGTCACAGGTTGTACCATGTGTGGTGAAGCTCATGAGACAGGCCAATGCATTCCCACTGACGATAACACTCAAGAAATTCATTTCATGGGGAATCAACAGAGGCAAGGGTACACTCAAGGAGGATTTTCAGGCTTCCAGCAAGGTCCTTATAATTAGCAAGGACAGTGGAGGACACACCCTGGCAACCAGTTCAATAAAGACCAAGGTGGATCCTCAAACAGGTCAATTCAACAAGGGCCTAACATCTTTCAGAGGACAACTAAGTTGGAAGAGACCTTGACTCAGTTTATGCAGGTAATGATGTCAAACATAAGAATACTAAGTCAGCACTAAAGAACCTTGAAGTATTGATGGAACAACTAGCCAAGCAGATAGCTGACAAGTCATCAAATAGCTTTGGAGCAAATACGGAAAATAATCCTAAGGAGGAATGCAAGGTTATGATGACCAGGAGTAAAAGGTTTGTGGAAGCTGAGAATGAAGAAAATGTGGTAGACAAGGAGCAAAGGGGTGAAAAGAAAGGTGCTGAGGTTAAGAAAAATGATGTGAAGGGTAAAAATGAATCAGGAAAAGGGAAGAAAATAATGGTCCAGAATAAAGAGATGGAGGACCAAGAAAAAGAAAAAGAAAGAGAAAAAGAAATAGAAACAGAAAATGAGAAAAATGAAAATGAAAAAAATAAGGTTGCAGAGAAGAGTAGAAGTGGAAAGGCTGTGGAAGAGAGTGTGGAAGTACCATATCCTGTGGTGCCATCCAAGAAAGGAAAAGATCATCATTTGGCAAGATTTTTGGATATTTTCAGGAAACTGGAAATAACCATTGTACAAGCAAGCTTCATGATGAATCAAGATTGATTCAAAGAGTTTTGGTGATAACAAAGATGATGACAAAAAGCTCAAAAGTCAAGAACACTTCATGATAACAAAGATGATGATCTCAAGAATCAAAGAATGAGTTCAAGATTGAATCAAGAATCAAGTTTTAAGATTCAAGTTCCAAGAATCAAGATCAATATTCAAGACTAAAGATTCAAGAATCAAGAGAAGACTCAATCAAGATAAGTATTAAAAAGTTTTTTTAAAAACTGAGTAGCACATGAATTTTTCTCAAAAACCTTTTACCAAAGAGTTTTTACTCTCTGGTAATCGATTACCAGATTGTTGTAATCGATTACTAGTAGCAAAATGGTTTTCAAAAAAAAAAAAGCCTTCAATTGAATTTACAACGTTCCAATTGATTTCAAAATGTTGTAATCGATTACAATGATTTGGTAATCTATTACCAGTGTGTTTGAACGTTGGAATTCAAATTTAATTGTGAAGAGTCACATCCTTTCACAAAAAAGCTTTGTGTAATCGATTACACTGATTTGGTAATCGATTACGAGTGATGGGTTTTGAATAAAAATCAAAAGATGTAACTCTTCCAATGGCTTTCAAGTTTTTCTAAAGGTTATAACTCTTCTAATGATTTTCTTGACCAGACATGAAGAGTCTATAAAAGAAAGGCTTTGATTTGCATTTCAACGTAACTTTTTCAATTCATTCTTTAGACAACAAACTTTTGCCAATTGATTTCTGAGTCTTTTTGAACTTCTTCTTCTTCTTCCTTTGTCAAAAGCTTTCTAAAGTTTTCTGGTTTTCCAAACCTTGAAAACTGTGCTATTAATCTTTTTCATTCCCTTCTCCCTTTGCCAAAAATAATTCGCCAAGGACTAACCGCGTGAATTCTTTTTGTGTCTCTCTTCTCTCTTTTCCAAAAGAATGAAGGACTAACTGCCTGAATTCTTTTGTGTCTCCCTTCTTCCTTGTCATAGAATTCAAAACGACATAGTCTGAGAATTCTTTTGATTCTTCCCTTTCCCATATACAAAAGATTTCAAAGGACTAACCGCCTAAGAATTCTTTTGTATCCCCATTCACAAAGTTTCAAAGGTTTAACCACCTGAGAACTTTGTCTTAACACATTGGAGGGTACATCCTTTGTGGTACAAGTAGAGGGTACATCTACTTGGGTTGTTGACTGAGAACAAGAGAGGGTACATCTCTTGTGGATCAGTTCTAGTGGAGGGTACATCCACTAGGTTGTTCAAAGAGAACAAGGGAGGATACATCCCTTGTGGATCTTTGCTTGTAAAGGATTTTTACAAGGTTGAAAAGAAATCTCAAGGACCACAAGTCGCTTGGGGACTGGATGTAGGCACAGGTTGTTGCCGAACCAGTATAAAAACTCTTGTGTGTTTGTCTCCTTCTTCCCTACTCTTTTAATTTCCGTTGTGTACTTTAATTCCCGCTTTTACTTTTGGTTAAGTTTCTTTTCTATTCTTCATTTACTTAACAACATAGTAAAAGCCTTAGAAGAGTAAATTTTTAATTAGTAAAGGTTTAGGAATAATTAATTCAACCCCCCTTCTTAATTATTCTGAGGCCACTTGATCCAACAACCATGCCCTTTAGCGAAGCTCTGCAGCAGATGTCACTCTACTCTAAATTTTTGAAAGATATGTTGACAAGGAAGCACAGGTACATTCATCAGGAAAACATCATAGTGGAAGGAAATTGTAGTGCTGTAACCCAAAAGATCCTTCCACCTAAGCACAAAGATCCTGGGAGTGTAACCATTCCTTGTTCAATAGGAGAAGTCAATGTGGGAAAGGCTCTGATTGATCTGGGAGCCAACATTAATTTGATGCCACTCTCCATGTGCAGAAGATTGGGAGAGTTGGAGATTATGCCCACTCGAATGACTTTGCAATTAGCTGACCGCTCCATTACCAGGCCCTATGGAGTGATTGAAGAAGTGTTGGTCAGGGTAAAGCATTTTATCTGTTGGATCGAGTGACCTCAGAATAATTAAAAAGGGGGGGTTGAATTAATTATTCCTAAACCTTTACTAATTAAAAATTTACTCTTCTAAGGCTTTTACTTATGTCGTTAAGAGAATATGGAGTAGAAGAGAAACTTAACAGAAAGTAAAAGCGGAAATTAAATGCACAGTGGAAAGTAAAAAAGTAGGGAAGAAGGAAACAAACACGCAAGAGTTTTTATACTGGTTCGGTAACAACCCGTGCCTACATCCAGTCCCCAAGCGACCTGCGGTCCTTGAGATTTCTTTCAACCTTGTAAAAATCCTTTTACAAGCAAAGATCCACAAGGGATGTACCTTCCCTTGTTCTCTTTGAAAGCCTAGTGGATGTACCCTCCACTAGAACTGATCCACAAGAGATGTACCCTCTCTTGTTCTCAGTCAAACCCAAGTAGATGTACCCTCTACTTGTACCACAAAGGATGTACCCTCCAATGTGTTGAGACAAAGATCTCAGGCTGTTAAACCTTTGATACTTTGTGAATAGGGATACAAAAGAATTCTCAGGCGGTTAGTCCTTTGAACACTTTTGTATTAGGGAATGGGAAGAATCAAAAGAATTCTCAGACTGTGTCGTTTTGAATTCTTTGACAAGGGAGAAGGGAGAGACAAAAGAATTCAGGCGGATAGTCCTTTGTTCTTTTGGAAAAGGGAGAAGAGAGACACAAAAAGAATTTAGGCAGTTAGTCCTTGGCGAATTCTTTTGGGCAAAGGGAGAAGAGAATGAAAAAGATGAATAGCACAAGTTTTCAAGGTTTGGAAAACTAGAAAACTTTAGAAAGCTTTTGGTACAAAGAAGAAGAAGAAGTTCAAAGAGATTCAAGGCTTGTAAAGGATTGTATGAAAAATGTGTTCAAGATTATTGAAATGCAAAACAAAGCCTTGCTTTTATAGACTCTTCATGTCTGGTCAAGAAGGCCATTCAGAAGAGTTATAACTTTTAGAAAAACTTAAAATCCATTTGAAAAAGTCAAAACCTTTTTGAAGAGTTACATCTTTAGATTTTTTCAGAAACAGTCACTGGTAATCGATTACCAAATAAGTGTAATCGATTACACAAAGCTTTTGAGTGAAAGGATGTGACTCTTCACATTTAAATTTGAATTTCAACGTTCAAGGGCACTGGTAATCGATTACCAAATCATTGTAATCGATTACAGCCTTTTGAAAATATTTGGAACGTTGTAAATTCAGTTTGAAAACTTTTTCAAACTTATTTTGCTACTGGTAATCGATTACAGCAATATGGTAATCGATTACCAGAGAGTAAAAACTCTTTGGTAAAGGTTTTGTCAAAAACTCATGTGCTATTCAAAGTTTTGAAAAAAAACTTTTTAATACTTATCTTGATTGAGTCTTTTCTTCATTCTTGAATCTTGAGTCTTGAATCTTGATCTTGATTCTTGAGATCTTGAATCTTGAATCTTGATTCTTGATTCTAGGCTTTCTTCTTGAGTCTTGAATTCTTCTTGATTCTTGAACTCTTGACTTGTTCTTGATTCACTTGAGATGTTCTTTGATTCACTTGAGTTGTTCTTTGATCTTTGAGATTTTTGTTCATCACCTTTGTCATCATCTTTTGTTGTCATCAATGTTATCATCAAAACATCTTCGAATCACTTTTGATTCATCATGAAGCTTTGCTTCCACATTATCTTCCCAGTAGACTTTGTGGTCATGGATATCTCTGAAGATATTGACATCCTTGTAATCTTGGGAAGGCCGTTCATGTTGACTGCAAGCTGCATAGTTGACATGGGGAAGAGAAAGCTGGAGTTAGGTTTTGAAGACCAGAAAATTGATTTCGACTTGTTTGTGGAAGACAAGCTTGCTCCGGAACACAATGTTTGCTTGCAGGTAATGGGAGAAGGTCAAGAGGTTCTGAAGATGAGAACCAAAACATGAGATTGCCTAGAGAGGTAAAAGCGTTAAGCTAATGACGTTAAAGAAGCGCTTCCTGGGAGGCAACCCAGTTTTAATCTTTGTTGTGTTTGTTTTTGATGCATTTGATCATTTGGAACTTGCTATGTAATCTGTACATAGGAGTATATCAGCCAATCTTTGAATGCGTAACATAAGGGTTTCAATTTCTTGGAAAAAGGACTAAAATATAACTTAGAAAATCTTTTTGAAAAACAGTCCTTTTGCTAAGCGCAAGCCTCGCGCTAAGCACATCTCTGTTCATGCGCTAAGCCACGAGTCTTGAGCGCTTAGCGCCCAACCCTTGCATCTGAGGCTAATTTGGTCCGCTAAGCTGGCCAAGGTTGAGCTAAGCTAACTTCGATTCGATCTGAATTCAACTAAGCTTCAGCTTGATCACTAAGCGTCAGCTTATCAGTGGCTAAGCGGGACCTATTATCGCCAAGCGCAATTCCTTACGGCCATAATTGAGGTCGATAAAGCTAAGCGCTAGTCATGGCAGCTAAGCAAGATTCATTGCGGCGATATGAGCGCTAAGCGAGAACCTCTCAGCTAAGCGCATGCTCCTCTGTACTTAAGATGCATCATTTTAGCTAAGCTGGCCAGAGCCAGGCTTAGTGAGAGTTGCAGCTTTTCTAATCTGCAGACCTCGCTAAGCAAACTTACTCTCACGCTAAGCCGAGTTTCTATTCTAAAAAAAAAATTCGAATTTGAAACGTCGACTAAGCGCATGTTCGCTAAGCGAGCTTGGTTTAGAAACCAAACGTCTCTCTTGCTCGCTTAGCGCAACTGTCCACTAAGTGAAAGTATCGAAACTGCTTAAGTGAGTGTAACAGCAGTTACACTCACATTTGCCAGATTAAAGAAACCTCGCCTTTGCATTCTCTCTCTCCAAAAATTTGCACATTTTGCAGTTGTACTCTCTTTGTGCATTTTCGACTTTAAAGCATCAATCATACACCGTCCAAGTAAGTTCCTTGATCCTTTTTTCTCTTTTTCTTGTCTTAACTTTAGGGTAGAAGACTTTAACTGTAGCTTTAGATTTTTAGGTTTTTTATGTTTTGTTAGAATTAGTTTAAGATTAGGGTTATGTAAGCTTGTATACTGAATTGAGTATGGCACACACATTGCATGTCTGATATGCCTTTTAGAGGCTTGAAAAGTGCGAGAAAATGAGCTGTGTTTTCTGGAAAACGCGATGAACTCGCTAAGCGAGAATGTTGCGCTAAGTGAGTTCATCAATACTCATTGTATATAAGCTTTATCTGAAGAACTCGCTAAGCTCGCTGACTGTGCTAAGCGAGTTCATCCTTTGAGGATGAACATTCATCCTCTTGCTGAACTACCTGTGGCTAAGCGAGGCTGAATCGCTAAGCCCGGGTAACTTAACCATTTTTTTTTGTGATAGCCACACGCTAAGTTGAGCATTCTGGAGCCAAGCGCAATTGGTTGCGGCATCCGCTGAGCTAAGCGAGCTTCACTCGCTAAGCTCCCATGACTTAGTGAAATTTTTGCTCAGTTTAGTGTCGCTAAGCGCAGCTTATTCTTGGCTAAGCTCAAATCCATGCGGCTAACCTTAGGCTTAGCGAGCTCCTCGCCAGCTAAGCCAATTTTGAAAACACTGGACCGTAGCAATTTCCGCTAAGCAGCACTCCTGTGTCGCTAAGCCTAGTGTCGTTTTTGTGAAGGCCCGCTAAGCAAATTATGTCTCGCTAAGCGACCAATGCTATTTTCAGTTTTATTTTCCAGTTTTTGAAGTTTGAATAATTGTGTCCTGATTAATTGTTTGATTCCTTTGTCTGCAGATGTCTTCCAGGAAAAGAAAGAGTGGTGGTTCAAGGCCCACCACTCAATATGATACAAGAAGATTCCACTCTTTTGAGGCTTGGACCAGATATACTGACAATGTGTTGGGAAAACACATATTAGCTGAGAGGAAAGTGGAAATTTATCACACAGAGTTGGATGAATTCAAGGGCGAGCTGGAGAGGCGTAACTTTCACAAGCGCCTCACCAACTTAGCTGATAGTAGCATTGACCTCGCGTTGGTGAAGGAGTTCTACGCCAACCTTTACAATCCTAAGGGGCCTTCACCTAAACAAGTCAGAATTCGGGGCCACTTAATAAGGATTGATGCAGACAACCTCAATGCCTTTCTAGAAACACCTGTGGTGCTTGCTGAGGGTGAATCTTTCCCCGTCTACTCAAGATACTGTAGGATGCCTACTGACACTAGAGAAATTGAGGCAGCACTGTGCATACCCGACCGAGGGTTTATTCTAAATGCCGAAGGTCACCCGGGGAAGATCCTCAGAAAAGACCTAACCACCCTTGCTTAGGTCTGGAGTGTTCTATCCTACTGCAACCTGGCTTCGACCTCTCACATATCAGATCTGACTGTGGATCAGGCTAGGTTAATCTTTGGTCTAGTTACTCAGCTAGACATGAATGTCAGAGCCCTCATTTCAGGGCAGATTACTTCTATGGCCCAGTCTAACTCCTCAAGACTTGGATTTCCTGCTCTTAGCACAGCTTTATGCAGGACCAGAGGAGTTGCCTCCGACAATCTTGTCTTTGAACGACTAAGCCCATTCATTAATTTGGCATACATAAGGAAGAATTGTTGGAACCCTGATGATCCAACAATTATTATTAGGGGGGCCAGAAGACCAAGGGCAAGGCCAGTTGAGACTCCTTCTACATCAGCAGCTCCTCCTCCAGCTCGTATTGCAGCAGCTCCTTCTACCCCACCTCCTGTAGAGTTTCAACGTTTCGAAGCCATGCTTCGAAGCATACATCATGGGCAGATTATTTTGCTGCAAAGTCTCTAGCTGGTAGCACCTCCTGACTCCATCCCTATAGTAGAACAATTTAATGAATGGGTAGCCTGGCCATGGACTCAACCTCCTCTTCACAGGGACGACGAGGATCCCGCCGCTCAGGTACCACATCAGCCATCGGATGAGTCATCAGAGTCTTCCACCCCTGAGCCCTTGATCAGGAAGAGGAGGGTAGTTGTAACTTAGGAAGCTGCAACCACTCCTGAAAAGTCCCCTGAGGCCACTCCAAAGCCTCTGGGACCAATGGTAGATACCACTTCTCCACAGCAAGCAGTAGATACTTCAACGCCTGAAGTTCAAACCACCCCAGTCCTGTCTCCGAACACCTCTCTTGTAGCTACTCCTGTATTGCATTTGACTAACAAGGAGGAGGTTCAGACATGGGACACCCAGGACCAATCACAGGATCTTTAAATTCCTATTGATTTTTAGTTTTGTGCTTTTTGATATATTAGTATAATTATGGTTTTAGTACATTATTTACTTCTTGTTAGTTTTATATATGAATAGTTAGTATGCTTATCCTGAAGCATTTTGAATAGCTTAACTTATTTTAGATGACATGGTGTCATACCCTAATTTCGTCCGGGGACCTTTGCTTGATGACAGGCGACCTTTGTTTGGTCCTTGTAAGGTGCTTGGCACCCATCATTAGGAAATTTATGAAATTCCGGGACATGCCGGAAAACAAAAGAAAATATTGATGCACAATCCGTAAGGTTCCGTGACACCCCGGAAATCAAATGGAAGCATCGTTGCATAAATAGTGGGGTTCCGTAACATTCCGTAAGTCAAAAAGGGGATGATTATGTAACCCGCAAGGTTTCGTAACATTACGGAAAGAAAACAAGTATCGTTACGAAATTCGTAAGTTTCCGTAACTTTACGAAAAAAGAATCACCAAAAAAAGGGCAGGGGGTGTACTTAGTAAAAATGGGGGTGTAAATAGCAGTCTGGCCCACTTGGGCCTTCTAGAAGGTTCCTCCAGAAGGCTGTTGCTTCTGGAGGAAGCAACCTGGCTCGCCTGGGCGAGCTGAGCTCGCCTGGGCGAGCTGGGCGGCAACCACCTCCCCTATTTTGCTATAAATAGGGGAGGAAGTGAAGAAGAAAAGGGTTCAGCCCCTTAGGCACTTCTCTCTCTTTCGAATTTGCTTGGAAAAATTGTTTCCGTGAAGAAAATCTAAGCCGAGGCGCTTCCGAAACGTTTCCGTAACGTTTCCGTGAAGAATTTCGCAAAGGTTTCGACCGTTCTTCGATGTTCTTCATTCGTTCTTCATCGTTCTTCGATCTTCAACGGGTAAGTACCTCGAACCAAGCTTTTCGATTCATTCTATGTACCCGTGGTGGTCCACATTGTGTTTCGTGTACTTTTATTCTCGTTTCATTTACTTTTTATACCCCCTTTTGACGTGCTTAAGCCATTTTATTTAAGTCATTTCTTGCTTAACCTAAAAATAAAATAAATTTCCACCGATCGTTTGAATTGTATTATCCGTTAACTTCGGTTAAAATGAATTCCAATCGTTCGGTCGTGCCGTAACCACGTTGGAAATAAAAAAAGAGGTAAAATAATAATATAATAATAAAAAAAACGTCTTTTAGTAAAATAAAGTAGAAAATCAATCGGACGTTTTCTCTTTGGGATTTCTCATTCTTAATCGAATTGACTAATAACTAAAGTGAAACTAAGGCTAAAATCAACTCGCCTAGTCAAGCTCGTCCATAAAAAATAGTTTTTTTGAAGTTTATCATTTCAATTTCTTACTAAGTAAAATGGATCATTTTCAAGGTCCAACGCCTTAAAATGATCACCTCTTAAGTAAAAAAGAAATCACTTGATAAAAAAGAACTACGTAGGTCTGATTTCCTCATTGCAATTGAGGAATACGTAGGAGCAAAGGGAAACACCCTTGTCGACCACAAAAAGAGAAAAAATATAAAAAGGGTATAAGGGATGTAAAGACATAAAAAAGGAACATAAAAATCAAGGTCATGTTTGCACATTCGATTAAAGGCTGCCGTCCCTTGGGACGGACGTGTGGGGTGCTAATACCTTCCCCGTGCGTAAATACAACTCCCGAACCTTTCACTTAAAAGTTCGTAGATCATGTCTTTTCTGGTTTTTCCGATGTTTTCCTCAAATAAACGTTGGTGGCGACTCCGCGCGTATTCCTTTCGTGGAACACGCATCCCGCGAGTCACGCGTGCTCTCCCGCCGAAGGGTAGGTTGCGACAGTTGGCGACTCCACTGGGGACTGTTTTTAGAGAGTTAGGCCATTTAATCTTGTGCAAAGTTTTACCGTGACTCACCCCTTTGTTTGTTTTCCTTCATTATGTTCTTGTGTATATAAACTCTTTGTTGCTTTTGGTGCGTTTTAAAATGTATGCATGAAGTAAATATTTATTCATTTGATGCACACAAACACCAACACTATTTGCACACACTGTGAGTGAAAAGGGCCCTATACCCGGGTTCATGGGAACATAGGGAGTGGAGGTGGATCTGTGATCATGCTAGGTCTCCGACTTGCTTGATTACAGTGAACCCTCATCTAGAGCTTTTCTCTTTGAAAACTTATTGTTGCTAGTAGTCCCTACTGCTGCAATATGTTCTTCGAAGAGGATAATACCTCTAGAAACCGTCAAGAGAGATATGACTACCTTGGGGGGTTATCGCTAAATGCCTAGTTAGTTCTCTCCCTTATAGGTCCCTTAAATAGGGGCACGGAGCAAACACGTTGCGTGCCATTTTTCACACTGCCATGCATAAGTATCATATATCCCTGTGCTCATGTTCAGTGAATATTGTCATACTATGTACATTCCCGCATTGTGTCTTTTGCATAAGCATCCCATATGGGTTCTGTCTTGATCCCTTCTGTAAACAAACCAACAGAGGGTCCGTGTCGCCTTCTTAAAAACGTACGTTGGGGCACTTTGCTACCCCCAGACGTTGTATCTAAGAAGGGGACAAATTCCTCGGACCCCCGCATTCCTAGATTGCATATGTGTCATATGCATTCCTTCATGCATTCATCCATTTCACCCATGAGATATCGGAGTTTTGATTTGCACCGGCTTTTTGTCTCACCTTAGTAAGCATGGGAACAAATCAAACCGGCAAGAGGTTTTACCAAGTCAAGGTTAACAGCCTAGATACCACCAGCATCAAGGAATTAGGGCGGTTGATGGAACCTCTCCAAATGCAAGCCTTCCGCAAGACTTACGGAAAGATCTTAGAGTTGACCACAGCAGAGGTATCCATAGAAGCTATTGCATCACTCACCCAATACTACGACCAGCCTTTGAGATGCTTCACGTTCGGAGACTTCCAATTGGTACCAACCATTGAAGAATTTGAGGAAATTCTAGGATGTCCTCTCAGGGGAAGAAAACCATACCTTTCCTCCGGGTGTCTCCCCTCTTTGAGCAGAATTGCAACTGTGGTCAAGGATTCAGCAAGAGGTTTGGACCGCATAAAACAGACTCGAATCGGCATAGCGGGCCTACCACGGAAGTACCTAGAAGATAAGGCGAAGGATATGGCAAGTCAAGGGGATTGGGTCCCGTTTATGGATGTGTTAGCGTTGCTAATTTTTGGGGTCGTCCTCTTTCCAAACGTGGATGGTTTGGTGGACCTAGCAGCAATCGACGCTTTCCTTGCATACCACCTGTCGCAACCTACCCTTCGGCGGGAGGGCGACGCGTGACTCGCGGGATGCGTGTTCCACGAAAGGAATACGCGCGGAGTCGCCACCAACGTTTATTTGAGGAAAACGTCGGAAAAACCGGAAAAGACACGATCTACGAACTTTTAAGTGAAAGGTTCGGGAGTTGTATTTACGCGCGGGGAAGGTATTAGCACCCCACACGTCCGTCACAAGGGACGACAGCCTTTAATCGAATGTGCAAACATGACTTTGATTTTTACGTTCCCTTTTATGTCCTTATATCCTTTATACCCTTTTTATATTTTTTCTCTTTTTGTGGTCGACAAGGGTGTTTCCCTTTGCTCCTACGTATTCCTCAATTGGGATGAGAAAATTAGACCTACGTAGTTCTTTCTTATCAAGTGATTCTCTTTTTGCTTAAGTGGTGATCATTTTAAGGCGTTGGACCTTAAAAATGATCCATTTTACTTAGTGAGAAATTGAAATGACAAACTTCGAAAGCCTATTTTTATGGACGAGCTTGACTAGGCGAATTGATTTTAGCCTTTAGTTTCACTTTAGTTATTAATCAATTCAATTAAGAATGAGAAATCCCAAAGAGAAAACGTCCGATTGATTTTCCGCTTTATTTGGCTAAAAGATGTTTTTTTTATTATTATATTATTTTTTACCTCTTTTTGATTTCCAACGTGGTTACGGCACGACCGAACGGTCGGAATTTATTTTAACTGAAGTCAACGGATAATACAATTCAAACTTCGGTGGAAATTGATTTTATTTTTAAGTTAAACGAGAAATGACTTAAGTAAAATGGCTTAAGCACGTCAACAGGGGGTATAAAAAGTAAACAAAACGAGCCAGGTTGCTTCCTCCAGAAGCAACAACCTTCTGGAGGAATATTCTGGAGGGCCCAAGTGGGCCTGGGTGCTATTTGCACCCCATTTTTACTAAGTACACCCCCTCTACATTTTTTTGGTGATTCTTTTTTCGTAAAGTTACGGAAACTTACGAATTTCGTAACGATACTTGTTTTCTTTCCGTAATGTTACGGAACCTTGCGGATTACATAATCATCCCCTTTTTGACTTACGGAATGTTACGGAACCTCACTTAATTATGCAACGATGCTTCCATTTGATTTCCGGTGTGTCACGGAAACTTACGGATTGTGCATCAATATTTTTTTTGGTTTTTCGGCATGTCCTGGAATTTCACAAATTGCCTAATGATGGATGCCAAGCACCTCACAAGGACCAAAGAAAGGTCGCATGTCATCAAGCAAAGGTCCCCGGACGAAATTAGGGTATGACAGTTGCCCCTCTTTACTTGTCTTTTATTGGAGATAAAAGGGAAGTAAAGATAAGACACTAATTTCGTTCCTCTCGATTTGACAAGAGTCGCTGGTGACCATAAAATCTCCACATGCAAATGACTTGTTGTTCCCGGAATTTCTCAAATTGCCTAATGATGGGTGCCAAGCACCTCACAAGGACCAAAGAAAGGTCGCATGTCATCAAGCAAAGGTTCCTGGACGAAAATTAGTGTATGACACTAATTTCGCTCCTCTCGGTTGACGAGAGTCACGGGTGACCATGACTTGTCGTTCCCGGATTTTCACAAATTGCCTAATGATGGGTGCCAAGCACCTCACAAGGACCAAAGAAAGGTCGCATGTCATCAAGCAAAGGTTCCCGGACGAAAATTAGTGTATGACACTAATTTCGCTCCTCTCGGTTGACGAGAGTCGCGGGTGACCATGACTTGTCGTTCCTGGATTTTCACAAATTGCCTAATGATGGGTGCCAAGCACCTCACAAGGACCAAAGAAAGGTCGCATGTCATCAAGCAAAGGTCCCCAGACGAAAATTAGTGTATAACACTAATTTCGCTCCTCTCGGTTGACGAGAGTCGCGGGCGACCATGACTTGTCGTTCCCGGATTTTCACAAATTGCCTAATGATGGGTGCCAAGCACCTCACAAGGACCAAAGAAAGGTCGCATGTCATCAAGCAAAGGTCCCCGGACGAAAATTAGTGTATGACACTAATTTCGCTCCTCTCGGTTGACGAGAGTCGCGGGTGACCATGACTTGTCGTTCCCAGATTTTCACAAATTGCCTAATGATGGGTGCCAAGCACCTCACAAGGACCAAAGAAAGGTCGCATGTCATCAAGCAAAGGTCCCCGGACGAAAATTAGTGTGTGACACTAATTTCGCTCCTCTCGGTTGACGAGAGTCGCGGGTGACCATGACTTGTCGTTCCCGGATTTTCACAAATTGCCTAATGATGGGTGCCAAGCACCTCACAAGGACCAAAGAAAGGTCGCATGTCATCAAGCAAAGGTCCCCGGACGAAAATTAGTGTATGACACTAATTTCGCTCCTCTCGGTTGACGAGAGTCGCGGGTGACCATGAAATTTCCGCATGTAAATGACTTGTTGTTCCCGGAGGAACAAAAGGTGCAAAAGACTATGTCAGCCTCTGCATGCTATCAAGCGTTCTGTCTTACAGATAGCAAAAGAATGTTTATACGGATAACCACTCGGGTATTTCCGCGTATCATCGGGCCCGCCGCCTCTGGATGACACAAGGGTGCAGAATGACCAAATTTTGTCTCTGCTTGTCATCGGGCCCGCCGCCTCTGGATGACAAAAGGGTGCGGATAACCGTAAGGTATCTCCGCGTATCATCGGGCCCGCCGCCTCTGGATGACACAAGGGTGCGGATAACCGTAAGGTATCTCCGCGTATCATCGGACCCGCCGCCTCTGGATGACACAAGGGTGCATGTCACATGACCTCAGGGTCAGTATGACAAAGATTATGGGGCGGCCGACAAAAGCAAGGCTCTTGCTCCTACGTATCCTCCAATGAGGAACTCAGACCTACGTAGTTCTAGATAATTTGTGAGACTTGAAAAGTCTCCATCGGAAAATGCTGACATCTCCGGAAAGGGCGCAGATGACCATATTGGCCTCTGCTCGTCAATCACACTTGGGGTGACTGAATGACGAGGTGCGGATAACCGTAAGGTGTCTCCGCGGGTTACCAGCTCTTGGGTCATGGCAACAAAAAGCGGTGCGGTCGACAAAAGCGAGGCTCTTGCTCCTACGTATCCCCCAATGAGGAACTCAGACCTACGTAGTTCTGGATAACTTGTGAGACTTGAAAAAGTCTCGGTGTTCTCTTCACTAAAATGCAAACATGCTTTAGTAAAGAGATAAATATTCCAACTGATTAGAGCAGCATACGCTTTTTTGAGTGAAAAACAATGCGTTTACCGGGGAAGGAGAGTCTGCTGATGAAATCCCCCATAACCATAAATGAGATTTTGGATGTTAGCATTTCGTTTCTAAATGACCATTTAGAGGAAACACTGGGTTCGACAAAAATAGAAAAAAATCACTCAAAGTGTATCAATCTCGCACAGGTAAGTGTTTCATCCTAATTCCGAACCATAGATATGTCATGACTTGACTTTGCAAATTATTTCCTATCAAATAAAAAATTACATGCGTGATCATGGATCAATAGGACTTCCCTTGGGAATGGGTTTTCTTGATGGGTTTTTCGGCTTTTGTGTGTTTTTGGCTTTTGATTTTTTGTTGGCTTTTTCTTTTCTGTTTTTGTTTAGTGTAGGGCGAAAAAGTCGCTAGCGCACTGATTTTGGTTGGCAATTAAAGGGAGAAGACCATTTTAGGTCATGGTTTCCTTTCCTTCTTTTTGTTCATTTGGTGACAATTCTGTATTGTTCAGATATTGTCTGGTCTAAAGACCTCTCTGCACATTTCTTCTGGTTTCTTTGACCAGGAGCTTTCTTCTTTTTTTTTAATTTTTTTTTCTTTACTTTCTTTACTTTCTCCCATTCTTTGGTTGGGACTTTTCTTTCTTTTCTTTTTTTCTTTCTCCCTCTCTTTGATTGGGAATTTCCTTGTTTCCTTTTTTCCTTTGATTGGAAATTTTCCTTCTCTTTTTCTTTGATTGGAAATTTCCCTTTTATTCTTTTTTGCTTCCGAGGGTAAGGATTATAGTGAGTCATGATTTTGGCTCAAGGTTTGTAGAATGGCTAGACATGATACATGTCGGGGTTTGGTTTGGCTCAAGGATAAAAGGGGTGCCCCACATTATTTCCATGACACAAATGCAAAAATGATGATTTGGAAACTTTATGCAAAACTGGTCATGCATGCACCTATGCGGACACTCAAGTGTTAAATTTTTATGGTCATGTGATGCTAGGGCTCAGGATTCATTTCCTCTATTTTAGTCAACCCAATGTTTCCAAAATATGTTCTTTTATCCATTTGTGCATTCATCCAAGTCCATTTCGGGCGTCCGGGAAAATTTCACAGCATTCACCCTTCAGGTGTACACACATTTTTTTTTCCAAAAACTAGCTATGATCAGCGAATTTTTCTTCAAAGAAAAGTTGGAAGTCATCTCTTTTCAAAAGCATGTTGGTTTTTCAGCTAGACAACTTATTTTTCTTTTTTCTCTCTTTTTTTTCTTCTTTTTTTTATTTGTTTATTTCTTTTTCTTGTTTGTTTTTTTTTCTTCTCTTTCTTTTTTCATGAGGTATTTTGCTATATACATGCATATCCAAGGTATCTTGCTACCTAAACATACATATATATGTTTTGTAAGGTATTTTTGCTATATACATGCATATCCAAGGTATCTTTCTACCTAAACATACATATATATTTTGTGAAGTATTTTTTGTTTACATACATGCATATCTAAGGTATCTTTCTACCTAAACATACATATATATATTTTGTGAAGTGTTTTTTGTTTGCATACATGCATATCTAAGGTATTTTTCTACCTAAACATACATATATATATTTTGTGAAGTGTTTTTTTGTTTACATACATGCATATCTAAGGTATTTTCACTACCTAAACATACATATATATGTTTTGTAAGGTATGACTACCTTCCGAGCTTGCGCTTGTTTTATTTAAATTCCCAGGATCATGAGCAACTAGGTGCGTCCTACTATAAAAAGTGATCAAATAGCAGGCAGAAATTTAAAAGGTACTAGGTTGCCTCCTAGTAGCGCTTCTTTAACGTCTTGAGCTGGACGCCTTATGACTTGTCGGTCACTGACCTAGTACTTTGCTTACCTTTGGCTTTGGACTTGGTCGCCTATTGGTCGGCCATGTGGTGTAGGCAATACTCAAACCTTTTTGTGGATGAGCAGAGGTGAACTCTAGAGGTGATGGCGGTGCGTCTGTTGCCCGCTGCCGGCCATCGCCAGGCTGCTGTGGTGTTTCGCCCTGCGCCTGCCTGGAGACGCAGAACTTCTTGATGAAAGCTCGATTGGTAGGGGGGACCTGATGACCTTGCTGGGGGCGACAGGCACTCCCTAGAACTATGCCACGACGACATGAACTTGCTGGGGGGAACGGGCGCCCTGTAGGGCCGACAGAGGCCCGTAACCAGAGCTGGAAACCCCAGGGCCCTGTTGGACTTCTTCAGGTCCACTGGGTGTCTTTGTGGGTGCGATCCCTGCAAACAATAGATGATATCAGAAATCAGTTGAACCATATGCATACTTACCCATGTCGGGACGACACAGACCAACTGATACTTTTGCAGGGGGAGATTGGCATTGCGGTCGCTGGGCAGAATGTTGCTAAGTAGCAATGTCATCTATATCTGTGTAAGAGTGGTCATGTTGGTGCGCATGATCCGCACTCGTCTCTTTGCAGCGGCACGGGTGAAATCTTGCCCCGGTATGCATAGTAGCTGTGTGATAGCCTCCCTCTCTGGTTGTGCTCGCACAGTTGGCCGTCCTCCAATATCAGGGGGTGGCCCAGGAACCGTTAAAAGGAAACTACTGGTCCCTTAACCGGGAGTGCAAGTCTTGGTTAAGCATTTAAGGATAGAGGACCTTAAATTCTCTTAAGGTGCGGATGTGGAGCACACTGAAAAAGAGGACACGTAGCCCTCTAAAGGTGAGGGCGTGCAACCCTCTCAAGGCGAGGATGTATAGTCCTCTGGAGGTGAGGGCGTGTAGTCCTCTCAAGGTGAGGGCGTGCAGCCCTCTGTTGGCGAGGACGTGTAGTCCACTAAAGGTGAAGGCGTGTAGCCCTCTGTTGGCGAGGACGTGTAGTCCTCTAAAGGTGAGGGCGTGTAGCCCTACGAAGGTGAGGACACGCAGTCCTCTGATGGCGAGGGCGTGTAGCCCTCTGAAGGTGAGGACGTGTGGTCCTCTAAAGGTGAGGGCGTGTAGCCCTACGAAGGTGAGGACATGTAGTCCTCTGAAGGTGAGGGTAACTAGTACCGAAGGCAAGGGCGAGTAGCCCTCTCAAGGCGAGGACGTGTTGATGCAATCCTACTCCGCAAGGGCATTGGATAGAAAAACTCCAAGTAGATTGGGCCAGAGATGCAAGAGAAGGCCCTAGGGTTCTTATGAGCCTTAGGGTAGATTTCGGGCCCATGGGCTAAGTACGAGCCCGCTTATCTTTGTAAATATTAGATTAAGGTTTCATTATTTTTGGGCCTTGTATTTAGGGCTCCATAATGTAGGTAGGGTACCCTAGAAATATAGGATTTTTCAGCCCTTGTATTTTAGGGCACCTAGACTAGTTTTTGTATTAGGGGTAGTTTTGTAATTTCACATGCACTAAGTGGATATTTGATGTGTGTGGTTGAAAATAAATTTAATTGAATTGGTAGAAGCCCAATCCAATTAAATTTTAGAGGGGGAGGTGAGCATTTGCTTACTACACCCCATTGCCACATCATATAGTCACACTTTGTGCATGTCCTTCATGCTTTTCATGCCTCATGACACCTAAGCACACTTAGTGGAGAATCTTGGAATTGATCTTGGATTAGTGGGCTGAACCATAACTAAAATTCACTAATCATAATTAGTGAAATTTTGGCTCCAAAGTTTGGCTCCACAAATTCAATTTCAAATTCAAGTGAAAATTGAATTTCCCTCCAATTTTGTGTGACACTTAGGCTATAAATAGAGGTCATGTGTGTGCATTTTTTTGAACTTTGATCATTTGAATATTAACTTCAGATTTCAGAGCTCCTTTTGAGCACAAAATTTCGTGCTCTTCTCTCCCTCTCCCTTCATTCATCTCCTTCTTCCTCCAAGCTCTTATCCATGACCTCCTATGGTGGTGAGCTTCTTCTAGACTCATCTTCTCCTTGAAGTGGCGTCTCCTCTCTCTCTTCCTTCTCCATTCCGCTGCCATTTATCTTCCAAGAAGCAAAGGAATCCATTGATGAAGAAGATCCTAGGCCTACAAGCTCCAATGGAGCTTGCATCATGTGGTATCAAGAGCATCTTCATCTAGGTGATGTTCTTTTGCTTCCTCTATCTTTTTGTTCGGTGAATTCTCTTTAATTCCTTGTTCTTCATCTTATTCTCCATGTATATCCTCCATTGTCTTGTGGTTTGGTGCTGTTTAGAGTAGATTAAAAAAAAATAAACCGATTAAATCTTAGATCTACACTTGTTCTTGCATTTCTATGGTTCAAATTTTGTAGATCTACTCTTGAATCTTGTTTTTGTGTTGATTTTAGGTTCTATCAATTTTCATTCATAATATTCTTGTGCTGAACCTTTAGATCTAAATTTTGTTCCAAAATATTGATTAGAAAAAAAAACACAAAAATCTAAGTGTAAATCACTTAATCCATGTTGTCTTAGAGTCATGTTTAGTCATAGTAATTGTCACATTATGCTCTAAGTTTGTGTTGAATTTTTATTTTGCTTTTTGAATTCTAGATACATTTGTTCATGTATTCTTGTCATTCTTAGCCTATCTTTTCAATTTTGAGTCTAATTCATGCATGTTATTTAGTTCATAACATGTTCTAAATCAATTCCTAGAAGTAGTCTTGTTGTTGAACTCTTTTTTTGTTTTCTAAGATTCCTACATGATGCCTATGATGAAGTTGAGATGTGGTGCTGAGTTGTGGCTGGATTTGTGAATCAAATAAGTCTTAAGCTCTCTTGAATTGTGTTATTCAAGATAATTGAGCATAAGCAAACACAAATTGTAACTATCCAAGCCTTAAGCAACATAAACACTACTCTTGATTTCTAGGTTGAAATCGCTGGTGCAGGCAGCTTGAACATACAAAAGTGTATAAATTACTGGGAATTGGTCACTACGATTTTTGAGCTGAAACTTTTACCGAATTTTCTAGACATCTGGACCAAAATTATAAAAAAAGAACCAAGCGATTTGGATTAAAGGAAAAAATAAGAAAAATCTCACAAGTTGGCAGAAAAATCAGTGTCCAGGAAAAAAAAAGAAAAGTGAAAGGAAAGTGTGCTTGTTGTTTTGGCTCAAAATTTGTTCTATAATTGGTGCATATTTTATACCAATCCTAGTTCTGAAATTTCAATTGAACATTATTGTGAAAAAAAGTGCCAAAACTAGAGGTTTCTTGAGTCTTTTTTTTTAGAGTTTTTCTGCTCTACTCTAGAGCCATTCTAGGTTTCTCTTTGAGTCCTAGCTTGCTTTTTGTGCTTTTCATTGCTTTAATTGTTGAATAATCCTTGGAAATTTGTCTTTTTAAAACTCTATTGGTTTAGCTTTCATTTCATTTTTTTTTTGTCTTTGGTTATTGCTTGTCTCTTTGTTTCCTTGCTTGTGAGTTGCCATATAGGGAATTGGAAAGGAGGATTGGTGCCATATCTTGAAGAATTTGAGTCAAGAAGCAAGGGGCCAACCACCTTAAGAGCTATTGGACTAAGAAGCACTCCAAATTGAGTGAAACACTAAAGAGAGAATAGCCACCACAATTGAGGACTTTTTTCTTTGTAATTTTGTAATTGGCAATTTGCTTTGCTTTCAAATTTTGTAACAAAAAGGCCTTTCATTGGAAGTAAGTTGGGAGCCTCCGCTAGGTCACCCTACTTCCATTTGTGTGTAATAATTTTAGGCAATTTCCCCTTAGGATAGTGAGTGTTTTGTTGGGAACCTTAAATGAGGTCATCCAAACACTCTTAGGATCCGCCTAGTTTGCATTTCTTGCACTTTAATTTCTTGCTTATTTTCATAGCTTATTTCCTTTACCCTCCATTGTCAAACTGCCTAGATAGCTTGCCTTTTACTAATTAGTTTTTACCTTATCTTTCACACCTTTTTTAGTGTTTATTTTGGCTAGTTTCAACCATAGTTTATTTTACCTTTTGTTTTCAAACCCCCAACAAGAAAGAACCATAACTTAGGAACCAACATGAGTCTTCATTCTTCATCTAGTGTTAATGGTGAGGGTTCTACTCCTAAGGACCCCTTGTATAAGATATTAGATGAGTTGAGATCCCTTAAGTTGTGGAAAGAAAAACAAGAGAGAAAAGAAAAAGGTAAAAAAAGAGTGGAAGAAATAAGTCAAGATGAAAGAAAGAAAATAAGAGAGGAAGAAAGAAGAAAAATAATGAAAGAAATGAAAAGAGAAAAACATGTCTCCTATAGTAGTCATAACTCTTGCAAGAGCCTAAGTGAAGAACTTCGTGACTATTATGAAGGAAGGCATAGGTCACATCTTAGACCTCACTCCCATAGGAGAGAAAATGAAAGAAAGCCTCAAGAGGTTAACATTAAACTCCCATACTTCCATGGGAAGGACAATGTAGAGGCCAATTTAGATTGGGAAATAAGGGTAGAGCAACAACTTAAAAGGAAGTCTACTTCAAAATCTTATGGCTCTCACTCTTATCCAAAGAAAGACCAAGGTCAAGGAATCTTAGGGGTGAGACCTTCTAAGCCCAAAGATGATAAGGGGAAGACAATAGAAAAGCAACCCCTTAAGGCTAGTATGCAAGAGAAGACTAGCTCCATGAAGTGCTTTAAATGTCTTGGAAGAGGACACATTCCTTCTCAA
This sequence comes from Glycine max, assembly GCF_000004515.6. Classification (NCBI taxonomy): domain Eukaryota; kingdom Viridiplantae; phylum Streptophyta; class Magnoliopsida; order Fabales; family Fabaceae; genus Glycine; species Glycine max. The sequence continues at coordinate 29,956,320 of NC_038256.2, read as the reverse complement.
TGCCCCACCAAGAAAACCATGATTATGAGGGGCCAAGACATTTATAGTAGCCAATATGAGGCTACTACTTCACCTTCCTCTAGTAAAAGTGAAGAAGCAAAAGGGGAAGAATCTAGTGAAGAGATCTACCCCCAAGAAGAAGGACAACCTTTAATGGTTAAGGAGGAGTGTAAGGAGGTAAGTGTCTCCTCCAAGAGGTTAGCTAAGAAGGAAAGACATTTTGAAATAAAGACAAATATTAAAGAAATTTCCCTTCTTAGACAACCTCCACATTTTCTCCTTTGTAAAAAGACACTTGTTAGCATTGCCACATCTCTTAGACTTGAGTTTATTCCTCAAGTAAAGGAGTTGTTGGATAAGGGTTTGGTTCGCAAGAGATTAAATCCTTGTGCTTTGTTGGTGCCCAAAATAGGTATTATTAGGCACCAAATCCCTAAAATAGGTGGTGTGAGGAATGCTTTGGGTGGTGCAACACTCTTTTGTAAAATTACTCATGCACCCAACATCTTCATGATTTGTGTACATAGGGACTCATTAGGTAGGTTTGTTCTTATTTTTAGTTTCAATACAAACTTAGGCACTCATATGGGACACCTTAGGTTTGTCATACTTTTTGGTAGGAATAATCAACATGAAAATACAGAAAAAGGTATGTTCTATTGCTTTACTTTTCTTAATTTTTTAAATTGTGATCAAAGGGTTCCCATGAACCCTAAGAGAATAAAGGTCATTCCTGAGTGGCCCGCTCCACCAAGTGTAAGAAAAATTTGGGGCTTCCAAGACTTAACAAACTTTTACAAAAGGTTTGCCCCATATTTTTCTATACTTGTAGCACCACTCATTGAGTTGGTGAGGAACCATGTTCCTTCATGGGAAGATGCCCAGGAAATGAGTTTTCAGACCTTACCTTACTTCAACATACTAAACACCACTAATACATATGTTTTTGTTCTTTTTACAGGTGTTAAGGGAAGGAGCCCAGAGTATCAAGAACCTCAGGATTTGAGGTCAAATCCTTTTCAAGGGGGAGGGAATGATGCAATCCTACTCCGCAAGGGCATTGGATAGAAAAACTCCAAGTAGATTGGGCCAGAGATGCAAGAGAAGGCCCTAGGGTTCTTATGAGCCTTAGGGTAGATTTCGGGCCCATGGGCTAAGTACGAGCCCGCTTATCTTTGTAAATATTAGATTAAGGTTTCATTATTTTTGGGCCTTGTATTTAGGGCTCCATAATGTAGGTAGGGTACCCTAGAAATATAGGATTTTTCAGCCCTTGTATTTTAGGGCACCTAGACTAGTTTTTGTATTAGGGGTAGTTTTGTAATTTCACATGCACTAAGTGGATATTTGATGTGTGTGGTTGAAAATAAATTTAATTGAATTGGTAGAAGCCCAATCCAATTAAATTTTAGAGGGGGAGGTGAGCATTTGCTTACTACACCCCATTGCCACATCATATAGTCACACTTTGTGCATGTCCTTCATGCTTTTCATGCCTCATGACACCTAAGCACACTTAGTGGAGAATCTTGGAATTGATCTTGGATTAGTGGGCTGAACCATAACTAAAATTCACTAATCATAATTAGTGAAATTTTGGCTCCAAAGTTTGGCTCCACAAATTCAATTTCAAATTCAAGTGAAAATTGAATTTCCCTCCAATTTTGTGTGACACTTAGGCTATAAATAGAGGTCATGTGTGTGCATTTTTTTGAACTTTGATCATTTGAATATTAACTTCAGATTTCAGAGCTCCTTTTGAGCACAAAATTTCGTGCTCTTCTCTCCCTCTCCCTTCATTCATCTCCTTCTTCCTCCAAGCTCTTATCCATGGCCTCCTATGGTGGTGAGCTTCTTCTAGACTCATCTTCTCCTTGAAGTGGCGTCTCCTCTCTCTCTTCCTTCTCCATTCCGCTGCCATTTATCTTCCAAGAAGCAAAGGAATCCATTGATGAAGAAGATCCTAGGCCTACAAGCTCCAATGGAGCTTGCATCACGTGTAGTCCTCTGGAGGTGAGGGCGTGCAACCCTCTGATGGTGAGGACATGTAGTCCTCTCAAGGCGAGGACGTGTAGTCCTCTGGAGGTGAGGGCGTGCAGCCCTCTGATGGTGAGGACATGTAGTCCTCTCAAGGCGAGGACGTTTAGTCCTCTCAAGGTGAGGACGTGCAGTCCTCTGAAGGCGAGGATGTGTAGTCCTCTAAAGGTGAGGGCATGTAGCCCTACGAAGGTGAGGACATGTAGTCCTCTGAAGGTGAGGGTAACTAGTACCCAAGGCGAGGGCGGGTAGCCCTCTCAAGGCGAGGACGTGTAGTCCTCTGGAGGTGAGGGCGTGCAGCCCTCTGATGGTGAGGACATGTAGTCCTCTCAAGGCGAGGACGTTTAGTCCTCTCAAGGCGAGGACGTGTAGTCCTCTCAAGGTGAGGATGTGGAGTCCTCTGAAGGCGAGGATGTGTAGTCCTCTAAAGGTGAGGGCGTGCAGCCCTCTGTTGGCGAGGACGTGTAGTCCTCTAAAGGTGAGGGCGTGTAGCCCTACGTTGGCGAGGACGTGTAGTCCTCTCAAGGTGAGCGCGTGCAGCCCTCTGTTGGCGAGGACGTGTAGTCCTCTAAAGGTGAGGACGTGTAGCCCTACGAAGGTGAGGACATGCAGTCCTCTGATGGCGAGGGCGTGTAACCCTCTGAAGGTGAGGACATGCAGTCCTCTGATGGCGAGGGCGTGTAGCCCTCTGAAGGTGAGGACACGCAGTCCTCTGATGGCGAGGGCGTGTAGCCTTCTGAAGGTGAGGACATGCAGTCCTCTGAAAGTGAGGACACCAGTCCTCTTAAGGTGAGGGCGTGCAGCCCTCTGTTGGCGAGGAGTGTAGTCCTCTGAAGACCAGGGTACTAGTACCCGAGGGTCCATCCTTATGAGAAAGCAAGAGATCGACTCATCGAGAGAGCCGGTCATCCCAAATTCAAAAGATTTGGACATTTAGATGTAGGGAATCTATGTAGTTAACATGATTTTGAGGGATGCAAATGCATGCAACCTTTGTTGTGAAATTTGGGTAAATGTGGACTTTATATGAAACAATGCAATGTAATGGAAAGTTGTACAATGTTCATGGCATTCTTTCCCTATTTTGTGATTTTGATTTTGATTTGATTTTTTTTTTTTTTTTTTTGGAAAACACAGATTGACTGCCCTTTTGAAAAAGGTGATAATTCATGCAACCTCATCCTATCTTTTTTCAAATCTCTCCGGGAACTCCCTCAGAGTGTATGTTCTTTTTGATTTAGTCACTTGACCATTTTGGAGTGACGACAATGGAGTTGTTTGATGTTTAATCAATCCATTGAAATCCTAGGGTTTGTCCCCTTTTTTTTGTTAAAAACATCGATGGGTGAGAACTTTTGATCGGCCCCTATGTTCACTTGAGGCTCATGCACGGTGCCCCTTATTGCCCCAGTGTAAGGCTTTGAGGTACCAATCGTTGTCTTTCGTCATGACCTTGTAGCTGGGAACCTATTGAGTGAGAACTTCTAATCTGCCCCTAGGTTCGTTTGAGGTTTATGCATGGGGCCTTTCATTGCCCCAGTGTAGGGCTTAGAGGTACCAATTGTTGTCTTGTTTTCACAACCTCGTAGTGAGGAAGAATGAAAGACGCAATTGATTCTTGCAAAAAGAATTTTCCAAGGACGAGAAATAGTTGAAGGATTTTTCAGCTGATGGATTAAGTCAAATGACTCCTATGTAGAAGCAAGATGTTTTGATGTCTTGATGATGCTAAAGGATCAAGTGCTTCTAAGTTTTATTCAAGACAAGAATCCAAGAAAGTCAAGATATATGATCAAGTTGATTTCTAGAATCTTTTGGAAGAAGTTTCCAAATTGAAAAAACAAAAGGTTTGACCAAAGAATTCTATCATTTCAAATTGAGATTTGCTCTCCGGTAATCGATTACCAGCAGCTGAAAATGTTTATAACAGTCACTAGAAATTTGAATTCAAAATTTATAATGTGTAATCGATTACACATGGATGGTAATTGATTACCAACAATTTATTCAAATTTTAAAGCCTGTGATCTATTACACAAGTCTTGTAATCGATTACCAGAGGAGATTTTCAGAAAATAATTTCCAAGAGTCACATCTATTCAAATGGTTTATGAATGGCCATCAAAGGTGACTTGGAAACACAAATTTAAAGACAGTTTTCATTGCCCACAAAGTTTATCCTCTCAAAAGATTAAGAGTTTTTCTGAACTGAACTGTCTTATCCTCTCAAAAAGATTCCTTGGTCAACCACCTGCATATTCAATAAGGAATTTTGATTGGTCTTCATTGTACAATCTATCTTTTTTAAGAGAGATTTCTTCTTCTTATTTCTGAAAAGGGATTAAGAGATCGTGGGTCTCTTGTTGTAGAGGATTCCTGAACACAAGGGAAGGGTTGTCCCTGTGTGGTTCAGACTTTGTAAAAGGAGTTTTACAAAGAGAGTGGAAAATCTCAAGTGGGTTTCTTGAGGACTGGACGTAGGCGCGGGAAGTGGCCGAACCAGTATAAATCAAGTTTGCATTCCTCTCTTCCTTTAAACTTCTTTTATTGCTATTTATCTTTTGCTTTAAAGAAGTTTATTTTGATTTGTCTTTTGAGTAATTCATGTTAAGGGTGCATTGTTAATCCAAAAAGAAAGAGTGATAGTTCAATTGGGGAATAGTCTTTGCATCTTAATTCAACCCCCCTTTTTCTTAAGGTAACTGAGGCCATTTGTCCAACATCCTATTCTTGACAACTCGCTTCTCTAAGAAGACAAACTTTCTGGAATGATAAAATGAAGTCACATGAACGTCTATATTTTTACTTGAAAACACAGTCAATCAAATGCCTTTTTATTTTATCAAATGCCTTTTTATTTTTTTTTATTTTGAAACTTATTTGTTTTGAACTTTACTCGTTGTTTTACGGCACCCCCACCAACGTGCAAGACGAGTAATCTCTGATTGAACAGTCTTGGAAGTCAACACTCAGGAGCGCAGGTCGCTTGAGCAAATAGACCAATGGCTTGCACCCACATTCCAGTGAAAGTTGAATAAGCAAACATGCGTTTGTGAGAGGATGAGGGACAAGGATGTCCATTTTATCCATATCATTTAGCATTGTAACTGTGGTTTATAATAATGGCATAAACTTGAAAATCCTGATGAGTCATAACAACAGCTTCCAGAATTGCCCCATGTATGGTGTTGCTTGTCAATGTTATGATTCAACAAGCGATTCTCCTCAAATTTCAGCCAGCCCGTATCAATTAGACTTCACACTTTATGCTTCGGGGTCATACAATGCTCAATGGAATGCCCCAGGGCTCCTCCACGATAAGCACACGTTGCGTTCGAGTCGTATCCTCAGAAAAATGGAGGTTGAGGAACCTTGGTTGGGGTTATGGCTACCATTGAATTATTGAGTGGATATGGGATCAAGTTTAGCATATGACAACGGAATTTGGGGTGAACCCTACAGGCTTTTTGCTGCAAAATTCCTTTTTGTTGGGGTTTTTTTGGTTTGTGCTAAAGGTGGTCTTCGTCATTGGAAGTGCGGTAGACAGGCTTTGTGGTTGATTTAGGGATGGCCTTTGTGGATAACTGGGTGGTGGGTAAGGAGGAGGTTTGTTATTGACTGAGTAATGACATTGTTGGGTTTGGTGGGAAACTTGGCCGTATAGGAATGGCAGTCACAGCATGGGTTTCTCCCTCTTTCTCACCCTCTTCATTTGCCCCAGTTTTCTCAGTCGTCCTAGTAGGATGATCAAATTTGCCTCTTTTCGGACCCACATCGATCCTTTCACTGGCGAAGACCAAATCCGCAAAGCTTTGAGGGTGCGTAGCCCACCATCTTTTCATAGTAGAGTATCGATAATGTGTCTACCATCACGATCATCGTCTCCCTTTCCATCATTGGGGGTACCACCTGGGCCGCCAGATCCCTCCACCTTTTGGGCGTGTTCTTTGAAAGATCCGTCCCCCTTTTTGCAAATGTTCTGTAGTTGCATCCTATCCGGAACCATATCAAAATTGTACTGATACTGCCTAACAAAGGCAACCATTAGGTCCTTCCAAGAATGGACTCGGGAAGATTCCAAGTTAGTGTACCAGTTAACAGCTACCCCAGTAAGACTTTCTTGGAAGGAATGTATTAGCAATTCCTCATCTTTTGCGTATTCCCCCATCTTTTGACAATACATCTTTAGATGGTTCTTGGGACAAGTAGTCCCCTTGTACTTGTCAAGGTCCAGCACCTTGAACTTGGGAGGGGTGATGATATTGGGTTCTAGGAACAACTCTTTTAGGTTAGCAAAGGCATAATCTTCACCTCCTTCAATGGCCCTGAGCCTTTCCTCTAGATGATCCAACTTTCCCATTTCTGCCATAGCATGAGGGTTTTTACTTGTCGTGGAATGCAAGAGGTGTAGTTGTGGGTGATACTGAGGGCCTTCCAAAGGGTTTTGTAGGGGTATACCACCAACTGCTTGCCCTTCCGTGGCATATCCGAGGCAAGGCTCGAAGTCGGCTAGATTGTGGTGGGGAATTTCATGTGTCCCCCCCACGGTTTAAGAGACATGTGCATGATCAGTTTGGGGTTGTTGGCTCTCAATGGGTATAGGAGTGGAGTTATTGACATTCTTATTGGGAGTGTACGCCACTTTGGGTGGCGTATAGTTGAGAGGCAAGCCATATGGCGGGAAGGCGTGCTCGTTTTGAATTTGTACATTATGGGGGCTGCCCGTACTTCCCAAATCTTTGCCTACCATATCTGAGGTTGGATGATTCATTTGGTTGATGCCGGATGGGGACATCAGGTTCACCTTAGCAACAACGCTGGTAGCGGCAATTGCAACCGCATTGGCTTCCATTATCTTCTTCACGCTCATCATGGCCTCCATCATTGTGGCCATTTTCTCTTTAATGGCCTCCATGTCGGCCTTCATCTTCTCTTGTATCTCCTCTACTTCACCCATTACTCTAGCTCTAGCACAAGTTCGGTGAGGACGCCGTAAAGCATGTTTTTTTTTTTTTATAACAATGATTAAGTTCATTTTATTTTATTTTATTTTATTTTTCAAGGAAAGAATGCAATGAGCAATGCAACCAATGAAAAGCATGGATGTATGCGAATGATGTACAGTTGAAGATTGCGAATTTTTACGCAGGATATGGGGTTGAATCAATTTAGATTTTCAACATGGTCCATGACATCTTTGTCAAGGTGAAAATGGAAGTAACAAGGACATCAACAATCCTAAATATGTTTGGCAGTAGACGAAGCAGTGATGTGACTCGATTCATCTTTTGCCCCAATTTTGCAAGACGGTTACTTCCATATTTTGACTTGATGAACCTTTTTATAAAAGCATGAGGCAATTCTGATCGCCAATACTTCAACAACATCTCATAGGGATGAATGACTCGGGCATACTTTAAGCTATGCATGGAAAATGTAATTATGAAATTGAGATGCCCGAAGAAACACCATTTCCTAGTTAACCATGCATTAGGTACCATGTTCAATTATTTTGTTTTGTTGTTGTGTGTTTTTTTTTTTTTTTAGAAATGGGTTTATGATCCCAACATGGTTGGCTCATGGTGCCTAACACATGCAACTAAGAATGTAGTGTGAAGTTTCACGCTTCCCCTTTTTTGTTTTTGTAGAGGAAAACACAAGGATGAGCAAACATGAAAACAAATGGTATGCAATTTTGCAGATCAAAAAGTTTGTTGAACGCATATGCATGATGATGCCATGACTCATGCAAAATGTGAGGCTGGAATATGATAATGGACAAATGCAGGAACGATATGTTCATTATGATGTTATGAAGAGATGCTTATGCGATGCATGATATGAATGTATTTTACAGACACGAGAGCCCGGAAAATCTAGCCTTCCATGGATTCAAACAGAAAACGCAATTGAAACATGAAGCAGAAACGTAAATGAACAAGAACGTGAATGAACAGAAACGTAAATGAACAAAAACGTAAATGAAAGTAGAAGAAGAAGCAAGAATGAACTCGTAATTAGAGGCAGAAAACGTAAAATTGCATTACGAACTCAGAAACGTCAAAACAGAAAAACGAAAACCCTAAAACAAAGCTCTGAATAATGAATAGCATAACAGAATAGAATGCCCTGCACGAATCCCAAGGCAGCTATTTAAAAAGAGTCACTCAGAGTCACTGGGCCCTATTACAATACTCTGGCCCAAAACGAAATAAACACTGAACAACATAAAATAAAATTGTGAAATTTCCTAATTAGAAATTAACTAAGGTAAGCGCTGCTTTATTTGCCCTCTTTAAGTCCACAACCAAAATCCGGATTAAGCCCAATGTTTCATTAATTCCTGAAATTAGATTAAAAACATCAAATTAGCTAAATGAGCCCAAATAATAAAACTGCCTAATTAATTGACAATTAAGACCAATCAATAATTAAAATGGTGCAAAAAGGGTTTAGAAAATAGAAGAAAATGATGGCACATCAGGGGCGCAGTGCCCCATGTGTACAATTAAGAAGGTGATATGGACCTTCTGGCTTCCCGTGACAAAGGACGAGACCAACATACAATGCATGCTAGAGATAAAATGTGGGAGTGACTTGATTCGCACTGATTTTTGGAGTAAAAACGTGGGATAAACTCATTTTTTTCAAAAAGTTATAACTAGTCAAGATCTGAGCGACAATACAAACTTCCTAGCGGTTTCTAATCATATGGTCCATTAAGTCTATCATATGCTGACAATAGCTGAGAAGTCCGTGGATCTCCTCGGGGGCGGAGTAGGTGTCCTACACTGCTTTGGCCTTGGCTAGCAATGGGGGAAGTTCTTGACTCCTGTTCAAAGTAAGAGCAAATCAGTCCGTCCACATTGTTGCCTCTTGGTGCAATGAATCAATTACCCTTTCCCTTGCTTCCCTTTCTGCTGATATCTTGGCGTACTCATCCTCTAGCCTTTGCTCGTGAGTCGCCGCTAGATTTAGCTTCTCTTTGCACTCATCGATGATGGCCCACATATTCCCTTCAGCCTCGCTTAACTGTTGGGACAAATTTCTTTTCGACCTAAGGCAAACCTTTAGCTCGTCCTTCAAGATCATGCCTTTGACCCGTGATGATTCCTTTCACCTCTTCGGAGCTTGAGCTCACTATTGCTGCCCTATAAAGCCCCTCAAAACTTTGCTTTGGTCGTGTTCTTCCTTTCGGGCCTTCTTGGTTTCTCATTCCAAGGCTTCATCGATGGCCATATTGACATCCCTTAGTTCATCATACTCTTTTCAGACTTTGATGGCTATGGACTTGAACTTCTCTTCGACTACCCAGGCTCTTTCAAGCTCTGCCTTTAGGGCTTGTACCTCATCACTTTCTTCCGAAGCTTTAACCTCATCGTCTCTCACAGTCTTTAGATTTGGGAGCCAATCCAGTCCTTGTGTTCGGACTCTCAGCCACTTATGATAGCCGCCGATGATCCCATTACTGCTTCCCCTAAGCTCTCTGTCCTTTCTTCACGCCGCATCCCATGCCTTGCGAACTCCTTGGAGTACCCTCGCGTTGTGGTCACTGAAACCTCGTGCGATGAAAGGCGTGATGCTTTCGTCTGATGGCACTCCTCTCATGGGACATCCTTCGCATGAAGATAGAATCCTGATTCTTCCTTCCTTCTAGCGAGGGAACCATTTAACAGACGCCCCTCCATGCTAGCCAAGAGTTGGTGCACAACAAACAATTCTTGCGCCGCTCTTTTCACATCCCCGGTCGAACGTGTCATACATGGCCAAAATGGCGACGACCGGGCTTTCCTTGCCATGATGAAAGGCGAGGAAAGCGTCAATCGCTGCTAGGTCCACTAACCCTTCCATATTCGGAAAGAGGACAACTCCAAAGATCAAAAGCGCCAAGATGTCAATAAAAGAAAGCCCATTCGCCTTGATTTGCCAAGGCCTTTGCCCTTTCCTCCAAACACTTCCTTGGTACTCCGACTACCCCATTCCTGTTTTGCTTTACACGGTCCAACTCTTGTGCTGAGATTTTCACCACCTTGGCAACTCTTGTCGTGGAGGGATAGAACCCAGAGAAAAGATATGGCTTCCTTCCTCCCAGTGGGCATCCCAGGATTTCTTCAAACTCTTTCACAGTCGGCACTAGCTGGAAGTCCTCAAATGTGAAGCACCTTAGGGGCTGGTCATAATACTGGGAAAGGGATGCAATCGGTTCCATGGAGACTTCTACCCTAGCTAGGTCCCAAATCTTACCATAGGCTTTGCGGAAGGCTTGCCGTTGAAGTTGACCCATTAATTGCCCCAACTTTCGTAAACTGGTGACCTCTAAGCTCTTGATTTTGACTTGATAGAACCTCTTTTTAAGCGAAGGCTTTTGACTTGATCCCATGTTTTACTAAAGTGAAATAAAATCTAGTGCGAAACAAAACTCCTACATCTATCATGGGTGGAATGGATGAATGCATGAAGAAATGCATATGACATAGATGCAATTTACGAATACGGGAGCCCGAGAAATTGTTTCCTTCTTGGATACAACGTTTGGGCAGCATGGCACCCAACGTATGTTTTTTAAGAAGGTGACACGGACCCTCCGTCGGTTTGCTAAAGTGAGGGGATCAAAGACGAAACCCACGCATGATGCATATGCGAAAGGCACAACACGGGGATGTACATAGTACGACAATATTCACAAACAAATATAAGCAAAAGGGTATATGATACTTATGCATGGCAGTGTGAAAAATGGCACGCAGCGTGTTTGCTCCGTGCCCCTATTTAAGGGACCTATAAGGGAGAGAGCTAACTAGGCTTTTAGTGATAACCCCCAAGGTAGTCATATCTCTCTTGATGGTTTCTAGAGGTATCATCCCCTTCGAAGAACACACTGCAGCAGTAGGGACTACTAGCAACAATATGTTTTCAAAGAGAAAAACTCTAGATGAGGGTTTACTGTAATCAAGCAAGTCAGAGACCTAGCATGATCACGGATTCACCTCCACTCCTTATGTTCCCACGAACCCGGGTATAGGGCCCTTTTTCAACTCACCGTGTGTGCAAATAGTGTTAGTGTTTGTGTGCATCAAATGAATAAATATTTACCTCATGCATACAAAAAAAAATGCACTAAAAGCATCAAAGAGTTATATATACAAGAACATAATAAGGGGAAGCCAACAAAGGAGTAAGTCATGGAAAAATTTGCACAAGATTAAATGGCCTAACTCTCTAAAAATAGTCCCCAGTGGAGTCGCCAACTGTCGCAACCTACACTTCGGCGGGAGGGCGACGCGTGACTCGTGGGATGCGTGTTCCACGAAAGGAATACGCGCGGAGTCGCCACCAACGTTTATTTGAGGAAAACGTCGGAAAAACCGGAAAAGACGCGATCTACGAACTTTTAAGTGAAAGGTTCGGGAGTTGTATTTACGCGCGAGGAAGGTATTAGCACCCCACACGTCCGTCACAAGGGACGACAACCTTTAATCGAATGTGCAAACATGACTTTGATTTTTACGTTCCCTTTTATGTCCTTATATCCTTTATACCCTTTTTATATTTTTTCTCTTTTTGTGGTCGACAAGGGTGTTTCCCTTTGCTCCTACGTATTCCTCAATTGGGATGAGAAAATCAGACCTACGTAGTTCTTTCTTATCAAGTGATTCTCTTTTTGCTTAAGTGGTGATCATTTTAAGGCGTTGGACCTTAAAAATGATCCATTTTACTTAGTGAGAAATTGAAATGACAAACTTCGAAAGCCTATTTTTATGGACGAGCTTGACTAGGCGAATTGATTTTAGCCTTTAGTTTCACTTTAGTTATTAATCAATTCGATTAAGAATGAGAAATCCCAAAGAGAAAACGTCCGATTGATTTTCAGCTTTATTTGGCTAAAAGATGTTTTTTTTATTATTATATTATTTTTTACCTCTTTTTGATTTCCAACGTGGTTACGGCACGACCGAACGGTCGGAATTTATTTTAACCGAAGTCAACGGATAATACAATTCAAACATTCGGTGGAAATTGATTTTATTTTTAAGTTAAACGAGAAATGACTTAAGTAAAATGGGTTAAGCACGTCAACAGGGGGTATAAAAAGTAAACAAAACGAGAATAGAAATACACAAAACACAATGTGGACCACCATGGGTGCATAGAATGAATCGAAAAGCTTGGTTCGAGGTACTTACCCGTTGAAGATCGAAGAACGATGAAGAACGAATGAAGAACGTCGAAGAACGGTCGAAACCTTTGCGAAGTTCCTCACGGAAAACGTTACGGAAACGTTTCGGAAGCGCCTCGGCTTAGATTTTCTTCACGGAAACAATTTTTCCAAGCAAATTCGAAAGAGAGAGAAGTGCCAAAGGGGCTGACCCCTTTTCTTCTTCACTTCCTCCCCTATTTATAGCAAAATAGGGGAGGTGGTTGTCGCCCAGCTCGCCCAGGCGAGCCAGGTTGCTTCCTCCAGAAGCAACAGCCTTCTGGAGGAATATTCTGGAGGGCCCAAGTGGGCCTGGGTGCTATTTGCACCCCCATTTTTACTAAGTACACCCCCTCTACTTTTTTTTGGTGATTCTTTTTTCGTAAAGTTACGGAAACTTACGAATTTCGTAACGATACTTGTTTTCTTTCCGTAATGTTACGGAACCTTGCGGATTACATAATCATCCCCTTTTTGACTTACGGAATGTTACGGAACCTCACTTAATTATGCAACGAGGCTTCCATTTGATTTCCGGTGTGTCACGGAAACTTACAGATTGTGCATCAATATTTTTTTTGGCTTTTCGGCATGTCCTGGAATTTCACAAATTGCCTAATGATGGATGCCAAGCACCTCACAAGGACCAAAGAAAGGTCGCATGTCATCAAGCAAAGGTCCCCGGACGAAATTAGGGTATGACACCACCATAGCAAGGAAAGTCCGGTGGTAGCTGTCTTGGCAGATTTATTTGACACATTTGACCGAAGGTGCGAAAAGAGTAGCGCACGGATCATCTGTTGCTTGCCCGCCCTCTGTGTTTGGTTGGTTTCGCACTTGTTCCAGCAACACACAAGGCATCCATGTCCGCTCCTGAGCCATCGCTCGTGTACTGAAAATAGGAGAATAGATTGGGACCAGCTTTTGGCCGGGATAGGAGGTAGAACAATCAATTGGTTCCCCCGATGGAAGGAAGGAAAGGAAGGAGTCCTTTTCTCATGTGGAGGATACCCAAACATTCCGCTGATAGGAACGAGGGGTTGTATTAACTACAATCCCGCGCTCGCTATAAGACAACTAGGGTACCCCATGAGGGGAGCACCAACGGAAGAAGGCATGTCTCATTTCCTTGTGAGGGATTTTGGCGCACAAAATTCCAAGACTATACAAAGAATCCATAAGGCATGGGAAACCCCGTTAAGGAAAGATCAAGAACTTAGAGGCATTCGTAATGGCATCATTGGTGGCTACCATGAATGGCTGAAAGTTCATATATGAGGTTTAGATTGGCTTGCCAAGTTAAAAGTCGTCAGCGAAGAGAGTTTTGAGGCACCGAAGGAGGACGAAGAAGTCCAAGCTCTCAAAAGTGAGTTAGGAAAGGCGAGACTTGCCAAGGAGAAGTTCAAGTTGGCCGCTACACACATCCGGAAGGAATGTGCCGGATTACGGGAAGAGAATGCAACTACCGCGAGAGCCCTTGAACAAGAGACCAAGAGGGCTCGCAAGGAAGAGTATGGCCGGAATAAATTTCGCGGAGCTCTGTGGGGTAGCAATAGTGAACTCAAGCTGCGAAGGGAAGAGAGGGACCAGTCGCGAGCACATAGCATGGTCTTGAAAGAGAAGTTAGTTGCCTGTTCAAGGTCCAAAAGGAGCTTGTCTCAGTGTTTATGCGAGACGGAGACCAACATGCTAGCTATCATCGCCAAGTACCAAGAAGAGTTAGGTCTAGCCACGGCCCACGGGCATAGGGTCGCGAACGAGTATGCCCAAGTATACGCGGAAAAAGAGGCTAGAGGAAGGGTGATTGACTCTTTACACCAAGAGGCAACCATGTGGATGGATCGGTTTGCTCTTACCTTGAACGGGAGTCAAGAACTTCCCCGATTGTTAGCCAAGGCCAAGACGATGGCGGATACCTACTCCGCCCCCGAAGAAATTCATGGGCTTCTCGGCTATTGTCAGCATATGATAGACTTAATGGCCCACATAATTAGAAATCGTTAGGAAATTTGTATAGGTCTCTCAGACCTTGACTAGATACGACTTTCTTTTTGAAATAAAATGAGTTGGTCCCATGTTTCTACTCCAAAAAGCTTGTGCGAATCAAATCACTCCTGCATTTCATCTCTACCATGCATTTTTCTTTCTTTACCCACTCCTCACGTTTGGTTTTTTAGGGAAAAACACCATAACTAAACGCGCCACAAGGCATCCCTATCGCACCAGATCCAAATCTAGAACGATGGGTGATCAAGAGGAGACACAGGAACAGATGAAAGCCGACATGTCAGCTCTGAAAGAACAAATGGCTTCCATGATGGAAGCCATGTTAGGGATGAGGCAGCTCATGGAAAAGAATGTGGCCACCGCTGCCGCTGTCAGTTCGGCTGCCGAAGCAGACCCAACTCTCTTGGCAACTGCGCACCATCCTCCCTCAAACATAGTAGGACAGGGAAATGACACACTAGGGCACGATGGCAGCCCTCACCTGGGATACAACCGAGCGGCTTACCCTTATGGATTGCCGCCTAACTACTCACCACCCGTCTTGCAAGACGATGCGGTCCATATTGCTTCTCCCGTCCTTGAAAGAGAACCTTCTCAACAGCCCGACGAGGCCCACAAAGACCCTCAAGACTATGCTCGAAGGGATGTCGAGTTCTATCCCCCGATCCCCGAAGGGCCGGCACCCAGCACGTTGCCTCAACCCAACATCGCGACACAACCAATAGTTTTGTCCACGGAAGGACCGCCCTCGGCAACCGAAGAAAAGAGGAAGCTTGATCTCCTCGACGAAAGATTGAGAGCCGTGGAAGGATTTGGGGACTATCCGTTCGCAGACATGACGGATCTTTGCTTAGTACCCGATGTTGTTATTCCCCCGAAGTTCAAAGTGCCGGACTTCGACAAGTATAAAGGGACGACTTGTCCCAAAAACCATCTCAAGATGTACTGTCGCAAGATGGGCGCACACTCTAAGGATGAGAAGCTTTTAATACACTTCTTTCAAGATAGCTTGGCCGGAGCCGCGGTAGTGTGGTACACTAATTTGGAAGCTTCCCGTATCCGTACTTGGAAGGATCTGATTACTGCTTTCCTAAGGCAATATCAGTACAATTCTGATATGGCTCCCGACCGCACTCAACTGCAGAATATGTTCAAGAAAGAGGGCGAAACCTTTAAAGAATACGCGCAGCGGTGGAGAGATTTGGCGGCACAAGTAGCTCCTCCCATGGTTGAGAGAGAGATGATCACCATGATGGTAGACACTCTGCCAGTGTTCTACTATGAGAAGCTAGTAGGTTATATGTCGTCCAGCTTCGCGGACCTAGTGTTCGCCGGGGAAAGGATCGAGGTAGGGTTGAAAAGAGGAAAGTTCGATTACGTTTCCTCCACGAGTGCGAATGCCAAAAGAATCGGGGCAACAGGGGCAAAAAGGAAGGAAGGAGATGCCCATGCCGTCTCTTCAACACCCGCGTGGGTCAAACCCCCGCAAACACCTCATGGTACCCATCAGTATGCGCAACATCACCCGAGCTTCTCGGCTCATACCGGGAACGCCTCTAGTTCAACACCCGCGCAGCCTAAGGCACCCACCCAGAGGGAAGCTCCCCAAGTTCCAACTCCGAACACGACTCGCCCGGCCGGTAATTCCAACACGACAAGGAACTTCCCTCCGAGGCCATTTCAAGAATTCACCCCACTCTCAATGACGTACGAAGACCTCTTTCCATCCCTCATAGCCAATCATTTGGCCGTGGTAACTCCCGGAAGGGTCCTTCAACCCCCTTTCCCAAAGTGGTATGACCCTAATGCAACTTGCAAATATCATGGGGGTGTCCCGGAGCATTCCGTTGAAAAATGCTTGGCCCTTAAGTACAAGGTCCAACATTTGATGGATGCTGGGTGGCTGACCTTCCAAGAGGATCGTCCCAATGTAAGAACCAACCCGCTCGCCAATCATGGAGGGGGAGCGGTTAACGCCGTTGAGTCCGATAGGCCGCGCAAGTCTAAACCTTTAAGGGATGTGGCAACCCCTAGGAGGTTTATCTTTGAGGCCCTACAAAAGGGAGGTGTGATTCCCCATAGTGGGTGTAAGGAGGATTCCTGTTTGCTGCATTCCGGCGAGTTGCATGACATGGAAACGTGTTTGGGAGTAGAGGAGTTGTTACAGCGGATGATAGATCAAGGTCGACTGGAAGTTGGCAGTGAAGGAAAAGAAGAGCAGCATATATGCATGCAGTCCACGGATGGGAGCAGT
This sequence comes from Glycine max, assembly GCF_000004515.6. Taxonomy (NCBI): domain Eukaryota; kingdom Viridiplantae; phylum Streptophyta; class Magnoliopsida; order Fabales; family Fabaceae; genus Glycine; species Glycine max. Next base: position 29,939,827 of record NC_038256.2, on the reverse strand, counting down.
GTTGCGAAGCCCAAACCCTTGGTCATATACTTCACTAAAAGCGCAGCTTCGCAAAAGCCCGGACACCGCTTAGTAGCCAAACCTGTTCCTTTCTCGTACCAAAATAGCCACGCAGTCCCATGGAGATATACACCTCCGAGGGAGAAGGAAGAAGAAGCCATCGACGTCAGCTCGTTGTCGGCTAAGGTAACAAATATCACGGGAACGAGTGGTATGACCCGCAGCGGTCGTGTGTTCGTGCCTCTGGACCTACCAGTCCAACCCGCGAACGTCAAGGGAAAAGGAAAAGTGGTGGAGGAACAAGATGGCGAAGCACCCCACGCTTCGAATAAAGATATTCCGGCAAAAGGCCTCCCGGAGAAAAAGGATGGTAAAAAGGAGGTGTCGCTAGAGGAAGCCAGCGAGTTCCTCCATATAATTCAGCAGAGCGAATTCAAGGTTATCGAACAGCTCAACAAAACCCCGGCCAGGGTCTCGCTGTTGGAGTTACTTATGAGCTCCGAGCCTCATCGGGCTCTGCTAGTAAAAGTTCTGAACGAGGCCCATGTGGCCCAAGATATCTCGGTAGAAGGTTTCGGAGGGCTGGTCAACAATATCACTGCCAACAACTATCTCGCCTTCGCCGAAGAAGAAATCCCCGCCGAGGGGAGAGGGCATAATAAAGCTTTGCACGTATCAGTCAAGTGTATGGACCGTATCGTAGCCAAAGTGCTCATCGATAATGGTTCCAGTTTAAACGTGATGCCTAAGAGCACTTTGGAGAAATTACCATTCAATGCTTCCCACTTAAAGCCGAGTTCAATGGTGGTTCGTGCCTTCGACGGCACTCGCCGAGAGGTTAGGGGAGAGATCGATCTCCCAGTACAAATAGGCCCTCACACCTGTCAAGTCACCTTCCAAATAATGGATATTAACCCCCCCTACAGCTGTCTGTTGGGGCGCCCGTGGATCCACTCAGTGGGAGTTGTGCCCTCTACACTCCACCAAAAGTTGAAATTTGTAGTGGAGGGGCATTTGGTCATCGTGTCAGGCGAGGAAGACATCTTGGTGAGTTGCCCATCCTCTATGCCTTATGTGGAAGCCGCAGAAGAATCGTTAGAAACCGCTTTCCAGTCTTTTGAGGTGGTCAGCATTTCCTCCGTGGACTCCTTCTCTGGGCAAGCTTGCCTGTCCGATGCAGCAGTAATGATGGCCCGAGTTATGTTGGGGAACGGTTACAAACCCGGAATGGGTTTAGGCAAAGACAACAGCGGCATAACTAGCCTGATAAATGCCAAAGGAAATCGTGGGAAGTATGGTTTAGGCTATAAGCCCACTCAGGCGGATATGAAGAGAAGCACCGCGGGAAGGAAAAGCAGTGGCCAAAGCTCGCAGTTGAGACAAGAAAGTGAAGGAAGCTCGCCCTGCCACATAAGCAGAAGCTTTATAAGCGCAGGTTTGGGAGACGAAGGTCAAGTGGTCGCGATATACGAAGATGATGCTCCGAGTACATTGGATTTGGTACGACCATGCCCTCCTGATTTCCAGCTGGGAAATTGGCGACTGGAGGAACGCCCCAGCATTTACGCAACGAGCATAATGTAAACCTTTACGGTTTTAAAAGCTCTATAGTTGGGCCTAGGCTTTAGAGTTTTTCCTTTTGTTAAGGCTTTGTGTCTTTTGTTTTTGAATTTATAATACAAGGATCTTTCTTCATCTGTTCCTACATCTCTACCCATTCTCATTCATTTGCATGTTTACTTCTTTATTTCTGAAACGGCAGATCTGATGACGAGTCCCCCGAAGGTACTAATACCTGGGACCCGCTTATCAACTTCGAGCAAGAAACGAGTCAAACGAAAGATGAAGGGAACGGGGATGTGGGACTTCCCCCAGAATTAGAAAGAATGGTCGCCCATGAGGACCAAGAAATGGGGCCTCATCAAGAAGAAACAGAACTAGTAGACTTGGGAATTGGCAGTGGAAAAAGGGAAGTAAAGATAGGTACAGGTATTACCGCACCTATCCGTGAAGAATTAATAATCCTGCTAAGGGACTACCAAGACATCTTTGCTTGGTCATACCAAGATATGCCCGGTTTGAGTTCTGACATTGTACAGCACCGATTACCTCTAAATCCCGAGTGTTCCCCGGTAAAGCAGAAACTGAGAAGGATGAAGCCCGAAACATCCTTAAAGATAAAAGAAGAAGTGAATAAGCAATTTGACGCTGGTTTTCTGGTCGTCGCTCGGTATCCAGAATGGGTTGCCAACATTGTACCGGTCCCTAAGAAAGATGGGAAAGTACGAATGTGTGTGGATTATCGGGACCTGAATCGGGCCAGTCCCAAGGACAATTTTCCTTTGCCACACATCGATATCCTCGTGGATAACACGGCCAATTTCACTTTATTTTCCTTCATGGACGGTTTCTCCGGTTACAATCAGATAAAGATGGCGCCCGAGGATATGGAAAAGACTACTTTCGTCACCCTGTGGGGGACGTTCTGTTACAAGGTGATGTCCTTTGGACTCAAGAATGCCGGGGCAACTTATCAGCGGGCCATGGTAGCTTTGTTCCATGATATGATGCATCAAGAGATCGAGGTCTACGTGGACGACATAATTGCTAAATCTAAATCCGAGGAAGAACACCTTGTCAACCTGCGGAAGTTGTTCGAAAGGCTTAAGAAATATAAATTAAGGTTGAACCCTGCTAAGTGTACCTTTGGGGTCAAATCAGGGAAATTACTTGGTTTCATTGTAAGCCAGAAAGGGATAGAGGTAGACCCCGAAAAGGTGAAGGCTATCCTTGAGATGCCAGAACCCCGTACAGAGAGGCAAGTCTGAGGTTTCCTGGGACGCTTGAATTATATTGCCAGATTCATATCGCAGCTCACCGCCATTTGTGAGCCATTGTTCAAGCTCTTACGCAAAAACCAAACTGATCGCTGGAATGAGGATTGCCAAGAAGCTTTTGGAAGGATCAAGAAGTGCCTTATGAATCCTCCCGTGCTTATGCCACCAGTACCTGGAAGGCCTCTCATTTTGTACATGACAATCTTGGACGAGTCAATGGGGTGTATGCTGGGGCAACATGACGAATCCGGGAAAAAAGAGCGCACTGTTTACTACCTAAGTAAGAAGTTCACGACCTGTGAGATGAATTACTCCTTGCTCGAAAGAACGTGTTGTGCTTTAGTATGGGCATCCCATCGCCTAAGGCAGTACATGCTGAGCCATACTACCTGGTTGATATCCAAGATGGACCTGGTTAAGTACATCTTTGAAAAGCCAGCTCTCACGGGACGAATCACCCGGTGGCAAGTCCTGCTATCCGAGTTTGATATAGTCTACGTCACCCAAAAGGCGATAAAAGGAAGCGCCTTAGCAGATTATTTGGCTCAACAGCCTCTTAACGACTATCAGCCCATGCATCCTGAATTCCCGGATGAGGACATCATGGCCTTGTTTGAGGAAAAATTGGACGAAGATCGGGACAAATGGACCGTATGGTTTGACGGAGCGTCAAACATTCTAGGCCATGGCGTTGGGGCAGTATTGGTCTCTCCGGACAATCAATGTGTACTCTTCACAGCCAGGCTAGGATTCGACTGCACCAACAACATGGCCGAATATGAAGCATGTGCCCTAGCCGTCCAGGCAGCAATTGACTCCAATGTCAAACTACTCAAGGTGTACGGCGACTCAGCGTTGGTAATCCATCAACTGAGAGGGGAATGGGAAACTAGAGATCCCAAGCTGATACCCTACAAAGCCTATATCAAGGAATTGGCTAAGACCTTTGATGAGATCTCCTTCCATCATGTTCCCCGCGAGGAAAATCAAATGGCGGATGCGCTTGCTACTTTGGCGTCTATGTTCCAGCTAACGCCGCACGGGGATCTACCCTACATTGAATTTTGGTGTCGTGGCAAACCCGCGCATTGTTGCCAAGTAGAAGAGGAACGGGACAGAAAGCCTTGGTATTTTGACATCAAGCGATATGTCGTAAGCAAAGAATACCCGCCAGAGATTGCCGACAATGATAAGAGGACATTGAGAAGGTTGGCGGCCGGTTTCTTCATGAGCGGAAGTATACTGTATAAGAGAAATCACGACATGACACTCCTGCGGTGTGTGGATGCCAGGGAGGCAAATCACATGATCGAGGAAATCCATGAGGGCTCGTTTGGAACGCACGCCAACGGGCATGCTATGGCCCGGAAGATCCTGAGAGCAGGTTATTACTGGCTTACCATGGAAAGTGATTGTTGTGTCCATGTGAGGAAATGCCACAAATGTCAAGCGTTCGCAGATAATGTCAACGCTCCACCGCATCCTCTGAATGTCATGTCCGCCCCTTGGCCTTTCTCCATGTGGGGAATAGATGTCATCGGGGCCATTGAGCCCAAGGCCTCGAATGGTCATCGCTTCATCCTCGTAGCAATAGATTATTTCACCAAGTGGGTCGAGGCAGCTTCCTATACCAACGTCACGAGGGGTGTGGTGGTCAGGTTCATTAAGAAAGAGATCATCTGCCGATATGGTTTGCCAAGGAAGATTATCACAGACAACGGCACCAACCTGAATAACAAGATGATGGGGGAAATGTGCGAGGAGTTTAAAATCCAGCATCACAATTCCACACCCTACCGGCCAAAGATGAATGGAGCCGTGGAAGCGGCCAACAAAAATATCAAAAAGATTATCCAAAAGATGACCGTGTCATACAAGGATTGGCACGAAATGCTCCCATTCGCATTACACGGTTACCGAACTTCAGTGCGAACGTCAACTGGGGCAACGCCGTTCTCATTGGTATATGGGATGGAGGCTGTGTTATCGTTTGAGGTAGAAGTCCCATCATTAAGGATCTTGGCAAATTTCCGTTTTCTGCTTCTAATTACGAGTTCATTTGTGTTTCTTCTTCTACTTTCATTTACGTTTTTGTTCATTTACATTTCTGTTCATTTATGTTTCTGTTTCATGTTTCATTTGCGTTTTCTGTTTGAATCCATGGAAGGCTAGATTTTCTGGTGTTATTTCCTTTTGATGACGAAGCCCAACTCTCTTTGAGGTTTCGCTTGTAATGTGGGTTCCTGGCAGTTTTCCCTTCACCAGTTATCCCAATTTCGTGAATATTAATCAGTGCACGCTTCGTGTTCGATTAATTGCCTCTGAGCCTAACTTGCGTTCATGCTTAATGGACGAAGGGCTAACTGGTGTATGTGGTGCCTAATCACGTATTGAAAACCCTAAGTTGATTTTCGCTTAGTAAATTGAAACAGGGTTGGATTAAGTGGTTGACTGTTAGGGACGAATTTTCCATAACCCAGGATAAGAGAATGGCTTCTGAATCAGAGGAAACAACCCGTTTTTAATATTAGTATTTTCGTATTCCAGTTTACTTGTTCTGCTCTTTAATTACCAAACAACCAAACACCCCCCCCCCAATCGTTACTGTTACTGCAAGTATATTATGAACATTTGGTTTGTCACTGCTCGTTGGGAAACGACCTAGGATCACTTCCTAGTTACTGCATTCTCATGTTTATTTGATTCGGGTACGGCCTCGATCAGTCTCATCTCACCTCTTTTCCTTTATCTTCCACTACAACTCCATGGCTGAAAATCACCGTTGAAGGACCTCATTGAAGCTTAAAGATCCAACCTCTATAGAAGCTTCTCAAGCAAGCTTCCATCAAGTGGTAATAAGAGCACAAGAGCTTCAAATAGGTGCTCCTTAAACCTCCATTAATTTTCAGCTTTACCTTCTCCTCCATTGTTGTTTCTTCATTTTTATCCATGTATCTCCTTACATTTCTTGTTTTGAATGTTGTTAATGTGATTCTTTAGAATTTCCACCGACAAAACTTGCTATAGAAGTTAGATTTGATTTTCTATGGTTCAAATTTCTTGTTATTGAACTATGAATTATGTTGAGTTTAGGTTCCCTTGAGTTTTGTCTTGCTCTTTTTGTGGCTGAAACCTAAACCATAAAATTCTTACAAAAACATTAAAGTAGAAGAAAACCTCCAAAATCTAGAGTGACATGTTCACTCATTGTAGTTTTGTCATAGAAGTCATGTCTAGTCATGAAACTTGTCACATAAGATTCCTTATGTTGTGCTGAATTTTATTTTCTTGTTTCTTTGTCTAACTCATTTGTTCATGAGTGTATGAAAATTTTTTAGCCTATTATTTGAGTTGAGTCAAATCTTGCATGTTAATTAGTCCTTAACATGTTCATGAATAATTCTTAGAGAGTCTTTGATTGTGAACCTTTTCTTGAACTTTTAGGTTTCCTTATGATTGTGTCTATTGTGATTTGAGTTTTGGTGATTGAATTGCTGGCTGAAATTTTGATCCTAAGTGAATGTTGAACACCTAAAACTTTGGTAAACAAGCCTAGTGAGTTTAACATACATAGGAAATTTGAAAGTAAGCCTAAGGCAATCAATATACCATGCTTAAAAAATTCAAAGTATGAAAATCGCTGGTGGTGGTAGCTTGAACATATGAACTTTAAAAAATTACTGGGAATTGGTCATTGTGAAGTTTGAGCTGAAATTTTTACTTAATTTTATAGACATCTGGAAAAAAAATTAGAAGAAAAGAACCTTGTAATTGGACACTTGTACGATTACCTTCATTGCTTGATTACCTTCATTGCTTTCAAATTTTGTAGCAAAAAGGTCTTTCATTGGAAGTAAGTTGGGAGCCTCTAATAGGTCACCCTACTTCCATTTGTGTGTAATAATTCTAGGCAATTTTCCCTTAGGATAGTGAGTGTTTTGTTGGGAACCTTAAATGAGGTCATCCAAACACTCTTAGGATCCGCCTAGTTTACATTTCTTCTACTTTAATTTCTTGCTTACTTTCATATCTTATTTTCTTTACTAGTCACGCCTATTTGATCTTTTTATTGCATAATACTTTCTTCTTGCATATCACGCTTATCTTGAGTTCTTTTCAACCTTAGCTTTAACCTTTTTCAAACCCCCAAGAAAGAACCACAACTTAGGAACCAACATGAGTCATCATTCATCTAGTGTTAATGGTAAAGTACTACTAGAAAATAATGTATTTACGACGTGCCATCTACGACGGTTCTGGAGAACCGATTTAAAATATGGCGCGGTGGAAATTTTGTAATTAGGGGAACAAAAATTTGTTTTTACATCGTACATTCTAAGCCCATTTGTCATCCTCCCCCATTGACGGCAGCGACCTGTGAAGGTGCAAGTTACCATCTTCACCTGCTGCAATGACTCCTCTTCAGCCTTCTTCACCTCAACACTCTTGAACTCTTGGACTTAGACTTGATGGAGTTACCATCTTTGGAGGGCCTCGGAGAAGAAGAAGATCTCTTCTTCGATTGCTCGCTCTCAGAAACAGAATCCTTCGACCACGAAGGAGACCTCGCATCCCTCAAACCCTTAGGGGAACGCACTACCCTCTCTCTATCATCCAAATCCTTCAACCCTCGCCGCCACGACGACACGCTCCCATCCCTCCGCGATCGCTCCCTCTCCGACTGAAACCCCTTCAGAAATTGATCCCTTTGCGACCCGCCGCCGCCGCAGAAACTCTCCGACCGATGAATCAAACTCCGATCACTCTCCCTGTACCAATCGAACCCATTCCTCCTATCGAAACCCTCAAAATCGTGGTCTGATCGAAAATTGGTTGATGTTGAGTTTATTCTCTTTATGGAGGGTAATGTAGTGATGGAGCAAAGTTTTGGTGCCCCTAAAGTAACCGAAGATGGAGTAAATACTGCAGAGAGCATTGAATTCAAGGATAAAGTTAAGAAGGTTAGTTTCAGACTTGTAGTGCATGTTGCTAATGCTCCTAATGATGTTGCACAATACCAGATTGCAGGGTTCTGTGGTTGTTAAAAAATTAGTTTGTCTTTCATCTTAGGACATGATATAGATGATAGAAAACTATAAACTTGCTTTCAGGTCACTGTTATTATCTAATAATTTAGGTGTTGTTACCGTGACAGAGGGAGCACTTTAATTGTTTTGCAGGAACCACATGCGCTATAGTCCTTACGCGAGCAATATTTACTGAAGGCTGCAAATCAGTTGTGGCTGGAATGAATTCACTGGACCTGAGGTGTGGTCTGAGTATGGCTGTAGGTGATGCAGTGGCAAACTTGAAAAGCAAAGCAAGGATGATTAGCACCTCTGAAGAAATAGCACAGGTTTGTCAACGAGCCTCTTCTTGTATATTGCAAAGGACTGAGTTTTATCTTCAATTTCTATTTTTGAATTTAGATTGATAGGTTGGGACATATCTGCTAATGGAGAGAGAGAAATTGGTGAGTTGATTGCAAAAGCTATGGAGAAAGTTGGCAAAGAGGGAGTAATCACAATTTCAATTAGTTTTTATCTGATTGATCAGTGTTTACTGCCTGTTTTACTTGTGGAGGAAACTGTAGTCCAGATTCCATCTTGGTTATGGTCATCCAGGATGGAGTCATTTCTTTTTCTGCCATTTATTTTGCTAATCCTTATTGAAGTATAGGTGATGCACTTGAATATCTGAAAAAAGAATTAAAGTATCTGGTGATTTGCAGGAGTAAGATAACAGAGAGAAGCAGGGTGAAATGAAGATGATAATGCTGATGAGTATGGCTATATTTCTGAATTTGAAAAAGGGGACAACTCAAGCTTTGGGATCTGCAATATTGGAGCAGGTTGATAGAAACATTGATGGTGGTTAGTTTGATAAAGAGTGCATTGCCGGAGAATATGCAGAGTTGCAGTTTGAGAAGGAAAAATCAGAAATGAATTCGGTATAAGTAATTCTTCATTAATAGTGAGAATGTTGATCTTGAAAATTGTCTAGAAGATCTGGTTTCTTTCAGGAGTTCATATGTGAGTGAAAGCACATATAATCTAAGCCAGACTTGAGTTTCTTATTAGAAAATTTAGTCAACCCACTAGTCATAAATACATTAAAAGGTTAATTGAACACTATATTTTAGGCCTAACAAACATGTGATCAATTAGTAAATATAAATATTAATTTTTTTGTTAGTATTATTATATTTATTAAAAAAATATTTCATATATAGAATTTTGTTATGCATTTAGCAGCCTCGGTCACTTGAAGCTGAGAGTCATTTTATTTACATCTATTTTTATTCTAACTTTGCATCTTTTGGTGGTTTCTCATGATGCAGGTTTCATCTGATCCAAAGATAGAAGAAGAAATACTGGAAGCAGAAGAAAAACTGCAGTTTCCCGACAACGAGCCAGTATGTTTAAAAAAATAAATTATAGCATCATAGTCTATTTTATGTTTTATAAATTTCTCACTCTTAACTTGTTTCTTCCCTTAAAAATATGGTTATTTTTTATTTTAAGCTTTATAAAAAAATATTTACGTCCAGTCTCTATATTTTAGTCTATTTTTAAGAATAAAAATGTATTCAACATTACTTGTTATTATCTCAAAGTGACTATAAATTAATTGTAACTCTTGTTTGAATTTTGTCCAGCTTATCGTGAGACACGTGAACAGAAGGCTAATGCTAGATATAGGTAATAATTTGTCAATAATATTTACTCAATAACAAAATTATTGGTAGTTGGGTTCTTAAAATAGCCTTTAAATTGTCAAGCCAAGAAGGGCAAATAATTTTTCATAGGGAGTTGGGACATTTACCTTATACTGTAGTATTTACTTTTCATTCATTATTCATTTGTTGGTCACATTGCAATAATGAAATGAGGGGAAAGAAATAACTTTGAATATTTCATGACTTTTTCAGATTGTGGTGGGTTGTGCAAGATGAGGTGCAGTGCACATTCGAGGCCCAACTAATTGTTTAAACCAATCCTTGGATAAGGGTATACTATTTCATGTCTCTACTCTTTTAAAATTGTTTATTTTTTAGGTGTTTTAAATAAATAAGGGTATACTATTTTTTTTAGTTACTAAACGTTTTAGTAATTCCCTTTTTACTTCCTAAATTTTTTTTAACTAATTTTAGTCTCTTAATTTTTTGTGGTCCTTACTATTAGTCTCTATTTAAACACTAAAAGTAAGAATGAAAAAAAACTGAGATAGTTAACTAGTAAAAAAAATTTAAAACTAAAAAAATTTAGGAACTAAAAGAAATAGTAATTTTATGATATAATTGTAAATTTTTTTATAAAATTTTGTAGTTATTGTAATTTTTCAAAGTTAAAATAATTTTTTTGTTCACTCTTTTTAGTATGGCCTGCATGTTTAAATTATATATGTATTTGTAAATGATTGGTTTATGGTTAAAAAAATAAAAGAGAGGTGTGCATTATGTAAAAGGAAACAAGGCAATTAAGGAAAACGATTTTGGAGAAGCAGCTGATAACTTTAGTCGTGCTCACGAAATCAGGTTCCGTTAATTTTATCGTAGAATATGTTCTCCCATTTTCAGTTTTAACAGTTCAATTGTGCTTGATTTTTTTTTACTAAAAGATTCTGAATTGAGTTGGAGAATTTCTCGTTTGCGAGTATATGTTCTCTCTATTATGCTATCCATCGAATGCGTGCATGGTGAACTTGGAAATGGTAGCTAATTTGATATTTCTAACCTTCATTTTTCTGTATACACAATGTTCTGAAATATAATTTGAATCAAAACAGAGTGGCGCATTATGGTGAACTTGCTCCTGAGTGTGTGCACACATACTACAAATATGGGTGTGCTCTTTTGTACAAGGCTCAGGAGGAAGCTGATCCATTGGCAGATGTGTCCAAGAAGGAGGATGGATCTCAACATGGCTCCAACAAAGATGGTTCTGTGAAGAGTTCTTTGAACTATATATTTTACTTGATTTCTAGTATATTGTGCAGATCAGGAAAAGGAAGTGTTTTCTTTAATTAAATGTTTCATTTCATTGATTAATTTTCTATTCTTCAATATATGTTTTTCTTTTAATTAGTTCTTAGTCCTATTATTGTTTTTCTTATTTTTAAACGGACTTCTTCAAAGGAAAATGGCCCAGCTAGTGCCTCTGATCAGGATGTTGCCATGATTAACTCTAAATATTATTTTTTCTTATAAAGCTGTGAATAAGTGCAATTACATTCCATATAAGCATCTACTTTTGAATAAATAGTTGTTTAGCTCTTAGTATTCTAACTTGATGCAATTAAATGGCTGGTGTTTGCTTTTGGGTATTATTCAGATAATATTTTCTGTCTAAAGGTTTTAAATTTGGAGCTGCTAGAGTTAGTCTGATATAGATATATTTGAAAAAACCATATAAAATAGTCAACACCAATTGATCTTTTTGTATTGGGTTAGTTTGTTAATTGAAGATGAGTTAAGTTTTTAACATCACTACTAACAGCTTAAGCTTTTTTGAGACAATTTTCCTTGAAAAAAAATGTCAAGGCAGCTGATATTTGAATTTTAGTTTGAGTGCTTAATTGTTAAACATTTTTTTCTACTCAGTCAGCTTCTTATGCATCTTACTTCATATATTTTGGAAACTGATATCTTGAAACTTTTGTCACTATAGGCATGCTTATAAATTATGTTTGGTCGTTGCAGGTTCTAAATTACCATGAATATGCCATCTAGATCTTAGCACCATTGAGATATGCCATTGTCTATGGATGCTCAGATGCAACAATAGTTCTAGGAGTGCCCACGGATACACTCTATGGATTTGCTTGTGATGCTTGGTATGCTGCTATTTCAATCTCTGCTTTAAACCTATTAAATAGCCTTTGTAGCCTGTATATGGCTTAAATGTTTGAAGCTTCACTTTTGTTTCTAGCCTCTAGTTTTGTTTTTCATCTATGTCGCATCTTATAATTTCATTGCTTCTTATTTAGTTTTCTTCTAAGATGGGCTGATTGAAATATTTGGGTTTTTTAGTAACGAAGCACTTTAACTAGGAGTGCTGCTAGGTGCACCCAGCATTTTTGCTGTGCACCCAGCAAAATTTCAAAATGGCAAAAATGCCCCTGAGTCTTTTTTTCCTTATAAAAGCTTTTTTTTTCCTGCGCTTCCCGGCTGCCATTTTTGTTTGTTGTTTTTCTCTATTTTTGTGGTTTTCATGCGGCATTATCTCTGGTTTGTTGGTTCGTTGTGAACGGTTAGGTGCGATGAAGGTGAAGGTGCGTTGCGGTGGTCGGTGGCGGCAAACGAGGTACGCAGAAGGTGGTTGCTATATCGCGGACGTACGAATGTCTTACGGATCAACTTGATCCGTAATAGTGACACACCAACTTACGGATCAAGTTGATCCGTAAGAGACATATTTTTAGTATTTGATGTTTTTTGAATTTAGTTTCCTTTTTTCTTTTAAATTACTAATTTTTTTGTATGGCCATTTTTTGTTTGAGTTGGTTAGATGGATGAACATGAGTGGATGTATGAAATAATGTCTGAACGAGCGGATATGGATTATGAAAATGCAGAAGCATGTCGTGCGAATGAACCACATGTTGATTGTTCGGATGCGTTCAATACTTCTCAGGTTATAATGTTAATGTTTGTCACAGATTTAATAAAATGAATACTGGTAGAAAACTTAAATTATGTGGATTGCTTTGTAGGTGTTTGAGTCCCGAGAGGATGTTTTGCGGTGGGCTCGATCCGTGGCTCATGAAAACGGATTTGTGGTGGTGATTTTAAGGTCGGACACAAACACAGGTGGTAGAGGAAGGACTACGTTTGTGTTAATTGGCTGTGAAAGGAGTGGCGTGTATAGGTGTAGGAAAAAAGAATTTATCAGAAGAGACACTGGGACTAGGAAATGTGGGTGTCCCTTCAAGCTTCGTTGCAAGCCAGTGGTTGGAGGAGAAGGCTGGATGGTGAAGTTGATTTGTGGAGTGCATAATCATGAATTGGCAAGTCATTAGTTGGACATCCATATGCGGGGCGATTGACTAAAGCTGAAAAAACACTTATTGCTGATATGACAAAGTCCATGGTGAAGCCAAGAAACATTCTACTAACTCTAAATGAACACAATGCCAATAGTTGTACGACCATTAAACAGATATACAATGCAAGAAGTGCATTCCATTCTTCCATAAGAGGAAGCGATCTTGAAATGCAACATCTGATGAAGCTTTTTGAATTCATTGGCATAGAATAAAGGATGAAGACGTGGTTCGTGATATCTTTTGGTGTCACCCTGATGCAGTGAAGTTAGTCAACGTATGTAATTTGGTGTTTTTGATAGGCAGCACCTACAAAACAAACCGGTACAGACTCCCACTGCTCGATTTTGTTGGGGTGACACCGACTGGGATGACATTCTTTGCCAGTTTTGCATATCTGGAGGGTGAACGCGTTAATAATTTAGTCTGGGCTTTACAACGCTTTCGAGGCCTTTTTTTAAAGCGTGATGCCCTCCCTGAAGTTATTGTCACTGATAGAGACCAAGCATTGATGAATGCAGTGAAGGATGTATTCCTTGAATGCACAAATTTGTTGTGCAACTTTCACATAAACAAGAATGTGAAGGCCAAATGTAAATCACTAATTGCGCAAAAAAATGCTTGGGATTATGTCATGGATTGCTGGGGATGTCTGACTGATTGTCCTTCAGAACAACAGTTTGATGAATGCCTGAAGAAGTTCGAAATGGCTTGCACACCTTGGCCAATGTTTGTTGGCTATGTCAAGGAAACATGGATAATACCACACAAGGAAAAATTTGTTTCCGCCTGGACTAATAAGGTGATGCACTTAGGAAACACAACAACAAACAGGTACGAAACTGTTCAACTATTTCTATTAACATTGATGAATTTATGGAATTGTATTATTGTATATGTTTATTTTTATTTGTGTATTTGAAATGTAGGGTTGAATCTGCTCACTCGTCTTTAAAAAGACTGTTACAAAATAGCATTGGAGACTTATGCAATGTGTGGGATGCCATGAACAACATGATTACGTTGTAGCACACGGAGATTAAAGCATCATTTGAAACAAGTACACATGTCGTTGGACATGTGTTCAAAAAAACCTTATACAGGAGGTTGCTTGGAATGGTTTCAAGGTATGCTTTAAATCAGATTGCTGCTGAATTAGAGCGTGTTGACTATGCTGGCCAGAATCCCTCAAGTTGTGGTTGCATGGTGATAACAACGCTTGGTCTTCCTTGTGCTTGTGAACTATCCAAATATGTTGGTGGTTGCATCCCACTAGATTCAATCCATATGTTCTGAAGGAGACTCAATTTTTTAGACCAAGGGTTATCTGAGCCCGAGGTGAGCATCAAGGACGTAATGGAAACAATATCCAAAAGATTCGAAGAACTTGATGTTTGTGGCAAGTTTACTCTAAGGACTAAACTTTGGGAAATTGCATACCCTGATCAGAATTCGATGTGTCCTCCTCCAGCAAAGGTTAACACAAAGGGGGCACCGAAGAAAGCTATGAGCAGGAACCCAAGGTCAACAAAGCACGATCCATCTTACTGGGAGTATGTAGATGCCTTTGAATCTATGCAAAATAGCAATTCGTCGGTGAGGTGTACTGAATCATCCTCTGAGCAACCGAATCAAAGAATGATGATGCTCATGTTGGACGAGTTTTAGCCATTTATGCACAACTTCATTGATAAGATTGTTGATGTCAAAGCTGATGATAATTGTGGATATCGGTCGGTTGCCGGTTTATTAGGTATAGGTCAAGACTCTTGATCGGTGGTCCGCAACCATCGGCTTAAAGAACTTGCCAAATTCTCAGACGACTATATCAAGCTCTTTGGTGGCACGAAGAGATTTGAGGAATTAAGGATGTCACTACTTGTTGATGGGTTAACCAATGTATGTAATTTATGTATTTGATTTTTAAGAATTTACTTTGAAATTAAGTTTGACGTGTATATTTGTTTCATTCAGGTGACTACGGATAAGTGGATGGATATAACGGACATGGGACATGTCATTGCATCAAGGTATAACATAATCATTGTAACCTTGTCTAAACAACAAAGCACGACATTCTTTCCTCTTAGAAGTCAACCGCTGGAAAATTCTTCATTGCATCGTATAATTTGTATCGGTCATGTGTATGGCAATCATTTTGTTGAGGTACATTGTAGATATGAAGTCTTTTTTTATATTTATGCAATGAGATTTGTAGGATTGAGTTAACACTTTTTTCGCATCAACACCTTCATCACGTCATCATTGGTTTTGAGTTCAATTATTTCTAATTTTATAACTTTTTCTGAATACTCATGGTGACTTGGTTTCTGAAAAAACAATCGCCTTACCATTTGTGTTTCATCAATACCATAAGGGGGAATCCCAAGAGGCGCAACTTGCTTGATCAAATCCTTCAGTTCATCCATGGTACATCCGGTGGGAATGTCAAACTTTTTGGGATTTTTTCCTGTGAACGAGTAACCAACAAACTCATTTTGGCGTGACATGTTCCACCTCCCATTGTAATATAGCAGAGCATCATGAGTAGGGGTCATAGTAGCTTCAAGTAAGTTTAAAATACCATCTGGGGTTCTAGCAATGCTACATAATAACTCAATCGGACCAACAAACGAAAATTCATGATTACACATTAACATTGTGTTAACATCAGCATCATCTTTCAGTTGCATACATTGAAACCGAAATTGATTACCTGCATACGTGAAAGGCTGCCAGTAGTAAATTTCATCCAAAAATTGTTTTTCGGTTAGCTTAAGGGTATTGTGTATTCTGTTTTTTACGTTTGAAAGTCACACCCGTTAGGTACTCGAATGGGAACTGGAGTGGAAGCTTGGAAGGAAACACCACTGTCGTTGTGAACAATGGATCCATTTGGAAAAATAAAACCTAATGTGGAGTTCACAACTATCTGACTGCTTGTCTCTCCCAAGAATTCCATAGTTTTTTGTAAGACTTGGGTTGATACTGAAACTTGTGCTTTCTTACAAGGTTAGGTTGTGCCATATATATAGATGAGTTTTAATATCAGTGCTGCATTTTTTAAAGATTGAAAATACGCATGCACATGCTTTCTGTATGTGTTGTCAACTACACGAATGACATGGCATGCTTTAGCTTGCATCAGATCTGCATGTGTAGTCATGTTGTGCAGGGTCCTTTCACGCGCTTTATGTTAATGCAGACAACAATTTATCATACATAGTTTTCCACAATGTGTAATCAAGTCAGACAACGATATATCATACATGCTTTTTTAGAATTAAGTAATAATTTTGTTGTGGACGTAACAAATAAATTACATGTTCAAAATGATCAGGCATTTATAAATTACATGTTCAATCATCATTTATGTCAACATAGTCTCTCTTGAACATCACAAAGCTCTTGTAATGCTGCATTCTTCTAATATATGGATTTGGCCACGACTTCGTCTGCGGATGACAATTGCTAGACCATAACAATGATACAGGCGGTAAGAGACAACGTTCTTTTAAATAAACATGTTGTGTATGCGAAAAAAAATGTTAACTCAATCCTACAAAACTCATTGCATAATCATAAAAAAAACACTTCATATCTACATGTCCCATGTCCGTTATATCCATCCACTTATCCGTTGTCACCTGAATAAAACAAATATACACGTCAAACTTAATTTCAAACTAAAGTCTTAAAAATCAAATACATAAATTACATACCTTGGTTAACCCATCAACAAGTAGTGACATCCTTAATTCCTCAAATCTCTCCATGCCACCAAAGAGCTTGATATAGTCTTCTGAGAAATTGGCAAGTTCTTTAAGCAGATGGTTGCGGATCATCGACCAAGAGTCTTGACCCATACCTAATAAACCGGCAACCGACCGATATCCACAGTTACCATCACCTTTGACATCAACAATCTTATCAATGAAGTCGTGCATAAATGGCTGAAACTGGTCCAACATGGGCATCATCATTCTTCAATTCGGTTGCTCAGAGGATGATGCAGTACGCCTCACCGACAAATTGCTATTTTATTGTGATTCAAAGGCATCTACATACTCCCAGTAAGATGGATCGCGCTTTGTTGACCTTGGGTTCCTGCTCGTAGTTTTCTTCGGTGCCCCCTTTGTGTTAACCTTTGCTGGAGGAGGACACATCGAATTCTGATCAGGGTGTGCAATTTCCCAAAGTTTACTTCTTAGAGTAAACTTGCCACAAACATCAAGTTCTTCGAATTTGTGGTATATTGTTTCCATTACGTCCTTGATGCCCACCTCGGGCTCAGATAACCCTTGGTCTGAAAAACTGAGTCTCCTCCAGAACATATGGATTGAATCAAGTGGGATGCAACCACCAACATATTTCGATAGCTCACAAGCACAAGGAATACCAAGCGTGGTTCTAACCACGCAACCACAACTTGAGGGATTGTTGCCAGCATACTGAACACGCTCTAATTCAGTAGCAATCTGATTTAAAGCATACCTTGAAACCATTCCAAGCAACCTCCTGTATAAGGTTTTTTGGAACACATGTCCAACGACATGTGTACTTGTTTCAAATGATGCTTTAATCTGTGTGTGCTGCAACGTAATCATGTTGTTCATGGCATCCCATACACTGCATAAGTCTCCAATGCTATTTTGTAACAGTCTTTTTAAAGACGAGTAAGCATATTCAACCCTACATTTCAAATACACAAATAAAAATAAACATATGCAATAACACAATTCCATAAATTTTTCAACATTAATAGAAATAGTTGAACAGTTTCATACCTGTCTGTTGTTGTGTTTCCTAAGTGCATCACCTTATTAGTCCAAGCGGAAACAAATTTTTCCTTGTGTGGTATTATCCATGTTTCCTTGACATAGTCAATAAACATTGGCCAAGGTGCGCAAGCTATTTCGAACTTCTTTAGGCATTCATCAAACTGTTGTTCTGAAGCACAATCAGTCAGAGATCCCCAACAATCCATGACATAATCCCAAGCATTTTTTAGCGCAATTAGTGATTTACATTTGGCCTTTACATTCTTGTTTATGTGAAAGATGCACAACAAATTTGTACATTCAGGGAACACATCTTCATCAATGCTTGGTCTTTGTCAGTGACAATAACTCCAGGGAGGGCATCACGCTTTAAAAAAAAGGCCTCAGAAGCGTTGTAAAGCCCATACCAAATTATTAACGCGTTCACCCTCCACATATGCAAAACCGGCAAAGAATGTCATCCCAGTCGGTGTCACCCCAACAAAATCAACCAATGGGAGTCTATATCGGTTTGTTTTGTAGTTGTTGTCTATCAAAACCACCAAATTACATGCGTTGACTAACTTCACTGAATCAGGGTGACACCAAAAGATATCACGAACCACGTCTTCATCCTTTATTCTGTGTCAATAAATATATTGATCACGTTCAAGAAGCTTCATCAGATGTTGCATTTCAAGATCGCTTCCTCTTATGGAAGAACGGGATGCACTTCTTGCATTGTATATTTGTTTAATGGTCGTACAGCTATTGGGATTGTGTTCCTTCAAAGTTAGCAGAATGTTTCTTGGCTTCACCATGGACTTCGTCATATCAGCAATAAGTGTTTTTTCAGCTTTAATCAATCACCCCGCATATGGATGTCCAACTAATGACTTGGCCAATTCATGATTATGAACTCCACAAATCAACTTCACCATCCAGCCTTCTCCTCCAACCATTGGCTTGCAACAAAGCTTGAAGGGACACCCACATTTCCTAGTCCCAATGTCTCTTCTGATAAATTCTTTTTTCCTACACTTATACTCGCCACTTCTTTCACAGCCAATTAACACAAACGTAGTCCTTCCTCTACTACATGTGTTTGTGTCCGACCTTAAAATCACCGCCACAAATCCGTTTTCATGAGCCACGGATCGAGTCCACCGCAAAACATCCTCTCGGCACTCAAACACGTACAAAATCCACATAATTTAAGTTTTCTGCCAGTATTCATTTTATTAAATATGTGACAAACATTAACATTATAACCTGAGAAGTCTTGAACACATCCGAACAATCAACATGTGGTTCATTCACACCACATGATTATGCATTTTCATAATCCATATCCGCTTGTTCAGACATTATTTCATACATCCACTCATCTTCGTCCATCTAACCAAATCAAACAAAAAATGGCCATACAAAAAAATTAGTAATTTAAAAGAAAAAAGGAAAATAAATGCAAAAACAGCAAATACCAAAAATAATACACTTACGGATCAAGTTGATCCGGAACTCATCCGTACATCCGCGACACACAAACCACCATATGCGTACCTCGTTTGCCGCCACCGACCACCGCAAAGCTCAACGCTGGTACCTTCACCTTCACCTTCACCGTTGCGCTCAACGATGCTACCCCCATGAACCAAAGGCAATGCCGCACGAAAAAGAGAAAACGAGAAGCACAGCTTTCTGAAAATTGAGGTAAGAAGCTTTTCCGGAAAAAAAAAAAGTTAGATTTTTAAGGGAGAAAGGTGGTAGGGACAATTTTGGCATTTAAAAGCTTTGCTGGGTGCACCAAGCAACACTCATTAAATCCTGCCTAGGTTAGCTTTGCTATTCTTAGCCGGTCCCAAGCCCGGATAAAAGGAGAGGGTTGTGTTAGGCTTTCGACGGCCAACGTAAAACTTTGTCGAATCTCTATGACATGGATCAATTACGTAATAATGTGAATGCTAGGTCGTTGCCCGGAAGCAACGCGCTGTATGGCTCGAGTACAGTGTCAAAAGAGCAAGGGCCACTGCATCCCCGCCCGGATGTAGTGAAAAGTAAGCAAGGGTTCCCACATTTTCGTGAACGGGTGTGGGTAAAGAAGCTAGTTCATGACAGGAGGATTCGCTTTGGTACATGAAATATAGGCACACTTACTGGAAAATCTATGGAAATAGTGGATGTTATGGTGAGGAGGAAGATCAATTTTATGTGCCTACAAGAAACTAAGTGGACAGGTGAAAAAGCGAAAGAATTAGACAACTCGGGATTTAAGCTGTGGTATACGGGAAAAATCAGATTAAGAAATGGGGTAGGGATTATTGTGGACAAGGAGTGGAAGAAGGATGTCGTGGATGTAAGAAGAGTAGGAGATCGTATCATAGCCTTAAAATTGGTAGTGGGACAGGACACCTTTAATGTTATTAGTGGGTACGCACCTCAGGTTGGGTTAGCAGAACACTTTAAGGTAAAATTTTGGGAGGATCTAGAAGGGGTACTTCAGGATATACCCCAAGGAGAGAAAGTTTTCCTAGGAGGGGATCTCAATGGACATGTAGGTAGCGTGGCTAGAGGTTTTGAGGGGGTGCATGGGGGTTTTGGCCTAGGGGAGATGAATGGGGAGGGTAAATCCATCTTGGAGTTTTCGGAGGCTTTGGATCTTTCTATAGCCAATACATGGTTTAAGAAAAGAGCGGAACATCTTATCACTTACAAAAGTGGAGGGACATGTTCTCAGATAGATTTCTTCCTTATTAGGAAGTCTGATAGGAAGTATTGCTTGAACTGTAAAGTTATCCCGGGAGAGAGCTTGACTACCCAACATAGAGTTTTGGTCATAGATGTAAGAATTAGAGATAGGGCAAAGAGAAGAAGTCCTATGGTAGCACCAAGGATCAAATGGTGGCACTTGAAGGGTGAGAAACAAGGAATCTTCCAACAAAAGATATGGGAGGGATGGTGTGGACAATCACAAGGAAGTGCAAATGATATGTGGAACAAGATGTCCCAAGAGATTATTAAAGTGGCTAAAGAGACGTTGGGTGAATCTAGAGGTTTTGGACCTAGGGGTAAAGAATCGTGGTGGTAGAATGAAAGTGTTAAGAGCAAAGTTAGAGTAAAAAAGGAGTGTTTCAAGGAGTGGTCTAGGTGTAGAAATTCTGAAACTTGGGATAAGTATAAGATAGCTAGAAATGAAACCAAAAAGGCGGTGAGTGAGGCAAGAGCCCAAGCTTTTGACGGACTATACCAAGCTCTAGGAACCAGGGACGGAGAAAGATCTATATATAGGCTTGCTAAGGGTAGAGAGAGGAAGACTAGAGATTTGGATCAAGTAAAGTGTGTTAAGGATGAAGAAGGCAAAGTCTTAGTGCATGAAAAAGATATCAAGGAAAGGTGGAAGGCGTATTTCCACAACTTATTTAATGATGGATATGGATATGACTCTAGCAGTCTAGACACAAGAGTAGAGGACCGGAACTATAAGTACTATCGTCGGATTCAGAAACAGGAAGTAAAGGAAGCATTGAAAAGAATGAGTAACGGTAAGGCGGTGGGGCCAGACAACATACCTATTGAAGTATGGAAAAGTCTTGGAGATAGAGGTCTTGAGTGGCTCACCAAACTCTTTAATGAAATTATGAGGTCAAAACGCATGCCGGAGGAATGGAGGAGAAGCACGTTAGTGCCAATCTATAAGAACAAGGGGGATATACAAAATTGTGCAAATTATAGGGGAATCAAGCTCATGAGTCATACCATGAAATTATGGGAAAGAGTGATCGAACGGAGATTAAGAAAGGAGACTCAAGTTACTGAGAATCAATTTGGTTTCATGCCGGGAAGGTCGACCATGGAAGCGATCTATTTATTACGGCGGGTGATGGAGCAATATCGCATGGACCAACAAGACTTGCACTTGATTTTTATTGACTTGGAGAAAGCGTATGATAGAGTGCCTAGAGAGATTTTGTGGAAAGCTCTAGAGAAGAAAGGGGTTAGGGTTGCATATATTCGAGCTATCCAAGATATGTATGATAGGGTATCGACTAGTGTTAGGACACAGGGTGGAGAGTCAGACGATTTTCCCATCACAATTGGTTTGCATCAAGGGTCAACCCTTAGCCCCTACCTTTTTACCTTAATTCTGGATGTCCTCACGGAACAAATCCAAGAGATAGCGCCGAGATGCATGCTTTTTGCAGATGACATAGTCCTCCTTGGAGAGTCGAGGGAGGAGTTGAATGAGAGGTTGGAAACTTGGAAACGAGCTCTAGAAACACATGGTTTTCGCCTAAGAAGAAGCAAATCGGAGTATATGGAATGTAAGTTCAACAAAAGAAGGAGGGTTTCTAACTCAGAGGTGAAAATAGGAGACCATATTATCCCTCAAGTCACACGGTTTAAATATCTTGGGTCTGTAATACAGGATGATGGAGAAATTGAAGGGGATGTGAATCATCGCATTCAAGCAGGATGGATGAAATGGAGAAAAGCATCGGGGGTGTTATGTGATGCAAAGGTACCGATCAAGCTAAAGGGAAAGTTTTATCGGACTGCGGTAAGACCGGCGATTTTGTACGGAACAGAATGTTGGGCGGTCAAGAGCCAACATGAGAATAAAGTAGGTGTAGCGGAGATGAGGATGTTGCGGTGGATGTGTGGTAAGACTCGACAGGATAAAATTAGAAACGAAGCTATTAGAGAGAGGGTTGGAGTAGCGCCTATTGTAGAGAAGATGGTGGAAAATAGACTTAGGTGGTTTGGGCATGTAGAGAGAAGACCGGTAGACTCTATAGTGAGGAGAGTAGACCAGATGGAGAGAAGGCAAACAATTCGAGGCAGAGGAAGACCCAAAAAGACTATAAGAGAGGTTATCAAAAAGGATCTCGAACTTAATGATTTGGATAGAAGTATGGTACTTGATAGAACATTATGGCGGAAGTTGATCCATGTAGCCGACCCCACCTAGTGGGATAAGGCGTTGTTGTTGTTGTTGTTGTTGTTGTATGTTTAAATCAATCAGTGAGCAAAAGTTGTTTGATGCAACAATGTAGTTGTTTACTACTCTCGCTCGCTCGCTCTCAGCCTATCCACAACACAAGAGAGTATTGAAGAAAAGCCTAATAAGGTGAATTAATACTGTCAATTTATTTTTATTAGACAAATCACAAATACAATACTATCAAATTAATACTAATCCAGTATGTGTCGTATGACATTTCTTTTGTAATTATATATCGGAAAAAGTTAAACTTTCAACACACATTCCAATTAAATTTGGAGTTTTTCTTATTAACAAAAATATTAATTATTAATTTGTTAATTTTTTTTAATAGAAAAAATGAAACCCATAGATATTTTTTTTTCTTTCTCAATCACCAATCAAACCAATTTTATATCTTCTAATTAATTAAATCTGGAGTATATATATTGATCATGAAAGTAAGGGAGAACTATAACAAAAAAAAAAAGAGAAAAAAAATTGATAAATATAACAGATGACAATGTGATGAGAAATAAATGATAGCTAACAGAAAAAGGACTGAATGCATTACATTGAAATCCACACTATACCACTGGCATTTGTTTATAGTAGCTTTATGTTTAAATCAACAGAAAAAATGTTAGACTTTGTTTTGTTCTAAAAGAATTTGGAATGATAGTTTCTTTATGTTTAAATGACATGGCACTATACCACTGGCATTTGTTTATAGGTACCTTATTCTTGAGGCCGCAGTCTCCAGCCAACTTTTTAGGTAGTGGCTCTGCTAGTGATTTTGTATATTCTCCATCAAAGCTTGGTGGTGTAAGTAGTTCAAGATCATGGTTCACATATGAAGAACTTATTCAAGCTACAAATGGGTTTTCAGCACAAAATTTGTTGGGAGAAGGCGGATTTGGTTGTGTTTATAAAGGTTTGCTGATAGATGGAAGAGAAGTAGCTGTGAAACAGCTCAAAATTGGTGGTGGGCAAGGGGAATGCGAATTCAGGGCAGAAGTTGAGATTATTAGCCGTGTACATCATCATCATCTGGTTTCTTTGGTTGGTTACTGTATATCCGAGCATCAGAGATTGCTTGTATATGACTATATTCCCAACGATACTCTTCATTATCATCTCCATGGTAAGATACATATCTCTGATTAAATAATTTGAATAGACAACAATAATTAATTAATCACAAATTTACAACACAAGCTATATAACATATACACTGACGCAGGGACCTACCAATTTCTAAAAGGAAACTGAGTGTTTGACATGCCTTTTTAGAGAGGGGTGTAGAAGATGAGGTGTGATCATAATTTTATATATAAACTTCACCGTTTACAAAATCTTGATGTATGTCACATGTACCAATATTTGTTATTTTATAATCCCTTACACGAAACATGGAGCATAATTTCTGTTGACATTTTTTAAAATATTTTCTGAATGAACTCTCGTCCAAGTAGTTCTAGCCATGTACAATTACATGCTCAATCAAAGCAGTTTACTAGATTGACAGTAGCACCCCTGCCTTATATTCATTTTTTATTTTTTAAAATTGCTTAAAAGTTTATAACAGAGCTATGCTTATTTGTTTTTAGATATCCATGTCATGTCTATGCGACTATGCTGCACCCCACCTTGCAAAGCCAAAATAAAATGGACACATACTTGTTGGATGTGTCATTACTCATTAATGTGTTGTACTAAGGTTATGTCTAGCAAACAGGTGTCCACCATACATACATGGCACCGAAATGGTGTTTCCATGCTTTATGGAGATATGTTTGATATCTCCTTTTGATAAATCATGGAAGAAGTATCATTAATAAAGTTCATTTATTTGTGTCATCACGAATGATTTGAACCTTCCTTTTTTATATTGTTTTTAATTTTAATTTTAATATTTCAGTGGTGAACTTCAAGAGTATTTAAAAATTATGGATTAGATAATTTTATCAGTATTTACTATGGTAATAGAAACACATGATTTATTGTTTTTCTGTGAATTCATCATCATCACCATTGTTGTTGCTCCTGAATTTAAATCCAAGTAGGTTGCTCAGTAAGTCCCCATCATAGTTATAAATCCATGGTTTAGGTTTAAGGACTTTATAGTTCATCTAAAATTTAATCTTAAAATGTGACCAGTAAATTTAAATTTTTGCCGGTGAAAATAGACCAGTTCTAGATTGGCCTACCTGAGTCAAGGTTGCTGCTGGTGCAGCTCGTGGAATAGCTTACTTGCATGAAGACGGTAAGTTTTTTCTTTTTCATAGTATTCTCAAGTGTATAATTATCCACAGAAGACAAAGTGTTTCCATGGCACTACATGTTCCTTTTATGCTTGGAGATGGTCTTTTAACATATATGTTTTTCTTTAAACTAAGTACAATGGGATCTGTAGAAATTTTGCAACCATAATTAAGATGCTAACAGCAGACATGGTTGTATTATTTTTTATTACACATTCACATGTTTTTACACTTTATCTTTTTGGGTTTTATAGCATATTACACAGCTTATCTGCTTATTTATTTTTAATTAATTTATCAGGTCATCCACACATTATTCATCGAGATATTAAGTCATCAAACATCCTGCTTGATCTCAACTATGAAGCTCAAGTAAGCTACTCTTATAATCTATACCTCTGACACGGAATACATTTTGAATTTTTTTATGAAGTCTGTTTAGTAAATTGATTTATGCTTAAAGGCTAACTTGTGCTGCATTGGCATCTTCAATTATTTTTTTTACTGTGACTTCATTTTTTTTGTATGATTTGGCTGTTAGGTTTCGGACTTTGGGCTTGCAAAATTGGCATTAGATTCAAATACACATGTAACTACACTTGTAATGGGAACCTTTGGGTAGGTTCCTTGTCTATAATGTAGCTTGTGTCATATAATTTAGTGTTTATTAACAGAATCCTATTATTGGCCCTTAAATTTTACTGTGTTCAGACTATCTGTATTGATTATCTGAATAAATGTAAATCAAATAGAAACCTTTTTGTCTTAATTTTGCCCCTCTCAAGTTGTATCTTGTTTGGATATTATTTATTGATCTTTGATCTAATAGGCCTTGTTTTAAGGCAATTTCGATTGACATGAAGCTGGGAGTCTTTTGGATATTGATAACACTCAAGTATGAATTGTTCCTATTCCAAGTATACCTAATGGGAATAATGGTCCAGGTACATAGCACCAGAATATGCGACAAGTGGAAAACTTACTGAAAAGTCTGATGTATATTCTTTTGGGGTTGTGCTTTTGGAGCTAATTACAGGTCGGAAGCCTATAGATGCATCTCAACCAATTGGTGATGAGAGCCTGGTTGAATGGGTGAGTCGCATATTTCGCTTAACATTTGTTTGATTATTATTATTATTAGGAGGAGTAGTTCAGTGAAGGATTCCTATATTATTATTTAACATGGCTTTGTAGGTTTAGATATTATAAAACAACAAATCTTGTTTTCATCATTTAAAATTTTTTAAAACTGGAAATAAATTATAAAATAAAAAAAAACAAAGTAACATTTTTACAATTATCAGTGGAAACATAGAATTGAAAATTTAGACATAGCATCCCAAACACCACAATTTTATCAACCAACCTTTTTCATTTATATTTCATGATTATCTAGAAGTGATTAGCGATGTTTTGGGGATTTCTTTTGACATGACTCATGAGTGTAATTGAGTTGATGAGAAGTATGATATCGAAATGTTGAGTTTTTCTCTAAATAATCATGAATTCAGATTTCTTTTGATCTTTTAAGGTTATTAGGCTCCATGAGGAGTTCTTCCTTTTAGGGAAAGTTACAAAAGTTATAAAATTTGTTGATGAGGTGGTGATGAAATGTTGTGGGTGAATTGAAGTGGTGGGTTTTGGGTGTTCTGTTTTGGCATGAATTTGTTACTTATGTTTAGGAGAGGGGTCACGTATTATAAATGACTTTATATCTATCATGTGGTGGGCATGAATTGAAGTGGCTTTCTGACAGGAAATCAAAGCAGTAGAATATAACAAGTATTTATGTTTTTAAGCTTATCGCAGATTCCAAAGAAGGTGTGTAGAAAGTGAAGAATCATTTTTTTTATGTAATTTTGCCCATATGTCCATATGTACTTGGTATACACATGCTTTTTGGGATTCAAATTGGCTGCTAATTCTTCTGCTAATTCAATTTATGAGGCTTATTTTCCCAAAGGATATAGAAAACCTGGACTAGATGCCAATCATGAGCAGCGTGCAAAATTCATCCGATTAGATATGTTTTTATCTAATAACTTTACACTATACATCTACCATTCTTAGCATCATTTTGCTTGTTTTATAAATCTATTATATATTATATTTATGGTCACCATAAAATGGGTAAAAAATGTAGTCAACTTTATATGATATAGATACGAACTTCTATGCCCTCATTGCAATTTTTTTATTCTCATGTTTTTCTTTTTTCTTTTTTACCATTTGGCTTTGCTGAGTCATTTATGTTCAAGTTTCTGTTTTCTTTTCTGGTACTCTTTTTAATTGCAGTTCATTGTCCTAGGTTGATAATGGGCTAACCGGCATTGTGTTGGGATATTGCTCATGGTAGCATCATCTATGATAGAAATCTGACCAGGTTAAAGTATGAGCGTCAAGAAAAAAAAATATATTTGAATATATTGTTATTGCCATCCATAAACAAAAAGCAAAAAAAAATTTAAAAAAAATTATCCTACATTGGTTATATAACAAACTGATATAGAATGTTTTAACAATTCTACATCGGTTATACGAATAACTGATGTAGAATGATTTACCAGGGGTAGCATTCTACAACGTTTGACAGCCACACCCGATGTAGAAAGCTGACGATTCTACATCGGTTATTAGGAAACCCGATGTAGAAAGTTGACCATTCTACATCGGTTATTGGGATAACTGATGTAGAATCATCAAATTTTTACATCGGGTTTACCTAATAACAGATGTAGAATTGTCAGCACTCTACATCGGATTTGGGTCGACACCCGTAGTGGAACCCAAGCCATTCTACATTTGTCGTTGAATCGTCGTAGTAGGACGACGATGTTTCAACATCGCTGGCTACAACATCGGGTCAAAACCGATGTAAAAAGCAACTTTTAACCGATGTAAAAAGCCTACTTTGTAGTAGTGAAGGTACTAGTCATAAAGACCCTCTATCTAGAATATTAGATGAGTTGAGTTCCCTCAAGTTATGGAAAGAAAAGAAAAAAGAAAAAAGGGGGTAGAAATAAGTCAAGATGAGAGGGGACAAATAAGGGAAGAAGAAAGAAAGAAAATACTAAAATAGTTTAAAAAAAGTGTCTCTTATAGTAGTCATGAGTCTTGCAAGAGCCTAAGTGAAGAACTTAATGACTATTATAGAGGAAGGCATAGGTCACATCCTAGATCTCACCCCCATAGGAGAGAAAAGGAAAGAAAGTATCAAGAGACTAACATTAATCTCCCATATTTCCATGGGAAGGACAATGTATAGGCTTATTTGGATTGGGAAAGGAAGGTTGAGCAACGCTTTACTTGCCATCACACTAGTGAGGAAAGAAAGGTTCCTTTGGCTACCCTTAGCTTCCAAAGATATGCCCTCTATTGGTGGATTTCCCTTGTTAGGGAAAGAAGGATTCATGGGGATCCTCCAGTAAAGTATTGGAATGACTTGAAAAATGTCCTTAGGAAGAGGCACATCCCCTCTTACTATAAAAGGGAGCTTATGGACAAGCTCCAAAGGCTTAGACAAGTGAGTACGAGTGTAGAAGAGTATAGGCAACAAATAGAACTACTCCTTTTGAGAGCTTGGCTAAGGAAGGAGGAATGAACAAGTATTGCTAGGTTTCTTAGTGGACTTAATATGGAAGTGAGGGACAAGGTTGAGCTCCTTCCATATAGGGACCTAGATGACCTAGTCCAACTTTGCATAAGGGTAGAGCAACAACTTAAAAGGAAGCCTACTTCAAAATTTTATGGCTCTCACTCTTATCCAAAGAAAGACCAAGGTCAAGGCATCTTAGGTGCTGCACCTTCTAAGCCCAAAGATGTTAAGAGGGATGAGAAAGAAAAAAATAGAAAAACAAAAGAAAAAGAAGGATAGTAAGGCTTTGTCTTCAAAGGCCAAAGGGAAGGAAAAAGAGGAAAATGATTCCTCCAAGAAGATTGTTAAGAAGTAAAATCATTTTGCATCAAAAAGTGATATCAAAAGAGCACTCATTCTTAAACAATCCTTCTACCTTATTCTATCAAGGAAAACCTCCCTTAGCACTGCCATAATTCTTACATTTGAGACCTTACCCCCCAAGGTCCAAGAAATCTTACTTTTGGGAAAGGGACAAGTGGGGAAAAAATGATATGTGGTTAGACTACTACCACCTAGAGATAGTCTGCCATTATCTACCTCATTCCCATTTACTGTATCTATGCTAGTCAGATCTTCCGATGTTGCACTTACACCATCTCCACCTCCGACTGAAGTTAAACCATTTCCATCTCATCTTGATGCACATGGACCATCCCTGGTACCTACATCTACACCATCCCCATTCCCAACTATAGCCAGCATGCCTACTGATGAAGACGTTCCAAATTTGGCCATGGAAGACCCCCCTCCTCAATGATCGTCCTATGGTTACACTTATCAATGGAGCGATATTACAAAATTTATATTATTTTTCATTATATATGATACAACATTTGATCTTTTACTTTTTCATGAATTATTTTTTCTATTTAGGTTTCATTCATCTAAGGTTGCAGCAAAGTCTGTCACATTGTCCATTAGGCAAAAATTCGGTCACCCATGGCCTAAATGGGTAGCAATTCCAAAAGATCATCAAGAACATTTTTTCTAACATTTTAAGGTAACTTATACTTTTGTTAATGAACTAGTATTAAAGTCCATGCAAGGCACGGGCATACTGATTTATTGTAAACTATTACGAACTGTAATTAGTATATGATTCAATTTAAAGAAAAATTAATTTTATATTTCATTGATGCATTGCAACTAAGACCATTAATCCTACTTCAAAAGCATGCTTCTTCGATACTGTTGTGTTGCAGCTATATAGAATAGCATTTCTTCTTTTAAACTTTATTTGTTTACAAATTGAGGGTGCTGCTAAAAGGGTTGAGGAGGTTGATTTTGTTGATCTTGCACTTTTTCTTGAGCTTCCAATGTCAGAAATTTTGCATGGACTACAGGTACCATGATCTTGTTATTTCATTTGATATTTGATATATTACCTTGAATTTAAGCTTCTTTATACATATTACATACAGATTCAATTATTGTATTAACTTGTTTTAAAATTTTTGTGCTTATTATCCAAAAATGCAAAATAACAGTCCAATCTGTGTAAAACTATTTTGAATAATTGAAGTACTAATACATAAGTAATATATTTTACCAATTGAAGACCAAAGCTAATGATTGTTGAGGTTGTATTTCATATTATGCACTATGGAAATTCAATCTTGTTGTTCCTATAGATTGTCGTACATCAACAGATTGTTGAATATATTTGCACTTGTTAATTCTATGCACAAAATTGTTCAAGTTTAATGATTGAGGAGAATAATTTGCATTTATGAAAGACATTGGCACAAAGTAAACATATGACTAATATTTTTGACAAGGTAGAGGAGTAAAATGTCTTAATAGTAGTTTAGTTCACTAACCGAAAGTTTGGAATCTATTTTGGATCATTTGACAGAAATACTTTTTTACGTTGATACTAAGAAAGGAAAAAAAAAGTTATCATTTTACAATGTGGATAATGGTGTTTTACTCCCACTTCTGTTGTGTACATGATATGCATGTTCAACTCCTGTCATTTGATAAAAAGAGAAACATGACATGGATTTGTTTGCATAAAATTAAAATGAAAAAAAAAGGGTATATACCGTTACCAATTGATGAAGTTGAAATTTCACAATTCTCATTCATTATATTTTATCCATATTCTCTATATTAAATAACAAAGTATTCAAAAAATTAGTTAAGCTAAAAAAAGAAAGAAAAAACATTTATATTACTATAATTTAAAAAATAATAAAAGATCCCAACATTTTAATATCATGTAAAAATTATAATATAGTATATTATCTTTCTAGAAAATTAAATTTTAAGATGACATAAAAAATTACATAATAGAGAAGTTAATAATGTTTGTTTAAAGGATTTAAATTTAAAATAAATAATTATTTACCTGAAAGTCTGTCTTCTTTTAATGAATGTCCTAGGCCTTCTTCACTTGCACAACCCTCCCTAACAGCCTACGAATGTGTAGTGGAATCCCGTTCGTATTCTTCCTCAAATATGTCATTTTTCCTTTATCTGATTGCAACCTATTGATCGGATTTACTGTGCGCGGATATCTTCACTAATGATTCCACCTCCTACTCCTTCCCCGGCACATAAAAAGAGTGCTAAGGTTGGAAATGACTCTCTGTCTAAAGTATGGAGCTTTTTTAGCTCTAAAGGTGTGAAGCGATAAAATTGATCCCAATAGGAATGTGAAGGAGAGAATAATATTATTTATTATATATTAACATAACTAAGATCTAGGAGAGAAAGAAAGTCTTACAGATTTTTAGATATACTTCATAGAGAAGTTAATAATCATAATTTCATTGATTCAAATTTCTGTTAGTTTTGTAATTAAATATATATTAATTATGAAAAAATTAACTTTTCACAAATTAAATATAGTTTTTTTATTTTCTTTAAGAAAATAATTTGTGTCTTTTGTATTTTATATATAATTTCTATCTTTGGCAAAATGTTTATTCTCATATATTAAGTAATGATATTCTTACTTGCTTTAAAAAATCATCTTTATATTTTATATTTATTTTTATCTTTAGTAAAAAAAGCTACTCCCCTTAAATTAAGTATACCTTCAGTTACTTGCTTTTAAAGAAATCATTTCTATGATAGTATTTAAGTTCGAAGGATCCAACTTTATTTATCCCCTCGTTAAACTCCAAATTGTTCAAGTTCGACGTAAAAGTATTATATACCGTAACCAATCAATGAAGTTGAAATTACACATACATGCTCGTCCGGTAGAGTAAACTCCATCGACATAGTACTTTTAGTATTTTATATATAATTTCAATCTCCGCTAAAAAAACTTTCTTCTCTTATATTAAGCATTACTATTCATACTTTCTTTTAAAAAATCATCTTTATATTTATATTTATTTTTTTATCTTTAGTAAAAAAGTTACTCCCCTTAAATTAAGTATAAATTTTGTTAATTGCTTTAAAAAATAATCTTTAGGATAGTATTTGATTTCAACAAAAATAATTCTCCATTAGACGTTATTTACCCCCGACCGAACTCCAAATTAATCAGGATTCGCTTTCCCCGATGAATTGAAGGATTAGGACCAGAAAAAAAAATCATTTTAATATTTTATATTTGAATATATAATTTCTCATACTTGCTTTAAAAATAAATTTCATATTTTTAATTTTATATATTATTTCTATCTTTATGAAGAATGTCCGTCTCCACAAATTTAGTATAGACTTTTTTACTTGTGTTAAAAATATCATTTTCATATTTTTTACATAATTGATTGGTAGAAGAAGAGGAACAAAAAAATCCACCTCATAATTTTACATATAAATTTTAGACATTAATTTTACTTATACTTGGTATTTAAATAAAATATAATATTTAATGTATCAGTTAACTGAAAATAAAAATAAGCAAGAAACAAACCGAAAAAATATTTACATTAATCTCATTAGTTATATTTTATTTATATTATTCCGTTAAAAATAGTTTATCCATATTCTCCATTTTAAGTAAAAAAAGTATTCCAAAAATTAGTTAAGTAAAAAAAGAAAGAAAAAATACATTACAAATATTATAAAAATAAATTAAAATATATTCTTTTATCATAACGATTTATATAATCATTTGATTTCAACTAAATTGTCTATACTCGTAAATTAAGTGTAAGTTTTTTCTACTTGTTTTCATTACACAAGTTGTTCATTACCGTGTTTTATATTTTACAAAAATTTTATATTCAATAAATTTACATATACACAATATAAAAAAAGTTAAAATTTGTCCAAGTATTTTTTTTAAGAATTTACCTGTATGAGTAAGAAGATAATAAATAAGAAATACATCATTTTCCTATAAATTGTTAAATAAAATAAGATATTTAATTAATTAGTTAAGTGATAAGATAATAAGCAAGGAAAAAAAATTATTTACACAATTCTCATTCATTATATTTTATTCATATTCTCTATATTAAATAACACAAAGTATTAAAAAAAAATAGTTAAGCTAAGAAAAAGAAAGAAAAAACATTTATATTACTATAGTTTAAAAAATAATAAAATATCCCAACACCTTAATATCATATAAAAATTATAATATAGTATATTTTATTTCTAGAAAATTAAATTTTAAGATGGCATAAAAAAATTACATAATATAGAAGTTAATAATGTTTGATTAAAGGAATTTAAATTTAAAATAAATAATTATTTTCCTAAAAAAAATTACTCTAATTTTTCATAGAGAAGTTAATAATCATAATTTCATTGATTCCAATTTCTCTTATTTTGTAATTAAATATATATTAATTAGGAAAAATTTACTCTTCACAAATTAAATATAGTTTTTTTTCTTTAAGAAAATAATTTGCGTCTTTTGTATTTTATATATAATTTCTATCTTTGGCAAAAAGTTTATTCTCATATATTAAGTAATGATATTCTTACATGCCTTTAAGAATCATCTTTATATTTTATATTTATTTTTATCTTTAGTAAAAAAGCTACTCCTTTTAAATTAAGTATAACTTTCGTTACTTGCTATAAAATAATCATTTTTATGATAGTATTCGAGTTCGACGTAAATAATTTCCAATTCAACTTTATTTATCTCTTTGTTGAACTCGAGTTTAGTTAAGACTCATTTCCTCTTATAAATTGGAGGATTAGGACTAGAAAAAAAAAAGTCACCTTAATATTTTATAATTGAATATATAATTTCTATCTTTAGTCGCAATATTCCTCCCTGTAAATTAAGTATATATTTTCTTACTTTCCTTAAAAATAAATTTCATATTTTTTATTTTATATGTTATTTCTATCTTTAAGAAAAATGTTCATCTCCACAAATTAAGTATAGATTTTTTTACTTGTCTTAAAAATACCATTTTCATATTGTTTACATAATTTGCCGGGAAAAGAAGAGGAAAGAAAAACCTAACCTCATAATTTTACATACAAATTTTAGACATTAATTTTATTTATACTTGGTATTTTAAATAAAATAAAATATTCAATGAATTAGTTAAGTGAAAAGACAATAAGCAAGAAATAAACCAAAAAATCATTTACATAAATCCGATTAATTATACTTTATTCATATTCTTCCGTAAAAAAATAGTTTATCCGTATTCTCCATATTGAGTAAAATAAAGTATTCAAAAAATTTAAGTAAAAAAATAAAGAAATAAAATACATTACAAACACTATAAAAAAGAATTAAAATATATTCTTTTACAATAAGGATTTATTTATTTATTTGATGTCAACTAAATTGTTCATGCCCGTGAATTAAGTGTAAGTTTTTTTCTACTTGCTCTCATTACACAAGTTGTTCATCCTCATCTTTTATATTTTACATATATTTTATATTCAATAAATTCACATATACACAATATAAAAAAAAAGTTGAAATTTTCAAAGTATTTTTTTAAGAATTTACCTATATGAGTAAGAAGATAATAAATAAGAGATACATCATTTGCCTATAATTTGATTTTAGATATTAATTCTATTTATACTTTCTATGTTAAATAAAATAAGATATTCAATTAATTAGTTTGGTGATAAGATAATAAGCAAGAAATAAAAAAAAATATTTACACAATTCTCATTCATTATATTTTATTCATATTCTCTATATTAAATAACACAAAGTATTCGAAAAATT